>NC_073262.2:23079015-23382045 GCF_029289425.2 Pan paniscus | reverse complement strand
AAGTGCTCAATTTTGTCTGTCACTCTAGCACACCCAACATCAATCATTTGACTCCAGGAGTGCCTGTATGATGATTATTCATTTTTGGTTTATATACACTTAAAATTGGCCTTATGATTCTGAGGGAAAAAAAAAACCATCCTGGGCAGATTCTACCCATTTATTTACATGTGGGTTAAAAGACCAAGGAAAGAATAGAATATATTCTATATACAGCCCTTGAATAACGATGCCTATTCTGCTTCACCCCAGGGCTCTCCAAGCAATACCATTGGCCGGACGCCCTCCCGACACACCAGCAGCAGGACCAGCCCCCTGACCTCACCCACCAACTGTTCCCATGGGGGTCTGTCTCCAAGGTAAGGTCACTTCTTTACTTTCCACAGAAGTAAAGAAACTAAAGCACCTTAATTGCTGTGCATCCTATTTCTAGATTTTTAGACTAAGCTAAATAACAAAAAGAATATTGAGTATCAAGAACTGTGGGTTCTAGTCCTCACTCAAATTGTAACTGTATAATCTTATGCAAAGGGGTTAACTTCTGTGGTAAGATGAATGATGTGTGCTGAATGTTCTCTCGCTCTTGTAGCTCTAAACACTCACTAGTACCTAATAGTACCTACAACTAAAAGTTTGTATTTAGTACTGTTTTACATAGAATCCATGTAGAAGCTCATTACCTGTTCTGCAAGTGGTAGAACCTAAAGGTATTTAGTCATCCAAGCCAACTTGTTATAATCAGTTACACCAAGTCTAGGGTAGTTTTTCAACCAAGTAATCATTCTAAACATAGTTGCTATCATGTTTGAAGCAGAATGCTGCTCTGAAGGACTGTGATTTAGAATCCGGGAACTAAAATTGGATCAACATTGCATACTCTTGTTGGGACCATGCAAATATTGGCCCTATAGAAGCTGAGGCAATGATTTAAAAAGAGAAACTGCTTTGTCTTGGGATCTTTAGATAATACTTCACCATCTGACAAGAGCCTTTAGAAGACTGCATGGTAGCTTTAGTGACCCCCTCACATGGGCTGGGAGTTACCCATGGCCCCACTCAAAGCAGTTGCCCTATAGGCCAAAATTTTTAGGAGAGAGCCAGTGTCTGGACCAGCAAGGGGCACACATGCTCTGTTTGTCTACAGGATTAACTCTTTGGGATCACTAACAATACAAACCAGTAAGCTTGTGTCCTGAGGGCTGCTGACACCAGGATCTTAAAATGAAATGAAAAGACCACAAGTATGCTATTTTCCCTTTAATGGGACCTTGTTACTAGGAAGATATCAAAACATAATTGCTTTTACATTTAGTTTTTTAAATGATCAAGAATCTCCCACACTTCTTCCTTATCACTGAAGGTTTCCAGTTCCTCATATCCTTTAAATACTTTGGAACATAAGAAATTTGTGTTTTCCTCTTGGTGAAACAAAGGATTTTCTATAGCTATCTTATCTTGCTGTTCAGATTGCCCTTATGTTTACTCCCTCAAATTTCCCTCTGCACTATATTTAGGTAGACTGCAATGTGATATCATGTCTCCAGATTTGGTCTGTGTTGTCATGGCTTCAACAAGCTGTTACAATTAAATAATTGAGGCCAGAGACTAATGAAAATATGCTTGACTTTTGAATATGATGATACAGTGGTGACAGTAAAATCATAAAATTATCTTTTCTAGTGGAGAAAATTATATGGAAAACATGAATTTTCTGTAAATTGTTGCCTCTGTCTAGAAGAGATAGTTATGCAACATTAATTGGGAAGTCTTTTCTTCCATAATACACAGTTCATACATCTTATCTTTTAGTTATTGCATTCTTAGGGTGGCACATTCTTTAGTAAGTCAAAAGGTATAACTCAAATTAAGCATTTTATTATTTGGACTAATCTAAGTAAAAACTTGATAGTGCTGTTAGTATCATTCATGAGAGCTAAAACTGGCTAAGTCAATCTCCATGGGTCCTCAAGTCATTAAAAATTGTGTTTTTCAAGGTCATTATTCCTTCTTAATTGGCCTCATCTTAATTTGTATTTATAGTTACAGATCAGTGGAAGAAACAAAGAGATTTATTTTCAATATTCAGTAGTTCATGTGTGGTCTAAATATTTTCTTGTTATCAAATTCTTATTTAGGGAATTATTTATGTAGTTTCTTTCTTGGAAAAATATTTTTTTTAAACTTGCCATCATTCAGTGTGTAAATAGCCAGATGGCCTTAGCCAACTTGAGCTTACAGAAGAAATGATTTTTCTCGCAACTAAAACTGTCCAGCAGTGGGAAAAACTGCTTCATGTTATCATGTCACTAGAAATATTTAAATAGGCTACATATTTTCTAACAGGAAAATGATAACAGAAATGAATTATTGCACTAAATAGAATTGACTAGGTTACCTCATTTAAGGAGACTACAGACAGATAGACAGATCTGTTGTATATAATCTCAGCTATTTTTTCTGAGCATTGCTCTTAAAATGTTGATTTTCTGTGAGCTGCCATTCCTTTGAGTTATCTTGACCAGACAGTGTTAGCCTTTTATTCTGTAGGGGAAAAGCTATTACCAATTATTTGTTTTCAGTCAAATTAATTAATTAATTTATTTATTTAGAGATTAAGTCTCACTCTGTCACCCAGGCTGGAGTGCAGTGGCATGATCTCTGCTCACTGAAACCTCCGCCTTTGGGATTCAAGCGATTCTTATGCCTCAGCCTCCTGAGTAGCTGGGACTACAGGCGTACACCACCACGCCCAGCTAATTTTTGTATTTTTAGTAGAGATGGAGTCTCGAACTCCTGATGTCAGGTGATCCGCCCACCTCTGCCTCCCAACATGCTGGAATTACAGGCATGAGCCGCCACACCTGGCCTGTTTTAAGTCTAATTTTAACTGTCAAAATAAACGTTTTTTTTTTTAGTCCAAAATTTCTATACTTGGATCATGATGATAGTGAGAAACTATTCTAAAATGATAAATCTGATAATTGTTTAAAAATATCACTAGTGGCCGGACACCGTGACTGATGCCTGTAATCCCAGCACTTTGGGAGGCCAACGTGGGAGGATTGCTTCAGCCCAGGAGTTTGAAACTAGCCTGGGCAACATAGTGAGATCCTGTCTCTACAAAGAATAAAAAATTAGCTGGACATGGTGGCACACACCTGTGTTCTCAGCTACTTGGAAGGCTGAGGTGGGGAGATTGCTTGAGCGCATGACATGGAGGCTGCAGTGAGCCATCATTATGCCACTGCACTCTAGCCTGGACAACAGAATGAGACCCTGTCTTAAAAACAAAAAATGTGTGTGTGTGTGTATATATATATGTATATATGTGTGTGTATATATATATATGTATATATGTGTATATATGTATATATGTATATATACATATATATGTATATATGTATATATACATATATGTATATATGTGTATATATGTATATGTGTGTATATATATGTGTATATGTATATCTATCTATCTATCTATCTATCTCACCAGTGAGGAAGTCATTTTTTTTAATCAACCCAGTAGTAGTAGAGATGCTGTAGATAATAGGTTAAACTTTTGTGAAACATTCCGTTAGACATCATTTCTGTGTGAAAGAATAAACTTCCTATTACCAGCTAATACACAAATACCACTTGGTATTTGGAGAAGAGATCTATGTGCTATAAATATGTGAAATACATATTTATATTTTACCCAATGTGATTTTACGATAAATGAAAAACTGAGTTGCAAGGGGCTTCAGAAGTCATCTGAAGTCCATTTCCTTTAAGAAAAAAAAAAAGTATATGGTGGTCCTTGCCCTGGTCTGCCATATGTTCTTGGCAAACATGTCATAGAGCAGGATGACTCTGTGTAAATAGCATGTATGTCCCTAGCAATAGGAAGTAATTTTTAGTCATCCTCTTGTGAGAGGATCCAGAGTATGGATAGAATCAAAGTGGGGCTTAACAGGGAGACCCCACCCCACACTCGGAGGTGGGTGTGTCTGCCACTCCTTCCCCAAGCAGAGGCCCAGCCTGAGGTGTCACCTGCATCCCTCCTATGCCCTCACCTCCAACCCAGTGTGTGCATCTGACCCAGTGTGTGCCCCACACAGAGGCCAGTGTGTCTTTAGGCCTCTGTATGCTAGTGACTTTGCATCTCAATGCCTTATTTTCCTTGTAAAGCAGAGCCATACCTGTGCTCAGGGGAGATTAGCATGCAGAGGCTCCTGCTGTGACGATGCCAGTGAATGCCAGTGGCAGGCAGGGCTGCTCTGTAGGCACCCTGGCACTGATGCCATGGACTCCACCCATGGCCTTACCCCACATCACCAGCCAGCCAGCTCCCCACTTTCCCAGTCTCTCCCTCCATCCTTTTGAATTGCAACAGTTGTTAGAACTCTCCTTCAGGGCCTCTGCAAGCCCAGGCACCCAGTGACATTTGTGAAGGGAAAGTGAATACTTGTGTTCCCCAGAGAATTTCAGTTCTCATATTAGGTGGTATGAGCAGAGGGATTTGGTTTTTATGACCCAGCACTCTGAGCTGCCCAGCTGAGACTTAACACGCTAGCCCTCTAGTGGCGCTACTGTTGTTTCAGAAGGAAACAGCTTGTGCTGTCTCTGAACGCCATCCAACTGGATCACAGCACCGAAGAATGCACTGCTCCACGCTGGAGAGCTCTGGTCAGAGTAGCACGGTCTCTGAGTCCTGCTGGAGTCCCTCTGGTCCGATTTGAATTAAGGCCCCATGATTCTTCTTTGGTTCTTTCTAAAATAACTGATGAGTTAACTGAAAGTGAGCATCCATATTTTCTTGTGTATTGTGTTATGTCCTTCCCAGTGCATGCAGATACACACACCCCCTCATACTGACATATACACACAGTCTCACGCACAGACACTCTTGGAATCTCATGTGATTTTAAGTAGTAAACACATTCCATGTTTGGGAGGGGAAAGAATAAAGCAGTCTCATCGAGGACCAAATTGTAAAACAAAATTTGTTCTTTTCTCTGTACGATGAAGTGCTAATTTTGCTCTGATTAACTTTAATAGAACTTTGTCAAGGAAAGAAGAGACTAAGACACTTAGTGTGTAGTGCTTTCCTCCTCCCCTCCCCTTTGCTTTTTGTATTTCTCTCTCTGATTTTCCTCTTCTGATCACTGCAGTCGGTTATGGGGTTGGAGTGCCGACGGGTTAGCGAAGCACCCACCTCCCTTTTCTCAGCCTAACTCCATCCCCACCGCTCCCTCCCACAAGGCTCTCAGGCGCTCTTACTCTCCCAGGTAACAAGCTACCTGTCAAACTTGTCTGAGGTGTCACAATATTATTGCATTTCCAAGGTCGTCTCAGGTCTTTGGGAAAGCCTCTAAGCTGCCTCCAGTGTGGTCCCTTCCTTGGTGTCACATAGCAGGAGTAGAGCCTTGGTGAGAAGTGTGAGCAGGTGTGTGATCTTTGCCAAATCTCACAAGTATGGTTCCTGCTGTGTTACAGGGACAGATGACCCTTTATAAGCTGATCAGATTCATCACCACCCATTATTGTGGGCCTTTCTGTACAGTGCAGTGCTCAGCCCCCAGAAAGACCTCAGGAAATGCTGTGAGGTCAGCGTGGGCAATAGTGGGAGCAGTTTTCTTAGCATGCGTCTAAAGTGCAGAAGACATTCCCCTGAGAAGCCAAAAAGACCTCTTTCCCAAACCATACCTGTCACTCTCAGCCTCGCTATTGACTATTTGTAACTGATTTCTTTCCTAACATACTGTCATATGAGGGTAGTCTGAGCACACAGATCCAGAAAGGAGTCCCCAAGAGGCAGGATAACTGTTACAGCTCACTAAGGATGCCCTGCCTCTAGGAAGGAGAAACGTCAGTCCCCTCACTCACCCCCACAGTTGATGCTGAATGCGGCATCATGGACACTGGTTATGCAACAATGTTATGAGTCTGGAAGAAGGGGTGGGCTTCCCTCACATGCTGACAGATGGTAAATCTGTGGTACAAAGAAGGGTCCACATAGTACTGCAGATGTCTATTTCAGGGTCTCTTGGGGATGCTTTTTATAAGGTCCAAAGATCAGAGAATCTCTTCCCTAGAAACCTGTTAGAGCACTGGGCAGTCCAGCTGTCACTGTTCTTTGTGAGATGAGTTTCTATCCTCTATAATAGAGGGTGTGATAGGAAAAGGGTTAAAAAAAAAAAGACCTGTTACTTTTGAAATACTTCATAGATAGCTTTTGTGCAGATTTGCATTCTGACTTTTGTGGAATACAAATAATCTACATAGTGAAGCCAAAAACAGTAAGTGAAATATTTTAACAATACCTTTTGAAGCTCTTATACCTCTAAAAGTCATTTCTAAAATGTACAGAGAACCCTGCAATGAATGTTTCTAGATACACAAGGTTAGGGCAAGCAGGCGAGGAGACGGCTGCTGTCTTTAATGTTAACAAAGCAGGTCACTCCTTTTTCTTTTTTTTAAGGTTAGCTGTGCCTCCAAGTGTAAGATCAGTTGGTTGACTATCTCCCAGTATGTTCACCTGTATTCCCTCATGGGCACTCAGCTTCACCACCAGCCAGCCATCAAGATTGCCCCTCCAGAGCACATCCCATTCCTAGGATCATCTTTCACATACATACACGATACGTGTTGACCTAACTCATTAAGAGAGAATGCTTACTGAATACTTATAACTTCTGTTGCCCATTGGAGGCAGTGATAGTTGACTAGAGACTTTTACATTTAGAAAACCTATCAGTTACATAAAACTAAGAGGGAATCTGTATGTCTGTCTATTTGCTCTGTGCCAAAATCCTATTGATTCCATAACAAAGAATGACTATCCTTATTCTATACATTGTACCCTTTTCCTACAAAATGACGAAGAAGGCAGGCTTCTCTCTCCAGTTTCTCTCTCTTGGAGACCTTGACCCCATGTTCTCCTCCCTCCCCACGACATGGATCCTTTAGCGGGCAAGCCCGGGGCCGCTTTCAGCTTCCATGTTGGGTGGCATGGCCTAACCTTAGGCCAGTGACTATTGGCTGATTAAGGAATTCTCCCTAATCTAAAAAACCTAAGAGAGCCCTTGTGGAGTCTAACCAGAGTATTTACAGGTGATCAGGGCCTGACCTCTAACCCAAGGATTATGTCCTGGGGTTGTCTCAGGGCTGAAACAAGACAGGCTGTGGGGCAGATGGCAGATTGAGGTTTTCCCAGGTCTCTTCTCAGTCAGCTTCTGAGGCCGTCCTGCTGCTCCCTCATATACTGCTTGTGAGGACACAATATCTACCCTCCCTGATGATGGCTTCCATGGGAAGTTCCTTTTTCCTTTAAGTGAGAACTTAACAGATACTGATTTGGAAAAATATAATTCAAGCCAAAGCATAAAAATAGCAAAGAAAGTAGCATGGTCCGTTTCCTCCTAGAGGTAAGCAGTTATGCCTCTCACCTGCAGCTCACAGTTATAGCTTCATACCAAGGAGATACTTCAAACCCCAGGCTAGTGAGTCTAAAAGAAGACACCTTCAATTGTTCTTGGTTCTGCAAATGGTGCTCCTGAATTGGGAGTTTGAGTTGGCTTATTAATTGAAAGTGAGAAGGAGGAAATTAACTGGCAGAATCCTTTATTTTCTTATTTTAAAAAGAGGCTATTGTAATAGTGAAGTGATATGATCTGAAATGAAATATTTTTAAGAAAGTTCAGGTTAAGAATAATGAGATGAATTATCTGAAAGCTGACATTTATCTGAAGCGACATATGGAAAATAATATTGTGACATCCCTTAAAAAACTTGAACGTTCCCCCAGACTTCCTCTTGTCCATCCCATCATTCTTTCAGTTTTTTGGATTTTTTTCTTTTGCATGGGCTATGCTGTTATTTTTGGTTGTTGTGATTAAAAGTATTTTAAGGCATTTTTTTTACATCTTGTATATATATTTTTTGTTTGAGTCATAATACTCAGTCTTTATATATAAAAAATAGTGTACTGGCCAGATGTATAAATGCCTTGTCCATACATAAGCTAGTATTGTGGTGTCCTCAGAAGGAGAGGGGGAGCCTCTGGCCCCTTGGTCATGCCTTTCTCACATCTAAGGAGTGTTGCCTCTTTGACAGACAGCCTTGTGAACATAGAAGAGGTTGAAATCTTAAATTCTCTTCAGGTTTTTTATTCTACCTCCTGTCAGTTTAGACATGGAATTTCAACAGCAAACCTATTCAAGGTTCACATTTCTTTTTGTTTGACGCTCAAGTCAATCTTTGAGTTGAATTTTTTTTTTTTTTTTTTGTGAACTCTCCAAATATTCATTCATCAGGAAAGGTGGGTTTTATCTGGGCCATATTTGCAATTCTAGACAAATAGCTCCCATCTTTGAGATTGTGGTCAGCTCTTGGGCTCTAGAACCTACCAGCACCAGCCCTAGAAAACACTTGGATCATTGCTACATCAAGCCAGTAGAGATCTGGCCACTCCAAGTGAGAGCGCTCCAAATCTTATCTTGCTCATCTGCCCAAACTTTTTTTTTTTTTTTTTAAGGCAGAATACTTAAGGAAGAGTATTTAGTAAATGTTCATCATTTTTACATTACAGGAAACTCACTTTGGGAATGTACAGGATTGGTTGTGTTGCCCTTAGGAAGGATACTTTGTCTCTTCAGTTACTACTCTTTTGAAGAACAGGAAGATTGCTTTTCTTTAGTCCTTAAACAGTGTTGCATGCTTACAGCCAAGGATTCTTTGCGTGTCCCTAGCAATCCTCAATATAGCTCAGGACTATTTTAAAAATTAAATTAGACGAATTCATCTGATCTTTTCTTGAAACTTTCTTGAAACAAGTGACATTTAAACTAAGATTTTTTTTTAACTTGCCCTTGGTTGACTGTTGCTTCGTGTTTTGCTTGCTTTATGCTGATATATCCATCCCATGCTTTTCTTTTATATTCTCAGGATGGTTTTTGTTCTCAGGATTCTCCCTGTTTCAGTGCACTTTCCAGACATCTAAAAGGCACTTGTTGACAAACTGCAGTGCACCAAAAAGGATTGTTTGGCTTTTTTGCTTCATTTCATGTTTTGCTGTGCCCAATGTCTATAAAGACAGCAGTCAATAACACTTTTCTGTGAACAACAAGTATTTCTTGCTTTCATGAGGATTTTTAGATGTCCATCCAGGAATGTGACTTTTTCTAAAATCTGCTTTGATTATAAAACTCCAAACAGAAGCATGTAGAAGAGTCTGATATTAATAGCAAGCTCCTGGGTGAGATGATGTGAGAGTTACTTTCTGGGCCTGTTCATAGGGTGGATCTGACTTTGAGTCTAGGGTTTTTTGTTTTGTTTTGTTTTAATAGGGTTTTATTTGTTTTCTGGATTGGATATCTGGGAGTATAACCTAGCCTTGTGAGGTCATTTACTTTGCTCCTTTGAAATTTGCTTATAGTACTAGCTTTATTTCCAACTGCCCATTCCTCTTAAGTTTGTACATTTGAGACCAGTAACAACCAAACTCCTTTTTTCCATCTTCAAAATAAGAAAGTTATTTTTCCACTTTCATTATCTCGTGCCTTCAGTCACCAGTGTCACTCTTTGAGTTCCTGCATTCTCGTGGTTACTGTTGTTTCCCACTGGTTTTTATTGAGTGCTGATGTAATGTGTTTGGCAGATTTAACAAAGAAGATGTGTAATTGTCCGCTGGTGGTGCTCTAACAAAAGACGTCTCCTTTTCATTCCAAATCACCCAATAAACAAAACTATAAATATGTCTTATTCTTTAAATTGTGGGAAGTAACTTATGCCCATATCTCAGTTCTATGTATATGCCTCGATTTAAGAAATAAAATATTTTTTATCTTTAGCATGCTGGACTATGATACAGAGAACCTGAACTCTGAAGAAATCTATAGTTCTCTACGTGGAGTTACAGAAGCCATTGAAAAGTTTAGTTTTCGAAGCCAAGAAGATCTGAATGAGCCAATTAAACGAGATGGCAAAAAGGAGTGTGATATTGTAAGTATCCCTAGGCTAAAAGAGAACTCTGTATTAGTTAAATGACAGATAATGAGACTTCTGAACACTGACCATCATGATTACTGAGCTTCATCATTATTTTTATCCTGTAGTTAAAATAATGTTTTCCTTTTAGTTTTAGTTGACATGTAATAATTACACACATTTATGGGTTACAAAGTGATATTTTGATACATGTGTAGAATGTGTAATAATCAAATCAAGGTAATTAGTACATCCATCACCTCATTTATCATTTCTTTATGTTGGGAACATTGAAAAATTCTCTCTTCTAGTGTTTTGGAAATACACAATAAACTGTTGTTAACTGTATTTACCCTACAGTACTTTAGAGCAGCAGTCCCCAACCTTTTTGGCACCAGGAACTGGTTTTGTGGAAGATAATTTTTCCACAGACCAGGCCAGGTGGTGGGAGGATGGTTTGGGGATGATTCAAGCACATTACGTTTATTGTGTACTTTATCTCTATTGTTACTACATTGTAATATATGATGAAACAATTATACAACTCACTATGATGTAGAATCAGTGGGAGCCCTGAGCTTGTTTTCCTGCAACTAGTTGGCCCTGTCTGAGGGTGCTGGGAGACAGTGACAAATCATCAGGCATTAGACTCTCATAAGGACCACGCAACCTAGATCCCCTCGCATGCACAGTTCATAATAGAGTTGACGCTCCTATGAGAATTTATTGCTGCCATTGATCTGACAGGAGGCAGAGCTCAGGCAGTAATGTGAGCAATGTGGGGTGGCTGTAAATAAGATGAAGCTTCACTCACTTGCCCACTGCTCACCTGCTGTGCTGCCTAGTTCCTAACAGGCCACAGACCAATACCAGTCTATGGTCTGGGGATTAGGGACTCCTGCTACAGAGCATTAGAACTTATTCCTCTTACCTAGCTGCAATTTTGCAGCTATTAACCAGCCTGTTTTCCTCCCCGACCCCCCCACCCCTTCCCAGCCTCTAGTAACCACAGTTCTACCATCTACTTCTATGAGCTCAACTGTTATTAGTTCCCATAAATGAGTGAGAATATATGATTTTGGTCTTAATGTACCTCATTTATTTCACTTAATGTCCTCCAGTTCATCCATGTTGCTGTGAATGATAGGCTTTCATTTCTTTTTATGGCCGAATAGTATTCCATTGTGTATATATGTCACATTTGCTTTATGCATTCATTTGTTGAGGGACACTTAGATTGATTCTGTATCTTCGCTATTGTGAATAGTGCTATAACAAACATGAGGGTGTAGGCATCTCTTTGATATACTGATTTCCTTTCTTTGGATAAATTCCCAGTAATGGAATTGTTGGTTGTGTGGTAGTTCCATTTTTAGGTTTTTGAGAAACCACTATACTGTTTTCCATAATGGCTATACTAATGTACATTCTCACCAATGGTATATAAGAATTTCATTTTCTCCAAAACCTCACCTTTGTTATTTTTTGTCTTTTTTATAATAACCATAAAATAGTATTAAGAGGCCCAAGGTAATTAATTTTACAAAATTTCAAAAGAGCAACCCTCAGCTATCTTTTCAAGGAATGTTAAGTGCCTTTTTTCTCAGTTTGCTTTTGTTTATTCTGGACATAGTTTTGTTTCATGATGTAATAAAAATGGTGAGCCTGAACCAGACACCACCATGGCTTTCTGAGAGCTCCAGTCTCATGGGAGAGGCAGACAGATAAGCACAGGATCATGGTGCAGTGAGTATGGCCGCTGCTCAGCATCCAGGAGACCTGTGGCTAGTGGTGGTGCCTAGGGAGGATGTTGTATTAGTCAGTTCTCACACTGCTATAAAGAACTACCAGCTAGGTGCGGTGGCTCACACCTGTAATCCCAACACTTTGGGAGGCCGAGGCGGGTGGATCATGAGGTCAAGAGATCGAGACCATCCTGGCCAACATGGTGAAACCCTGTCTCTACTACAAATATAAAAATTAGCTGGGCTTGGTGGTGCACACCTGTAGTCCCAGCTACTCAGGAGGCAGAGGCAGGAGAATTGCCTGAACCTGGGATGCAGAAGTTGCAGTGAGCCGAGATCGTGCCACTGCATTCCAGCCTGGTGACAGAGTGAGACTCTGTCTCAAAAAAAAAAAATTACCAGAAACTAGGTAATTTATAAGGAAAAGAGGTTTAATTGACTCACAGTTCCACAGGTTGTATGGGAGTCACGGCTGGGAAGGCCCCAGGAAGCTTACAGTCATGGCATAAGGGGAAGCAAGCACATCTTCACATGGTAACAGGAGAGAGAGAGTGAAGAGGGAAGTGCTGTACACTTTTAAACAACCAGGTCTCATGAGAACTTACTATCATAAGAACAGCAAGGGGGAAATCTGCCCCCATGATCCAGTCACCTCCTACCAGGTTCCTCCCCCGACATTGGGAATTACAGTTTGACATGAGATTTGGGTGGGGACACAGAGCCAAACTATATCATTCTACCCCTGGCCCCTCCCATATCTCATCACCTCACATTTCAAAACACAATCATGCCTTCCCAACAGTCCTCCAAAGTCTTAACTCATTCCTGCATTAACTCAAAAGTCCAAGTCCAAAGTCTAATCTGAGACAAAGCAAGTCCCTTCCGCCTATGAGCCTGTAAAATAAAAAACAAGTTAGTGACTTCTAAGATACAGTGGAACTACAGGCATTAGGTAAATGCTTCCATTGCAAAAGGGAGAAATTGGCCAAAACAAAGGGACTACAGGCCCCATGCAAGTCTGAAACCCAGGAGGGCAGTCATTAAATCTTAAAGCTCCAAAATAATCTCCTTTGACTCCATGTCTCACATCCAGGGCACACTGATGCAAGGAGTAGGCTCCCAAGGCCTTGGGCAGCTCCACCCTTGTGGCTCTGCAAGGTACAGCCCCTACAGCTGCTTTCATGGACTGACATTGCGTGCCTGCGGCTTTTCCAGGTACACAGTGCAAGCTGTTGGTGGATCTACCATTCTGGGATCTGGAGAACTATGGCCTTCTCACTGCTCCGCTAGGCAGTGCCCCAGTGGGGACTCTGTGGGGGCTCCAACCCCACATTTCTCCTCTGTACTCCCCTAGTAGAGGTTCTCCATGAGGGCTCTGCCCCTGCAGCAGACTTTTGCCTGGACATCCAGGCATTTTCGTACATCCTCTAAAATCTAGGTAGAGGCTCCCAAGCCTCAATTCTTGCTTTCTGCATACCCACAGGCCCAACACCACATGGAAGCCACCAAGGCTTTGTGTTTACACCCTCTGAAACAATGGCCCAAGCTGTACGTTGGCCCCTTTTAGCCATAGCTGGAGCTGGAGCAGCTAGGATGCAGGGCACCATGTACCAAGGCTGCAGAAAGCAGCAGGGCCCTGGGCCTGGCCCACAAAACCATTTTTCCCTCTTAGGCCTCTAGGTCTGTGATGGGAGGGGCTGCCAAGAAGGTCTCTGAAATGCCCTGGAGACATTACTCCATTGTCTTGGCTATTAACATCCGGCTTTTAATTACTTGTGCAAATTTCTGCAGCCTTGAATTCCTTCCCAAAAATGGGTTTTTCTTTTCTCCTGCCTGGTTGGGCTGCAAATTTTCCAAACTTTTACACTCTGCTTCCTTTTTAAATATAGGTTCTAGTTTCAGGTCATTTTTGTGTTTATGCAAATGAACAGAGGCTTTTAGAAGCAGCCAGGCCACATCTTGAACACTTTACTGCTTAGAAATTGCTTTCACCAGATACCCTAAATCATCTCTCTCAACTTCAAAGTTCCGCAGATCTGTAGGGCAGGGGCACAGTGCTGCCAGTCTCTTTGCTAGAGCACATCAAGAGTGACCTTTACTCCAGTTCGTTATCTTCATCTGAGACCACCTCATCCTGGACTTCACTGTCCATATCACTATTAGCATTTTGGTCACAACTATTCAACAAGTCTCTAGGAAGTTTCAAACTTTCTTTCATTTTCCTGTCTTCTGATCCCTCCAAATTGTTCCAGCCTCTGTCCATTACCCAGTTCCAAAGTTGCTTCCACATTTTCAGGCATCTTTATTGCAATACCCCATTTCTGGTACCAATTTTCTATATTAGTTAGTTCTCACACTGCTATAAAGAACTACCTGAGACTGGGTAATTTATAAAGAAAAGAGGTTTAATTGACTCACAGTTCTACAGACTATACCGGAGGCCTGGCTGGGGAGGCCTCAGGAAACTTACAATCATGGCAGAAAGGCAAAGGGGAAGCAAGTATGTCTTCACATGGTGGCAAGGCAAGAGAGAGAGCGAAGGGGGAAGTGCTACACACTTCTAAACAACCAGGTCTTATGAGAACTCACTCACTATCATGAGAACAGCAAGGGGGAATTCCGCCCCCGTGATCGAATTACCTCCCACCAGGTTCCTCACCGAACATTGGAAATTGCAATTTGACATAAGATTTGGGTGAGTACACAGAGCCAAACCATATCAGATGTGCAAAAGAGATTATGTCACCTCTGAACTGAAGCATGGAGGTCCAGAGGAGTTTGTTAGGTTGAGTAGGAGGGTTGTAGTCAGGAGGGCCTGTTCGAAGACTAAGACATGGATGTAGGCATGGTGTGATTTCCTATTCGAAGTGGCTGAAGTGGAGAAGAGTGGGCATGAGGAGTGGTTGGGGAGATTCAGAGCAGGAAGGATGTGCTCACTGGGGTATTCCCAGCCAATGCCTTGACCTCACCCTGGTGATACTAGAGTCATTGAAGGATCTTTAAGCAGGGAAGTGGCATAGTCATACTTATATTTTAGACAGGCTACTGTAACTATGGAATGGAGAATAATTCAGAAGGAAGTGGGACTGAATAGGGCATGAGCAGAAACAGAAGAATCAGAAGTCTTCTGGGGCTGTTGAGCAAATGCTAGTGCAATTCAGTGAAATACTACCCTAGAAGGAGATGCTCTCTTTGAAATATAACGAATTCTCTTTTGAATACATGCAAATTGCAGGGATTATGGAATATCCAAGCAAATATATCCATCAAGACTTTGGATATACCAGTCTGTTTCAGCCAGTGATTTAGGCAGAAGTTAGATATTTGAGAGATATTGATTAGTTGCTTGAAGATAACTAAAGAAAAGTGAGTAAGTGAAATCACCAGGTAAAGGATAAGGACAGAATCCTAAGGAGCATCAACACTAAGGGAAGGACAGAAGCTAGAGCTGACAGGAGGGAGACCAGGAGAGGGTGGTGGCATAGAAGATAAGGGAGACTATTTCAGGAAGGACATTCTAGCCAAAGGGGCCATGCTGCAAAGAGATAACAGGTCACATATGAAATGAAAGGGTTCCATTGGATTATTTGCTTATTATCCACATTAAATGTTCTATTTTAACCTAAAAGATATAAAATACACATTTACTTGCCAATGTTTTGATGTAAAGTTAAGACCTTTCCTTCGAGAATGGGCTCACTGGATTTCCATGTTTTTCTTCTTAAATAAACTTTACACGTAGTTACAGTCTGCAATATCCAAAGTTAGTTTCTTCCAGGAGTACATTGGATCTTGTGAGCATAGTTGAGTGCAGAGTTGAGAATGGAAACCAGATCACAGTGGGTGAAGAAGTTGAGGAACAAACTGGAGAGAAATAAGGATCAAAGGGCATTTCAGATGGGAGAGATCTCTCCCAGCAGGGCCAGTGGAGAGAAGAACCTTGCCTACACAGTGGAGGAGAGCAGATGATTGGATGCAGATCCTTCAGGACGTGGGGACGTGAGATTAGGGCCCAGGTAGAATGACTGGTCTTAGCTAGGGAGGAGGGCGGCTTTAGGGGCTTGAGGCAGGAAGTAGAGCATGTTCCCACTGCCGGTTTCTCAGGGCAGTGGAAGGAGGCCTGCTTTGAAGCGGGGGACTTGTTGTGAGGAATGGGGGAATCTGACTAGGGAAACAGAACTCCTATCAAGAACAGTAGAAAAGGTGGATGCGTGAGGGGTTACTTTTTCCAATTATGGTGGCTCACGCCTGCAATCCCAGCACTTTGGGAGGCCAAGGCAGGAGGATTGCTTGAGCCCAGGAGTTCAAGAACAGCCTGGGCAACATAGGGAGACTCTTGTCTCTACAAAAAAAAAAAAATTAATTTATCTAGATGTGGTGGTGTGCACCCTGTAGTCCCAGCTACTCCAGAAGCTGAAGTGAGAGGATTGATTGCTTAAGCCTAGGAGTTTGAGGCTGCAGTAAGCTACGATTGTGCCACTGCACTCCAGCTTGGGTGACAGAGTAAGATTGTGTCCCTTAAAAAAAAAAAAAAGAAAAAAAAAAATATATATATACACACACACACACACACATACATACACACACACACACACACACACACACTTAATTTATGCCCAAAAAATGATACTTAGAAAGTGAAAAAGAAGAAATCACCATCTCTAGAGATAACCAATATAGGTTAACATTATAGGGTGTATTTTTCTATTCCTTTTTGTATATTTATACATATATGTGTGTAGGGGAGTGTGCGGAGTATTGCTTTTATAAGAGTAATATCACACTGTCCATCTGTTGAGCATAGGGCATGAGTGCTTTTCCATCAGTTCCTGTGTGAGTTGTGGCTTCTCAATGATTCCTCCTGTGGATGATGTTCTGTAGATGGGCACCCAGTGTCCTGTTTCAGTATATTTAGATGGTTTCTGATTTTGTCAAGTGTAAAAATACTGTGATGAGAGTTGAAAGGAGTGAAATTTGGGAGGGAGAAAATAAAGAGGGCAAGGCCTGGGAAGCCTCAGTATCACCTAGGGACAGGTGGAGTGGGGGGAGTGCAGTGGCAGAGCTGCAGGGCCAGGAGGAGTCAGGAAGTGCCATGAAGATGCTGTATGTCAGAGCAGTGGCTGTTCCTGCTGGAGAATGTGGCCTCGAGCAGCAAAGCTAGGGTGGCAGTGAAAATCGAAGAATGGACCAGGCATGGTGACTCATGCTGGTAATCCCAGCACTTTGGGAGTCTGAGGTGGGTGGATCACCTGAGGTCAGGAGTTCCAGACCATCCTGACCAACATGGTGAAACCCCATCTCTACTAAATACAAAAAATTAGCCAGGTTTGGTGGCACATGCCTGTAATCCCAGCTCCTTGGGAGGCTGAGGCAGGAGAATCGCTTGAACCTAGAAGGCAGAGGTTGCAGTGAGCCGAGATTGCACCATTTACACTCCAGCCTGGGCGACAAGAGTGAAACTCTGTCTCAGAAAATCGAAGAATGGAGGAGCTTCAAAATTCACCATCTTAGCCACCACTTACCATATGTTTAGTTAAAACATTGAGGTGGATATAAAACTGTGTTAAATGTGAAAGACTCGGGAGCCAGTACATCTCCTCTTAAGCCTAACAAGGAAACCCAATATAGGGAGACAAGCCAATAGGATGAATGTCAGATGCAGTAGGAGGGTGATGCACACAGCAAAAATGAAGACATTCAACATAGGGAGAAAGCCCATCCTTACGGTCAATTACAGAAATACAGCAGACTTATATCAAGGTTCTCTTCTGCTTTGCTTTAATAGAAATTACAACATTTAATACTAGAAAGAGCATAAGGATCTAGTGTAATGTTGGTGCCATGGAAAATTGATACAATGTTTTGGAACTCAGTAAAATTATATTTAGCAAAAGTGATTTGCATATTCTTTACCCAGTATGGTTAATCTACACTAAAGAAAGAACTCAACAGAAGAAAAAAAAAATGTCATTTCCATAAGATAGCTTATTTCAGCATTATCTACAGTAGCAAAAATATTAAAGGGGAACATCTGAGTAAATCTTCTTTAAAACACAAGTAGAGGTAGTGTTGTGATTAAACATGGTGGTTACAAAAACTTCATCCACACGGGAAGTGCTTGCACTGTAGGGAAAGGAAAACAGAAGCCAGCGTGCACACCGGGTTCCTGCTGCGTAAAGCCTGCGTGGAGACACACACTGAGGGAGTAAGGTTTTGTTGTTAACAGTGATTAGAATTGGGAGTTGAGCTTTATTTTTTAAATGTCTGAAATTTTTAAAACCCTTCTCTTTTTTTGTTTTTTTTAAACCTCCTGTTCAATGGCTTACCTTTTTTATAAATAATTTTTCATTATAATGGTATTTTTAGAAGACTTATAAAAAGAAACAATTAAAACCATCCATGAATTTTCTTCCACCCAGAGAAAACCTCTGTTAAGATTTGATTTATACCTTTTTAGTCTTAATTTGTTTCTGTCTACGCATATATTATGTATTATTTTTACATCTTAATTATAAAATTTTGTTTCTGGGTGTTAGAAACCAAATGCATCCCAGCACTTCCACTAGATTCAAGTCCAAAAGAATTGAAAGCAGGGACTTGAACAGATGTTTGTGCACCAGTGTGTCATAGCAGCATTATTCACAAGAGCCAAAAGGCAAAAGCAATCCAAATGCCCATCAGCAGATGAACAGATAAACAAAATGTGGTATTTACACACAGTGGAATGTGTTCAGTAGTTCCACTTATCTGAGGTACCTAGCATAGGCAGATTCCAAGAGACAAAGTAAGATAAAGGTTACCAGGGGTTGTGGGGAAGGGAGAGGGATGAGGATGTAGGGTTTTTGTTGGGAATGATGAGAAAGTTTTGGGTATACATAGTGGTGATGGTTACACAACATCATGAATGTATTTAATGACACTGGATGATCAAAAATGGTATGTTAGGAATGATCAAAATGGTATGTTACATCTACTTTTCCAAAATCGGAAAAAAGTGTAAATGCATTAGCACAAAGTGAGAGAAATGTATCTTGTCATCAGCACAAGTAAAAATTTTGCCATAGGTGTCACCAACGTGTTCTGGCTGCCTGGAATGTTTCCACCGTTGTTGGGTAGTCAGATGTTTGGGATGAGGAAAACAGTCTGTCCCCGTTGCCAGCAGCCAGCCCACACCTGCTGGGCTACACTGCCACCTGCAAAGGGGCTAGACCAGTGGTGTGCCCCATAGCAGAGGACCCTAAAAGCAAAAGTGATTTGCTCTTGTCAATACCATGTCAAGGGCCCAGTCAGAGGGCCAGCAGTTGAATTTGTTGAAGACAACATTCAGAATATACTAGGGAAAAAAAACAAAATTTGGGAAATACTAAAGTCCTGTTCTTTGACCCAGCATAACAACTCTGGGTCAGAAATATCTGAAAGAAGAATAATATGCCTAGGAGGTGCTGAGTTCTCTGTCATAGGAGATTGTGAAGCGCTGAGGCCCAGCACTAGGCAGGAATACATATAGTACAAGGAATTAATTTGGGGATGGATGACACCCATTAGACTTAATGATGGCGGTTGGAGGAGCTTCTGTCTGTGGATGTGGGCCAGGGCCACAGTGAGAAGCCCCCATTGCTGGTCTGGTGCTTGAAAGCAGGGCTGTGAGTGGACAGCCTTTCCTTCTCAAGGAAAGTCTTCTGAGCCTTTCATCCCTCAGAAAACATCTTGGTAAAGTGGATCATCAAGTTACAAAGTAAAGGAGATTTAAAGCGTAAAGACTAGACGCAAATAAGTGCAGGTATATTGTTCCTTTTGTGGTAGTTTACAGATTTGGTATTTTTACATTGCAGTACTAATAGCTGTCCTTTTGTCACTGGCCATAGATATTTCAAGTGAAAATCTCTGGCCTTCTTAATATTTCTGAGCATTCAAAGGAAATGTCCATTACAAGTCCCAGAAGGGAACTGACAGTGTGCTGTGCTGCAGGTGTCCCGCGATGGGGGCGCTGCCTCCCCTGCCACCGAGGGCCGGGGGGGTGGTGAGGTAGAAGGAGGCCGGACAGCTCTGGATAACAAGACCTCACTACTCAACACCCAGCCTCCGCGCGCCTTCCCGGGGCCGCGGGCGCGAGACTACAACCCGTACCCCTACTCAGATGCCATCAACACCTACGACAAGACCGCCCTGAAAGAGGCTGTGTTCGATGACGACATGGAGCAGCTTCGAGACGGTTGGTGTCTCTTTACTTAACTGTCCCCACCCAGAAGTGCTTCCGTTGTGCTCCCTCCCGTCTGGCCAGCACCAGGCCCACTGGTCAGATGTAAACGGAGACGCTGGGTCTGTTCTTTCTGCTTAGTCATTTGTTCAGGCACTACTTAACTGAATCCCTACTGTGCGCTTGGGCACGGGGAACACGGCAGTGAACAGAAGCACAAGTAGCGGGGCAGTGAGGAAATAAACAGTCACACATGATATGAAGTAGCCACTGCCACAGCTGAGCATGAGGGAAGGCCAGCTCTACCATCAGGGAGGTTTTGCTGTAGAACCCAGGGCCCAGGTAGGCCAGGGGCGTAGGAACAAACAGGATGGCGAGCACGGGCTCAGCCTTTGTGAAGGCCTTGGACCTGCTTCCCAGCTCCCCGAGCTGTGGAGTGAGATCCTGAAGCACTGCTCCGAGGCTTCCCTCTCCTTTCACACCTGCTTTGTAACCAGGTCTCCCTGGAGCTGTGTTGACCTCCGTGCTGCATTTGGGAGGCAGGGGTTTGACATACACACTGAGCATTTGCATTACCATGTGTGGTGCCAAGCTAAGTATGGGGTCAGAAAGATTTGCCCAAAATGTAACGTAAGCATATAACATAGGAAGTAGGGAGCAGAAGCGAGCTAGTCTGGTTTCTTTCTGGCTCCTGTGTTAAGACCAGTGTCCATTACTGAATAAACTAGTGAGTGATGAGTATGTATTTGTACAATGGTATTTTTATCGGGAACTGAATTATTTCTTCACCTCTCATGTTACATGATTTGGTTTATTTCGATTTGATAGTGCTTTTAAAAAATACTGTTTTGAAGCCTGTTTTATTTCTCAAGTTTGAATGAGTAATTAGAACCTACATTAGAATTCTTAATAGTTAACATTCACTAAGGGCCTACCGTGTGTCATGAAGTGTATGGGTTGCCAGGGACTGAGGCACATGAGACACAGTGCCTGGCCTCAGAGAGCTCAAGGTCTGTCAGGGGAGCAGACTGATAGTGGTCACACTAGTACCAGAGAAGACCTGTGCTGGAGGCAGATGCCAGATCCATTCGGGGCACAAAGAAAAGAAAGCTGATCCTCTTGCAGGGATCAGACAGTAGGGGAATGCTAAGATAGAAGAGGAGTTCTCTGTTTGAAAGCAGAAATGGCTATAGGGATTAAAAGCCTAATCACTTAGCTATTAATTGCTTATATGCTGGTGGGTAGCATCTCAGACTCTGCCCACACATCTGTTTACTGGACAGTGAGCTATTAGGGTATAGTGTTTGTAAGGACTGGCACTTCCTGGGAGAAGTGGACTATTTGTTTTCATTGCTTATAGAATTGTTTACCTTATCCTTTGTAGATCTTGATTAGGGTAGAAATTACAGTGTTGGTTATTCACCACCTGTGTACTAAAAGGCTTAAAGAAAAGGAGGAAAAGGTAGGAAGGCAGGAGGAAATGACAGAGTTCTTTACCATTTCAGACTTTCTTGTGTGTTTGCTACCCAATCTTAGAAGCTAAAGAAGTATGCAAATACACATTTAAGTAGTTCCTAATAACTTGTCTGATTTGTTTGTTTTTTCATCCTCTCTATTTAAAGTTGAATATTCAGAGTTGAGGTTTCTTAAAAGAACATGGAGGAGAAAGGATGTGCCTTTCTGCCATAGAAACCGTGTTCACAGCCCTGCAGGTAACTATGTTGAGTCATCTTGGGCCAGTTTTTAGTCTCCACATAGATAGTCCACCAGTAGTCCAAACACCTTGATTGGTATTTGTTCACCATGCTGGTTCCTAAGCTGTAGACATTTGAGAAGGGAATGGAGGATAATCAGATGTGATGGTGAGGAGGCCTTGAGGAGTATGTGTGTATGAGAGTAGATTTGACCCTGGTAAGAGGCTGTCCAGTGGTGGGGCTGACTCAGGACCATGGCAGTGGGAGAGAGTTTCAGAAAATAAAAGGGTTGAGTAGGGGCTTTGGCGGATACAGGCATTTCTCCTCTTTGTCTGAAGTAGAAGGGAAAAGATAGCAAGGAAGGGTGAAGACATTGACTGTTGGTACTGGACAGCTGGTCTCGCACCTCTGCTTTCACAGTGAACTTGGTGAGAAGGTTGGTGGAGGGTGTGTAGGCTGAGGCCGGACAGCGAAGCAGGGCGGGGGGTGGGAGGGGAACCGTGAAGGAGGCATCGCCTCTGGGAGAGGAGGCAGGAAGGGAAGGATCACTGCGCACCACTGAGCAAGCCCCCGTGCTGGGCATTTCCTCACGAGGTGACGTATGTCTGGTGTGTTTCACCAGTGCCCATCGACCATTCTGACCTGGTGGCTGACCTTCTGAAAGAGCTGTCCAACCACAACGAGCGAGTGGAGGAACGGAAGGGAGCCCTGCTGGAGCTGCTCAAGATCACGCGGGAAGACAGCCTTGGTGTCTGGGAGGAGCACTTCAAGACCATTCTGCTCCTGCTGCTGGAGACCCTTGGAGACAAAGACGTGAGATGCTGGTTTGGCCTTATCTTGCCCCTTTCCATGTAATGGGGTCACGATGTCCTTTTCTTATTGGGCTTAGCTTCAGCTTTACTTTCTGGGTTGTGCTTACTGTTTACATCAAAACATTTATTTGTTCATTTTTCACATATTTTCTGAGCACGTTTAATAAGGTCATGTTTTTATCAGCAACAAGCTGCTGCTTGGCTTACGTGCATGGTCTACAACTGGGTTTATAGTAGTTGAGGAAACTTCATTCCTGCATCTAGTTGCTTTAACACAGAATTTCTTAAAACTTTATTAGCATAGAATGTGGTCTTTTAGGATGTACTTTTTTACTTGTGAGTTTCATTTTTGTTTCATATGTAATTGAGAAATAAAAAGGTTCATTTTAAAAGACCTAATTAAATGCTACATTCCATGAAATTCCATCTTGGTCCCCCCCTACATATGTTAAGAGTTCCAATAATTTTAATCAGTCAAGTGGCAGGTTCCAGAAGCGTGATTCTGATTTTTGTATTATTAATTTAAAAATAAAAAAAGCTTCATCATGCTGGGACATTTGAATGTGACAAACTAGGCATTTCTGACACGCCTGGTCTGTGATCTGCACATCGCACATAGAGAACTCTTAAAAGGGGGAGTAATCTGGTCAAAGTCCTGCCTTCTCCCACCTGTGGAGCTGGTCCCTTATATGGAAACAGGAATAGATGCTGAGAATTACCAGAATTAAACCTCTACAAGAAAAAGTTTCTCCATCCACATGGAGAAGAGAAATGAGAAGAGAGTGCTGTGGGGAGGGGCTGGAGGAAGGGGATGGGAGGATTGCCAGGAGGTGACAGGCCATGCCCAGGGCCAGCTAGAGGGGACTTGCATGGCAACTGAGTGACAGGGAGGCTGCTGCATGCCATGCCGTGGTGACTCAGATAGCTTTCTGATGCTTCGGATTAATGGTTTGGTTTAGGGATAAGTAAAAATAGAAGAATGGAAATAAGTAATCTGTTTTACTTTTTTAAAAAAAACTTTTTAAAAATACTTTTAAAAAAAACAAAGTATTGGCTCGTAAGGCAGTTATGCCTTGTTGGCTCTGTTGGGAGATAAAGTGATGTCATGTAGAAGACAGGTAAATGGTGTATTAGTGTGTGAACTGTACAGATGAGTGGCAAAGAATCAGGATGTACTTTCTGGCTCTGTTTGGTGTAAACTACGTTCTCTTTTATTGAGATTAGGAGTCTGTTTGGAATGGCTTTCCTCCAGATGCATGACTCTGGCCTTAACCAACTTGAGGCCTGTACACACCCAGTGATCTCATCACATGGAAGGTCAGGAATAATGACAGGCCTTCCACTGTCCTTAGGTGGAGTTCACTCTTACAGGCTGTGTTGATGAAACATCCAGGTGCTTTATACACATTCTTTCATACATTTTACAGAAGCATAATTTGTAGCCTGAAGCCTCAGGACATCTGGAAATCCCCAGAAAACTGATAATGAACTTAGGTATATCATCCTCATTTGGTCTCAAGTGCATGGCTCGTTCAAGTAGCTTTTCTCAGTGCCTGTCAGGCGCTGGGTCCTGGGAATGTCACCCTAAGGCACAGTGCCTGCCTTCATGGAGCTGATGTCTAGAGAGCCAGTGTCAAGTAAAGCTGATTTCAAGTGAACTGTGTGATCTGTTTAGAGGGTTCTGCGAGGTTCCAGGGAACCCAGAACTGGGTGCTTGGCCTTGCCGATCCTGCTGACTGCTGTGTGTGAAAGTGCTGTGTGGTGTTTGGTAATGTCTTCCTTTCCCTTTGTATTCTAGCATTCAATTCGAGCACTGGCGTTAAGAGTTTTGAGGGAAATTCTGAGAAATCAACCAGCAAGATTTAAAAACTACGCCGAGCTGACGATTATGAAGACTCTGGAAGCCCACAAAGACTCCCATAAGGAGGTGAGTCAGTCATGTGGCCAGGGGTGCTGAACAGACGGGTCATGAGGAGCAGTTTGGACATGGAGATAGAGGAATCAGAATCAGCGCACAGCTTAAGAGCCCCTTCCATGGAACTCAGCCATGTCGTAATACAGCGTGGAGTCCCCATTGCTGTCGTCCTTGCTGAGCAGTGGCATAGTTCCAGGGCCAATGCCATTTGTTCAGTTCCTAGCTCCTGCTCACTGTTTCCAGCAGGCCTGCCCTGCCCCTGGGATGTGTTCCATGTCCGTGCTTCCAGCTGCCTTTGTGGAAGGGAAGGGTCTGCTGCTGCTTCTGGCATTTAGCCTCTGGTAGTCTGGTGTGGGAGGTGGAGACCAGCTTTGGAATCACAGACATGCAAGTCCCAGAACCAATGCCTTCTTGCTCCAGATCTGTGGACCAGTCATTTCACCTTCTGAGCCTCCGTTTCCTTGTGTGTAAAATAGGAATGGATATTTCCACAGAGTTTCTCATGAGAATTAAATGAGATGACCAGGGATGATTCCAGCCCAGCGCCTGCCAACAGTGGGTAGCAGGCTGCTGTACTGACCTTCCTCCCTCCCGGCCGTTCAGTGTGCTTCTCTCTGCAAGATGAGGCTGAGTGGAGGCAGCCCTGCTGTGCCTCTTCCACTCACTTTTGAGTATTTAAAATGCTAGCAAGCTATCTCTGCAGTTCCTGGCATTGGGACCTCAGCTGCCTGGTAGAGAGTGGCAGGACATGTCTCTGTGTCCTGCACACATGCCACAGAGGGTGCACACTCAGCAAAAACACAGCCTGTTGCTTATTGGATTGTCCAGCCCCTATGCCTCACCAGGCTTTCAAGTGGCTAGAAGCCTACAGAGAATGGGGAGGTGGCAGGAGCTGTCCAGATACAAATGATTCAGTGACACCCTTCAGTAAAAGGAACTGTGGGAAACAAACTCATATATTGGAACTTCAGAAAACTTAGCATGCCAGATAATGGGTTTGACCCCAGAGTGAGACATAACAACTTGCTTAGTTTGAGCTCTTGGCTCATGTGTGACTGTCGTGTGAGCACACTCGTGGATGAAGGGAATTATAATTAACACAATTCTTCCGTCTACATAGAGAGTCAGACCCTAGATCATAGTTCTATTTGGCATTTGTGTGACTGCTTGAGCAGTGACTGATGTGACCTCTTCAAATCTCCACCACAATTGTAGCTCAGCAAGGGCGAGGGTCTTGTCCTCAGACTGGGCCTCTCTTCACCTGCTAGTCCTAGAACAGCACACAGTACACGGGGGAGGGATGTGTTTTCAGACTAATAACTGGGTTTCCAAAATCTGGCTTGGTTGCATGATGGTGATAATAACTCACATTTGAACAAAGCACTTTTCATTTATAATAACTCATTTAAAAAACGTGAAGACCAGATGAGCTAGTACGATCAACATAGTGATTCCCAGGTGAGGAGGGAAGGTCCTAGAGCAGGGGTGTCCCATCTTTTGGCTTCCCTGGGCTGCATTGGAAGAATTGTCTTAGGCCACACATAAAATGCACTAACAATAGCCAATGAGCCTAAAAAAAAAATCACAAAAAATTTTCATAATGTTTTAAGAAAGTTTATGAATTAGTGTTGGGCTGCATTCAAAACCGTCCTGGGCCACGGGTTGGACAAGCTTGTCCTAGAGGAACTGTATGCACAGCAGTTACTGGCAGAACTGAGACATTAGCTAGGTTTTGTGTCTCCGTTAAGGGGCAAATGGCATGTGCTAACTTTTTTAAACCATAATTGCTTCTCCTTAATGAGAATACGTGATCAAAAAATGAAATTAAAATGATGTTCTTTTTGTTGTGCTTTGTTTTTGAGACAGGGTCTTGCTTTGTCACCCAGGCTGGAGTGCAGTGGCACAACCTGTGCTCACTGTAACCTCCACCTCCCAGGTTCAAGCAGTCCTCCTGCCTTAGCCCCCTGAGTAGCTGGGACTACGGGCATGAGCCACTGCACCTGGCCTGATGTTCTTTTACATAGAGATGATATCAGTTGTTTTCATGGGGCAGTACATACTTAGACTCGGGCATTTAAATGAAACGCCAAGCCGTCCATGGTGTCTTGGCACGCACTTACCGACTCTCCAGTTGGAAGATATCTGTCTAAAGTTGAGTCCTAAGAAGTATAAGTTAACAACATTAAGTAATTGGTTTGTTATTTGCTTTTTTCTTGGGAGATTTTTTTTTTTTCTGCAAAATTAGAAATTTAGGAGAGAAAATTCTCAGGTATGAGGCCCTTTAAATTTTCCAAGGGAAAAGAGCAGAATATATATCCTGCTTAAAATAAACTTAGCAGCACTCGGGTTCAGGGGTCCCCATGCTGCTGTTACTGACTTGTGGTAGAGCTGGTGGAGGAGATGTGTTGGGAACGGTGCCTGCATTGGCAGGCCTTCCTGCTTTGCATAGTTGGACTCACCTTGACTCATTGCCCTTGGAGTTTCCTTATAAAACTTTACTCTGTCACTTTGCCAGGAGCCACTATAATAACTCAAGAACCTGTGTATTTAGGTTTGGGGTTGGGTTTTCATTTTTCGTTCCTTTTTTTTTCTTTTCCCTTGAAGTTCTTCTTATCTTCCTCTTATTTTAACCAATCTTTTCCCATTCCTTCTTGCTATTTTTTAGGGCAGAAGGCTGAGATGCACATAAAGTTTGTGTTGTAGGCATCTTGTTGGCATATTAATATGGCACGTAATAGTTCTCTAGTCCTTCCATTTTCTTATCATTGCATTCAATTCTTACGACTCCAAACATTTATTGAAAAGGATCTGAAATGTTTCTAGACTTACTTTATTAGTCATACAAAGACATAGTCTGTTTTCCTGTCTTATTAATACTTCCAAAGTTTGTTTATCCCAAAGTTAGCTCTCTTGGAGCTTCGTTCTCAATAAGAAGCTAGTTGGTTTTATATTCCCAGGCAAAAACTGGGCTTCAGCAGGAGATGAAGAGCGTAAGACTCGGCAGGTTAACATGGGGCTGCTTTTAGAGACATTGGCACCAGCTGCCCTTCTCTTGCCAGCGTGACGTTACCACACCAGCATGTGCACTGTGGCTCTGACTATGTGACTGCAGCGAGGAAGGACAGCTTCTTGAAATACAATTTCTGTAAATTGAAATTTGTCACAAAAGCTGTTTGGGAAGATGGATGAGATAGGACTGACAATAAGATGGCTTGTTTTCTCATATAAGCAAGCGTCTGCTTTGTCAGTTTCTTTCAAAAGAAGCTATATGTGCAGAATGTGTTTCTTACACATTGAAAATGTGCCAAGTACCAAATCTGTCTCAGACACCATTCATCCAAAGCTAACATACATGTTCTATAGTAAGCAAGATAGATGAAGGATTTGGACACCGATTTAGAGTTTGTATTTTAAAATTTGGTGTTTCTGAGCTTAGACATAATGTTTTCACAGTCCCTATTTGAGTAAGTCTCTTCATTATCTAACTTCTTTATCTTTTTAGTAAATAAATTTTGCTATTGAGTTTCAGTGCCTCATTAATGAAGTTACCGTGGTTTGCAGTAGAGTTGGCATTTAGCAAATACCTTAAAGGGCTAAGGCCTTGAGAGTGACCTTTTAAAATTTTGAGCCCATTTTCTGTTTCCAAGAGAACTCCATGAATTTGAACTCTTCTTATATTAGAATTTGTAATCTGTTTGTTAGAGCTGGTACAGAACCTCTCCTTTGGTGATTAAAAAGAGAGGATTAAATAAGAGAATTGATACTACAAAGAGATTCTGGGGTCAGTGTGAGATAAAAATCTCGAGGCAGAAAACCTGGTTTTTAGTCCTGCGTCTGCTGTTGTCCAGCTGTCCCCAGTTTCATCATCTTAGTATAACCCTGAATAAGCAGCTCTGCTGTGAGAATGAAAGATATTATGATATAGAAACATGCTTTTAAAATTGTCATATGCTATACAAATGTTGCTACATAAAACTGTTCTCAGACATCCTTATTCATTTCAAAAGTGCCCATTTCTCAGGAAATAGTTGATATACTAATTATAAATCATTGTATGCACACTTAATGCAAGAATATTTGTTGCTGCCAGTCATTGTGATGTGCATGTAGTACCCATAATGTTGAAGTTCACAGTAAATGTTTTATTTAAACTTGAAAGAAGCCCAACTGTTTTTTGAAGATATTCTGTAATTGAGGTTTTCTGATCATTAGACTTAGCTTATTCTGAACTTTGCCACATTAGTGAATATCCAGTTACACTTGTCTGTTAAAAGAGGAAAATATTAGCATCATTCATGTCACTGTGCTGGATCACCAAACATTTCTTGCTACACACACAAAGGTCGTGGTGTTTAAGGCACCAGAATCCAGCTTCAAGTGGTTTGGCTTGTTTTGGGAAGTTTGATTCTTAGATAAATATAAAACCACCAGTAGTATGTCTTCAGGGGTTTTATTTTTAAATCATTTCTAGTTAACTTTTTATTTTATGACTTTAAGGAATTAAAATGGCAAAATCAGACCAAAGTTATTTATAAAAGAAAGAGAACTTCCTGGGAACTTGTCTGGTTTCTGATTCGCCCAGCCAGCATGGTATCTCATGCAGTCCTTTAGACAAATGCCATAGTCAGAGAGAAGCACCAGTGTGCCAGAGAAGATATGTGATCAAATACCAGTTAGAATCACTAGCTGACCTCATCTCAGCCAGACCCCCTGCGCTCAGGAATGGCCCTTAGGTGCCTCTCAGGGCAGCAGTCATTTGTATCAGTGGGCACTGGGAAATAATATACTGCATGAACTCTGGAGAAATGCCTTTACCCCTCTGTACTTTGGTTTTTCCTTATCTCTTACCCTATCAAGTGGACTAGGTGATTATCTGTGTTTCATCCAGCCTCAAGATAATACAGGTTGCTGTTGAGTAGCAAACCAAAATCCTCAAATTCTAAATTTTCAGTTTTCCCTAGGCCCAACCTTGGGATATGACCAGAAGCCCCATTTCCTTTGTAGGTTTTTGCTTTTTGATAAAAAGATAAAACCCCAAAACCTGTTTAGCTTCATTGAGAGATTCCAAGTTACTGAGCCAGCAGTCATACTAACAGCACAAACTCCAATAAATGTTTGATGATTGATGGGTAGTGGTGTACTGTAGTCTTCAAGGTCCTTACAGTTTAGTTGAGGTTAAAGCAGAGTCGTGTGGTTCAAAGTGAAATACACCAGGAGTTTAGGAGTGGGCTAGAATAGTCAAGGAAGAGTTCCTTAGGGAGTTAGAACCTGAGATGGGCTGAAAAGGAGCACATAGGGAGAGAACTCTAGCTAGGAGCCAAGGCCATGTGGCCAAGGGAGGGGGCATGGGCTTGGAAGACACTCCTGGGTTGAACCCCGCTGAGCCAAGACGGCAGGAGACTTACCATTTTGTGAGCCCTCATATTCTCTGTGTCGAGTGGAGAAACATAGCCCACCTCACAGGCTTGTAAAGTGCCAGGCACAGTGTCTATTTCTGAGTGGCAGCTGTGGTGGCGGCTGCTCCTGCTGTTATTCACAGGTAGGGGAGTAGTTCTGCCTCGCTGATGAACTGACTCTCAAGGAGCCAGATGTGACACCTGCCCTTTAGTTCTTGTAGCTTCAGAAAGAGCCATAACTTAATGTCAAAACCTTTGAGTTTGGGGTTTGAAGGCCTGGGTTCACATGCTGCTTTTGCCAGCTCGGGGGCTGTGATTGTGGACAAGTCATAGACACTCTGGATATCTAAAGCACTTGTATGCTGGGTGGGAGGTGGGGGGCGGGTGTTTTATACCCTGCGCTGAGAGGCTAGCATTAAAGTCAAGTGAGGTAAGGTGGTTGACATTGTTGAAAATTGAAGATAGTATCCTTTTTATACTCTTCCATTGAAGAAAGTAGACTGATTTTGAATAGAATTGTTGTCAAGTTTTTAAAATTCTACATAAAGCAGATATAACTGCATTTCTCTAAATACACCGAAGAAGCTATTAAATGCAATTGAGTAAACTCTAAAACACCAGTCAAAAATATGACTTGTATTTTTTGACTACTGCTTTGTTTGGAATCCGTCTATATTTGTGCTGGGGTAGCCGGTACATTGTCAGCGTTAGGCTAGGAAATGCCATGGGTTTTTAGAGATGGATACCGGAATTAGAATGCCAAAGAGAAGCCTTAAACGTGCTGCCCAGCTTCCCATCTGATGCTGAGCACCTCCTGAGAGGCCAGCCCAGCCTCTGCAGCATCTCCAGGACAGCAGGACACACCACCTCCTGGGCTCCCAGCCCCTCTTTCCACTCCTTCTCATCATTTGTCCCTGTTGGCCCTAGTTCTACCCCTTAGAGTAGAACAGAATAAATCTCCCACCTAAGAGCCTGACCACATTTGAAGATATCCATTGTGTTGCCCTGAATCTCCTTTTCCAGGCAAGGATGTGAAGACTGTCTTGTTAGAGGTCATTTCATACAGACACTACTTCTCAAGATCTTCAAAGCTTCCTGGAATTTTGTGCATGCACATTTTTCAGGGGAAAAGACTCATCAGGTAGAGTTGGATGATAAGATTTTATAATCTGAAATACTTTTAAAATAATTGATTCAGATTCTCCCTTTGGTTTTACTGATGAGGAAAACCGAGGCATAGAAAGTGAAGAAATTTACCCCAAGCTCACTTGGCTAGTTGATGCCAGAACCAGAGCCAAAACTCAGGTCTCCAGACTTATAGCCTGGAACTTTTCTTCTCCTCTCCCTCTGGTACTGAGCCTAGCTAAGTGAGGACTCTCGTCCCAGGTTCAGGGCCATGCTGGCGCTCTGTTGTAAATCCCAGGACCATGTCAGTGCCAATCTGGGGCATTGGTCGTTTTTCCCCAGTCTACTGGTGGATACTTAAACTCAGGGTCAATCCAATTTTTTAAGGTCTTTCTGGCCTTTCCCAGAAGGTGGCGCTAAACTCTTCCTTAGCTTCCACATGATTGAGTAGCTAAGCTCAAGACACTGCTATGAAGAGTTCTTTGATTCTAGCCACTGTTGTTCCTGGACCTTTGCTTTTTTTTTTTTTTTTTTTGACTCAACCAGTTATTCTGGTGTGTCTGTGACAGAGCCAGATCAAACCTTGTGAACCTAAAAAACATGCAATCCAAATTTTGAAAACTTTGTGCTAAAAGAAAGAAACCTTTAAGCAAACATTCACCAGTATTCTGAGTAATGGTCCAATTTTAAAAAGCTAGATGTGAAAATTACGCTTTTCTTAGCTAGACACTATTACTTCACTGACTTTGAAAGAGGAAGGAGTGCTGTGTTTCTAATGAGACTGTAGCAGAATTGGAATAGTTTTTGATGACTTCAAGGCAGATTATAACCCAGAAGTCTTTTTGATCCTGTCCTCTTTGAATAGTCCCTCACCCCTTTCTAAATCCTTGCCACTTCTGGCCACCCTGTGTACTAAGTGGTGTTGTCTTCCTTTGTTTCTGCTGCCCATGTTGACTTTTGCTCTCTGTTTGCTTACATTTATAATCTTTGCTTCTTATGTTACATAGAACACAGGGGCAAAACCTAAAGTTCACCCTGATTCAGGCAGCTTGCCAAAGCCAGGGGTTTGGCATATAGAGGGAAGTTGAGAACACCTACCTCCCTTGCCAAAACCAGCGTCTGTCTTGGGAAACTTTCTCTAACCCCAGTGAAAAAGAGGGCCTCAAACTACCCATCTTAATGTGCAGCTTCTGACATTTTATTTTCAGACATTTTAGAACCAAAGCCCTCATCCACATTAGATACATTTGATCATCCGGGCGTGGTGGCTCACACCGGTAATCCCAACACTTTGGGAGGCCGAGGTGGGCAGATCACTTGAGGTCAGGAGTTTGAGACCAGCCTGGCCAACTTGGTGAAACCCTGTCTCTACTAAAAATACAAAAAAATTAGCCAGGCGTGGTGATGTGCGCCTGTAGTCCCAGCTACTCGGAGGCTGAGGCAGGAGAATCGCTTGAACCCACCAAGATGGCGCCACTGCACTCCAGCCTGGGCAACAGAGCAAGACTCTGCCTCAAAATAAAATAAAATAATAGATACATTTCACCAAATGCCTCATGCAGGCCACATCCAGAGTTCCTGGATTTTTGTAAGATGAAGGGCTCCTTGGGTTTGGGTTTCAGCTCAGCGGATCTGAAACAGCCTTTTTCCCCAGCAGCTCTCTGTAGGATAATTCACTTTATCCTGAAGGGCAATAGAGTGCAGGAGATGGGGAGGAGAGAAGGAAAACCACGAGTTCTCACCACGAACCCGGCAATCGGTTACCTGGTCTCACTAATCCTCGTTGCAACCCCGAAGAGCACCAGGAGGCCTTAGCTTGCTCCTGTCAAGCCTGGAAAGCAATGCTGCCGACTCTTGAATCCTGTCTCCAGAGCCGTGTTCTTTCCACCCACTGAGCTGCTTCCCACCTCCCGGGGGACCTCAGATATTGACTCCTGTGCATCAGTGCTTTCTAATTTTGATACGCTACAGAATCTGGTGTTTTCTGACCTTTTGTTTCTTTCTCCAGGTTTGAAAACAGAGGCCTAAAAGTTCCTCAGCTTTCAGGCTGGTGTGTTATGATACTTGGGCAGTAATTTCTTGCAGTAGAAAGCCAGCAGTTTCTGAGCATGGTTTCATTGCTGGGCCAGATTAGATAAGAGAGGGACTGTCTCCTTCCACTTTTCACCGTCCACTCAGCTGTGTGTAACTCAGCCACATAGGTACACAGCCACGTGCTTGGCTTTCCCAAACACACACAGACTCTGAGACCTGCACAAATGGAGGAGGAAGGAAAGCGCCCGTCTGAGGCAACCCATTACCTGACGGAGCTCTTCCAAGAAACATGCCGGTCCTCCTCAGACAGTTGGTGACTGGAAAAACCTGAGCTGAAGTCTCTTTTCCAAAGAACTATTCTGTTGCTTTTCCAGTGTGTCACCTGGAATGGGACTCTCTGGGCCTGGTACAGTAGATTTTTCCACAGCCCAAGTTGATCATTTGTAGATAACCTGCCATGCTCCTAGTTTTCTGTGCTAGCTCCTTAGGAAAAATGTAAATCCAAGTCAATGTGGCATGCTCCAGATGTGACTTTGTGAGTCATGAGCATTAAAAATATGTACGCTGGCCTGGGTGTAGTGGTTCATGCTTGTAATCCCAGCATTTTGGGAGGCTGAGGTGGGCAGATCATTTGAAACCAGTTTGGGTAACATAGCGAGACCCCATCTCACATACTGAGACCCCTACAAAAAACTTAAAATATTATGTGTGCCTGTAATCCCACCTACTTGGGGAGGCTAAGGTAGGAGGATCGCTTGAGCCCAGGAGATCGAGGCTGCAGTGAGCCATGATCACACCATCGCACTCCAGCCTGGGCAACAGAGCAAGACCCTATCTGTGTGTGTGTGTGTGTGTGTGCACGTGCACACGCACACTATGGGGAAATTAGTTCAACAGCTATTTATTGAGCACCTGGCGTATACTGGACATTGTGCCAGTCATGGGAATAGAAAGGTGGCTAAGATGGGATCTTGCCTTCAAGGAACTTTTAGTCTAGTGGGAGGGACAATTTCAGCAAAATATTTACCTGCAGTGATAAAATAAAGCGTACACATGATGAGGCTTCCTGGGAGTTGTGTTGCAGTAAGTCCTCAGGATGACTTGGCCAGGGGCATAGAGATGTGGCTGCACAGGGTGTGGGCAGGGAGAGGAAGCACCGCATAGGCAGGAAGGAGCTAGGCCTTGCTGAGGAACCTCAGGCATCTTAGAGGTCATTGGAGAGGGCATACCCATCATGATGTTGGCACTGGACCCCAGGGAAGGAGCTGGCTTACCAGTGTTACCCATTCTTAGAACATTCAGTGTGATGACTGGGCCTCTGTGGAGTCTCGGGGTCACAAAGCTCTGCCCCCCTCGCCCCCCATCCCCAGCAACTTGGGAGCTCCCGGCTCAGCTGCTGTGCCTTCTGGTGGTGCCTCTGCTGCTGAGCTCCACTCTGGTGTCATTCCTCCACCAGCACCTAGCTTGTGTTTTGTTTTTGTTTGAGATGGGGTTTCTCCATGTTGCCCGGGCTGGTCTCAAATTCCTGGGCTCAAGTGATCCACCCAGCACAGCCTTCCAAGTAGCTGGGGTTACAGGTGTGAGCCTCCATGTATGGCTTAGCCATCATGTGTTTTGTAGCTAAAATATACCAAGCTGGTTTACATCTTGTCTCAATTCAGATAACTGTGAAAGTAGATACTTTAAAATCCTCATTTTAGGCTGGTCGCAGTGCCTCTGTAATCCCAGCACTTTGGAGGCTGAGGTGGGTGGATCACTTGAGGCCAGGAGTTTGAGACCAGCCTGGTCAACATGGTGAAACCCCGTCTCTACTAAAAATACAAAAATTAGCTGGGTGTGGTGGCACACGCCTGTAATCCCAGCTACTTGGGAGGCTGAGGCATGAGAATCGCTTGAACCCAGAAGCAGAGGTTGCAGTGAGCCCAGATGACTCTATTGCACTCCAGCCTGAATGATAGAGTGAGACTCTGTCTCAAAAAATTAAAAATAAAATCCTCGTTTTTAGGAGTTTTTATTAAAAAATGGAAGCTTAGACCAAGGAAGTTTTTTGCCAGAGGATTCAACTAAGGTTTGTCTCCTGTACTTCTCTCAGAGGCTGAGAATATGCTCATCTAACTCTGGAGGCTGCCTTTGTCGGGGTAAAAAAGTGAAAGGTCACACGTACACACCAGGGTCCAAACAGTACTCTGCTTTCAGGTGACCTGTGTGGAAAAAGCTACCTTTGGCAGGAGTTTGAATTGGCAAGAAAAAGAAATCACAGTGGGCTTCCTTCAAATAGGCTCCTTCCTGTACATTCGTGGCATGCCTGGAGTCAGTGCCATCAATGTTGAGTCTAACACTTTGGCTGGCAAGGGGAAGGCCTGCTCACTGAGGTGCCTGGACGAGGCAGAGGCAGGGTAGGCTGGCTGTGCATGGCCGAGGGCCCTTGAGCTGGAGGAAGGCCCGCAGAACACCAAAGAAGCCTTCTGCACATATCCATTCTCCTTCCTCCCATCTAATCCTGGCCACCCACAAGAAGTGCATCAGGTAGCAGGTCCCTGCCATCTGGCTCCTTCCTGGGTCTCCACACCCTCATGCCGGCCCTCTGCACAGACTACCCTCACTCTGCCCTGAACCACCAGAGCATGGGTGGCCCAGTCCTTCTCAGCTCTGTGGCCTGAGCTTTGAGCTCAGTCTCTGACACACAGGAGGCACCTGGTCAGGGCTGGGTGAACAAACGTACACACAGAGCACAAATGAGAGGAAAGAATCTTATGAGGTGCTTGAGAGTTGGACATGACTTTTAAAATAAAATTGCCTCTCTACAGTGCTTTGTCCTCGAGCCTGACCTTCACATACATAGTGAGCACAGGCGAATCTTGGGTGTTCTGACCTGTACACAGTACTTACCCTTAAGCCATGCTGATCCAGAGCTCCACCAGGGATTCATCCATAATCCCAGTGTAGGCCCCAGAGGTGGCTGCAGTGTGTTCACTCCAGGGTGCCGGCTACGTGGTGATGGATGTGCTGATCTTATTTCATGAGACTCCTAGCCTTTACTCAGGGCTGCAAGGAGTTAGCGGGTCCTCCCAGGGAAAGTACAAAAGACCTCCAACAAGAAAGACTTGAGGGAGGTAGGGCTTCTTTAAGTGGGACATATTCTCAGACAGCTAGGAGAATGAATGCTCAGTCTCTCAGTAAGTACTAAGCTCCTGGTAAATGCCCAGCTTAGTGGGTACTTAGGTACAACAGAAATGTTTCAGTTCCTGGGTGTTTGATAAGAAGAAACACACATGGAAATGCCACCAGAAATACAAAGCCGTCTACATATGGTGCCATGTGAATGTCACAGACAGAGGAACAGAAGTTGGGGGAAAAGTGTCACTGGTCTGATAGGGAGGCCTGGGCAGGGGCTGGGACGTGTGTGTCAGCCACATCTGAGGGACAGTGAGTTTTGTAGTTCAGCAGAAGGGCTTTATGGAGAGTGGGAGGTCAGCAGGAACAGTCATGATGATGGCGCTGGCTGCACCACGGAGCACCTCCCGTATGCTGGGGTGGGGTTCCCTTCAGGAAGACGAATGAGGTGCGGCCTGCTCCTCAAGTGCACTGCCCTGCCACCTTCCACCCTGAGCCAGGGCTGGGCTGCCAGTTTTCCCTGGCCTCAGACAGTTCAAGTAGATTTTCTGGAATACATTTTCCTTGCTACAAAGGTTATATTGTAATGGTAAAAACTGCAACTAATTTTGCACCAGCCTAATGTTCATTGCAATTTTTCTATCTATCTAAAAAGTATGAAGAGGAAAACAAAGTTATCCATTATCTTACCGCCCTGAGAGAAAGAGCGTTAACCCTTGATGCACTTTCTTCCAGGTGTTTTGTAGTGATAAGTGCCAGGTAGTGGGTGTGAGTAGCCAAAGCTCATATGGGGCTTCATAGTGAAAAACCCACTAACAGCAGCACGGCTGGCCCCAAACGTGTCCATTGTTAATGAGATGAACTCAGCTGTCTAGTGTTGGAAAAATTTCCCTTTACCATTCCACAGAGCAGAGCTGACACATGGACTCATGCACACTCCCTGAAGTGAGCCCTGTTCATGGGACAGTGTAGCCCTGGGCTGAAGGTGAAGCCGAGCGTCTTCTGGAGCCACAGTCTCTTCCCAGAGCCCCAGGAGAGCCTCAGTGAGGGCCCCAAAGTGACCCCAAGCAGTTTATATGGCCTCTGAGCCCAGCCCTGGGCCTGTCTGCTACACAGCTCAGGTGGCCTCTCTGTGGGCCTCCTGTCCATTTCCCACGCTCCCTGACTTGTACAGACTTCTTCACCCACTTCATGCCCATAACTAGAAGCAGCTTTCCAGATGATCCATATGCTGTTTCCATGGGCCTGTCTTGCTTCACTCACAAGGGCTGGGATGACTGAAGCTGTGGGCTGGTAGTCTTCACCTTTTTGTTGTATGAAGTTAGAGCTGAGTTATTTTGAGTAACAGAACATAATGCAAAAAGGAATCTGGATGGAATGACTAGCCCAGTCAGGGCTGGCAGTAGGCAAAAAGTATTCGAGTTCTGTTGTACTTTGTAAGAAAATCCATGTGCGTATAGCCTGGTGCCTGTCTTTATCTGTCATTTATGTAATGTGTACTCTGTGCCATTGGTAGTAGTAAGCATCCTTTACTGACTATATCTTGAGTACTGCTCACCATTTATCTCTGTGACGTCCCTGTTTTACAGATGAGGACATGGAGTTTTAGCATTTGGGACTAGCATGACTGGGACCTGCTCCCTGAGCCCAAGGCCGAGGCTCTTTCCACCAGGCCTTCTGCTGTCCTCTTTCTTGCTCACTGGGTTTTGCATTTTGCTTCCATCTTTATTACAAAAGGGTCTTGTGGCCCTCCAGAGGTCAGAGGCTGCTCCTTTGACCATGAGATGGCCATTTCATGTACCTCCCTAAAAATGGAAGGCAAAGGGGTCATCGTGAGCACAGAGTCCTAGAAAAGCAACTTTCCAGAAGAGATTCCTCAGGAAAACCCTTTCAGGGGCTTCTCTCTGTGCCTTCCCAACTGCCTCAACTGCCTGGCAGGTGGGCCTCTTCCAGGAAGTGCCAGCATTGAAGTCACTCTGATTTCCTCCAGGCTTCTTTGCAGATGCTCCAGTTGTAGGTGTCCCACAAGCCATTGGAAGCATTTCTGTATTCAGGTCCTAGTCTTCTAGGGCGGAGGTTCTCCAATTTTAGTGTGTCTAGAAATCACCTGGTGCTTACCAACACAGCTCGTTGCACCCCCTCCTCCAGTTGGGGCCCACCTCTGAGCAGGTCTGGGTGGGCCTGAGAAGTTGCATTTCTAACAGGTTCCCAGCACTGCTGCTGGGGCTGATAGGGGGCTGCACTTGGAGTACCACTTTTCTTTTCTTTTCTTTTCTTTTTTTTTTTTTGAGACAGAGTCTTGCACTGTCACCCAGGCTGGAGTGCGGTGGCGCGATCTTGGCTCACTGCAAGCTCCGCCTCCCAGGTTCATGCCATTCTCCTGCCTCAGCCTCCCAAGTAGCTGGGACTACAGGTGCCCACCAACACGTCCAGCTAATTTTTTGTATTTTTAGTAGAGATGGGTTCTCACCGTGATAGCCAGGATGGTCTCGATCTCCTGACCTCGTGATCTGCCCACCTCGGCCTCCCAAAGTTCTGGGATTACAGGTGTGAGCCACCGCACCCGACCGAGTACCACTTTTCTAAGGTTTTTCCCAGAATCCCCTAGACCTGCCTTTCCGTGGCCCACACTCCCCTTTAAAATCACCCTGCAGACCACTCTGTGTTTAACAATTGAGCCAGGCGAAGCAATGGCTGCCATCTGACATTGAGGTCATTGTCCTTTGGCCTCTGAAATCAAAAGTGATGTTTGGTCTTTCGCTTCATGTGGCATGTGGAGCTCACTCTTTGGGGGAACTGGGTGTTTCAGGTGGTGAGAGCGGCTGAGGAGGCTGCGTCCACACTGGCCAGTTCCATCCACCCGGAGCAGTGCATCAAGGTGCTCTGCCCCATCATCCAGACGGCCGACTACCCCATCAACCTTGCTGCCATCAAGATGCAGACCAAAGTCGTCGAGAGGATCGCAAAGGAGTCATTGCTGCAGCTCCTTGTCGACATCATCCCAGGCTTGCTGCAGGTAGGCCCTCGTGTTGGTGGGGCCTGCCCCCGGCCTGTGTGGGGTTGCCTAACTTGAAGTAATGTAAGGGCTTTGTGCTCCTCCTTCACTGGCAGGGATGGGTAGGAAAAACCAGGCAGGACCTGTGAGGCCGTGTGGCAGGGACACTTCACAGCCTCCTCTGTCGGCTTCCAGCTCACCCCCTCTCCTGAATGCACTAAGAATGCTTTCCTGGCAGCTCACAGAATGAACTTTCTGTTTACTATAAACATACTTTGATCATTTTTTTGTCCATTCTTTCAACAAACCCTTATTGCACACCTGCTGTAGCCCCAGCCCTGGGCGAGGTGGACCATGGAGTGTAAATCAAACAATGGTCCTTGGTCTCATGCAGCACACAAATACTCACTGAAACTCTTCTAAGCATGAGACAGTAAGTGAGACAGACTGGCATAAAGCAGCTGCGTTCCACTGTGTGGACTGCCTCAGAGGATTTTCAGCCTACTCCGCAGCCACACAGATAATGACAGGTGTCACCATGGGCTACATGACAGTAGAGAAGGGGTTTCCAGGTTGGGGTGGGGGAGAGAGGGTTCATAGAAGAGGTGGTTTGAAGTTGGCCCTTGGCGAGGGAGTTTCACTGGGGAAAGGTAGAGAGGAGTTAGTATCACATTTAATCAATGCTGCTGTTTGCTGGGCACTTGGCTTGGGGACTAAACACTTAATTGTTGAGGCCTAGATTATTCCAAACAAAGGGAAAGGCACAGAGACTGAAGAGTCCCAGGCTGTTTGGAGAACAGCAGCAGGTAGCCCCAGCTGGGTGTGGGCCAGGATGAGGCCGACAGATAGATGGAGGCCCAGCTGCAAAGGGACACGGACATCAGGCTGTGGGACCAGACGTTCCCCAGCAATCACTGGAGGGTAGAGGGGTTTTGCTCACAAGAGCGAGTGATGATGTTCTCATTTCTTTAAAGGCATTTTCACAAGGAAATTTGGTTTACCTTTGGGAGAAATGGGAATAAAGCAAGTTCTCTTTCCCCTTCATTTCCTTTTCTCATTCTCTCTCCTCTACAATGTTTCTTGGGTGGCAGCTTGTTACACGGTGATACCTGTGCAGACGCAGAGACCAGTCTGGGACTCTCCACCCTCCTGCTTCCGCACCCCAGAAACCAAGTTTCTCTTGATGCTAAGTTGTGACCACTTTGGGGTGAAAGCTGTCTGGATTCCATTGCGGGGCTGAGGTCTATCCTGGTTGTTACTGACAAGTCCAAGGTTGAACTCTGAGGGCATTTGTGGAAACATTGATGAGATGTTGGCTATGGAATGAATCTTTGATCTGGTTTCCTTTTCATGTTCCCTTCTGGCTCTCTAGGGTTATGACAACACCGAAAGTAGTGTGCGTAAGGCCAGCGTGTTTTGCTTAGTGGCAATTTATTCCGTAATCGGAGAAGACCTGAAACCTCACCTTGCACAGCTCACAGGGAGCAAGGTATGTATAGTGTTACCTGGGCTGATGCGCACACCTGGGCTCTGCCAGCTTGTCATAAATCCATTTGATTGCAGCTCTGGATTCCAGACAGGTTTTGTTCATTGTATTTTAGCTGGGCCTTATTTCTCCAATAGGATTTTTCTAAATATAAAAATGAACTATACAGTGAAATCAGTTTAAGGTAAGACTAACATTACACAACATAGTCTGCCTTAACTCCTGTTTATGAAATGCTGATTTTGAGCTGCTGGTTTATTTCCAAAAGAAAAACAACTTTAATTAGAAACCATCCGATTTTTCATGGAAACACTAAAGAAATTTACCTGCTTGCTTAGCAGTTGCTGAATCAGAGCTGAGTCCCTCATGGGCATCAGTAGTGGCAACAGCTGGCTCTCACCTTGAGCCTGCAGGGCAGCCCTACGCACTTTGCATGCGTTGACTCATGTTTACGGCAACATCCCTGTGGGCATGGTCATCCCCCTTAACGTGCCCCAGGGCACAGACCTGACTCCAGGAGGCAGACTTCTTACTCACACTGCTGCCTCTAATGTTCCTTTAAGGGTGTCTGGAATCAGGGGAAGAAAATGGACCAAAATGGATGTCACTGAAAATGAGAGTGGCTAGACTGCTTATTGGTTTTAATTAAAACAACAACAACGACAACAAACTCAAATGTGACATGCTAGGCTGGTGAGAGCAGATTAAAAACCCGGCCTTATGCTGTGGCAGGAGAGGCATGGTGAAGGGGTGAGGCCTTGGTTCCCAGAGAGGAGGCCAGCTGGGCCTGGGGCCTCAGGACCTGCCTGTGGAGAAAGCACATCTCTGTGGAGTTTAAAATCCCCACCTTTTTATACAAACCACTCTATCAAACGAAGCCAGTGGAAAACATGAAACCAGAAGCGCCTGCTCTTATGAGAGGAGGAATTGGCAAGTGGGGCCCATTTCATCATTTCAGATTGAGCTGTTGCTTTGATACAGCTGGTGAGCATTAACAGCCAGAGCCTTGTTTCTCCAGAGTTCTGGGGAAGCAAAGCTCTGGCTGGGGTGTTCAGAGCAGGGTTTCTCCACCTTGGCTCTGTTGACACTCTGGGCCACCTTGTTGAGGTGGGCTGCCCTGTGTGTGGTAGGAAGTTTAAGCAGCATCTGTGACCACCACCGTCTATACCGACATGTGCCAATAGCACCCATCACTGCTGTCTCACACCTGGCCAGATGCCCTCTGGGGGGCAGAATCACCCCTGGTTGAGAACCGGTGGTCCAGAGGAGACACTGTCCTCTTTTTGTAAACAGGAATCAGCAGATAGGCTGGAAGAGGTGTATGAGGCAGGTGTGCAGTGCATGGTTTGGGGGTGACCTTATTCTGTTCTCCAGTTCCTTCTCCTTGCCCTACTGCTGCACAGGCTCCTCATCAGATCCCCTTCCTAATTATCTGAAAGATATAGAGCAAAAGTCCCCCCAGCTCTCCTACCTCCATCAGGGATTTGTAGGTGATTCCTGCTGACCAGGAGGACCTTCGATGATACAGTTCACAAAGGGAATTACATTTATAAAATGGAAACTTCATCCAAAAAGAACATGAGTCACACCTTGGTTTTGTCTGGCACTTTTTACTTTTCCTGAGTAAGAGAGTTGTCCCATCAACTCATTTGACCCTTTGGATAAGGGACAGAAAATCCAGGTGTTTTCTCCTCCCCATTTGGCAGTTGACCCGCTGCTGCCACTCTTGGTGAAGCTTTGGGTCCAGAACCCACATTCCTGACCGGGAGCCAGCGCCTTCCCTCCCCCATTTACAACCTTAGTTCCTCAGGGGTTTGGAGAGACTGGCCTTCACATCTTTCTGCTTTCGTAGCCCAGTTCATCCAGCCGTTAAGTTTTTTATTATTATTATTTTTATATGGAGCCTCGCTCTGTCACCCAGGCTGGAGTGCAGTGGCACAGACAACCTCTGTCTCCCAGGTTCAAGCGATTCTCCTGCCTCAGCCTCCTGAGTAGCTGGGATTACAGGCGTGTGCCACCACGCCTGGTTAAGTTTTTGTATTTTTAGTCGACACGGGGTTTTGCCTGGTTGGCCAGGCTGGTCTCGAACTCCTGACCTCAGGTGATCCTCCTGCCTTGGCTTCCCAAAGTGCTGGGATTGCAGGTGTGAGCCACCGTGTCTGGCCTAAATTTTTTTTCATGTAATAGCTCTGGTATGTTCATATGAACTTTGTAGACTCAGGTACACATCTCCTAATACAAACTCCCTCCCTTCCTCAACCAGATGGTAGCTGGCAGGCAGAACCTGGTGCTAAGTCTGTCTCAATTTCCTTGACTAGAAACAAAGAGAATCAAGTCATGGCTCCCTGTGTTCCAGTGTTACAGGCCTATGGGAACACCCTCTCCTTTTGCTAAAATGAAGTTAATAAATGAAGGCTGGGCATGGCTCACACCTGTAATCCCAGCACTTTGGGAGGCCGAGGCAGGCGGATCATCTGAGGTCAGGAGTTCAAGACCAGCCTCACCAACATGGTGAAACCCCATCTCTACTACAAATACAAAATTAGGTGGGTGTGGTGGCACATGTCTGTAATCCCAGCTACTCAGGAGGCTGAGGCAGGAGAATCACTTGAACCTGGGAGGTGGAGGTTGCAGTGAGCCAAGAACCGCACCACTGCACTCCAGCCTGGGTGACAGAGCGAAACTCTGTCTCAAAAAAAAGGTTTTTTTTTAAGAAAAAAAATAAGTGATACCAGGAAGAGATATCTTCTGTACGAAGAGGTCTGATGAAGGGAAGGAACCTCTGTAGTGCATTTGGAGAGATGCCGTGTTGCTAGGGCAGCAACGCTAGCTTTGGGGTCAGCTTGCCTTCTGGTCTCTGTTCCCCACTTACGAGTTTTATGACCTTGAACAAGCTTTCTTTTCTTTTTCCCCCCCTCCAGTCTTTTTATTGTGGTATAATAAAATTTACCATTGTAACTTTTTTTTTTTGAGATAGAGTCTCACTCTGTCACCCAGGCTGAAGTGCGGTGACGTGATCTTGGCTCACTGCAACCCCCGCCTCCCAGGTTCAAACGATTGTCCTGCTTCAGCCTCCTGAGTAGCTGGGATTATAGGCGCCTGCCACCACGCCCAGCTAGTTTTTGTATTTTTAGTTGAGACGGGGTTTCACCATGTTGGTCAGGCTGGTCTCGAACTCTTGACCTCAAGTGATCCACCCACCTCCCAAAATGCTGGGATTACAGGTGTGAGCCACCTCATCTGACCCATTGTAACTATTTTTAAGTGTGTGGTTCATATTGTTGTATAACCATCACTACCATCCATCTTCGAAACTTTTTTCATTTTGCAAAACTGAACCTTTGCACCCATTAAACAATAATTTCCTATTTCCTTCTTTCCCAACCCCTGGCATCCACCTTTCTACTTTCTGTCTCCATGAATTTGACTACCCCAGGTGTCTCATATAAGTGGAATTACATCGTATGTGTCCTTTGTGGCTGGCTTATTTCACTTAGCATAATGTCCTCAGGGCTTATCCATGTTGCAGCATTTGTCAGAATTTCCTTCCTTTTCAAGACTGAATGTCCATTGTGTGTAGATTGCATGGTTTGTTTATCTGCTCATCTGTTGATAGACCCTGGGTTGCTTCCACCTTCTGGCTCTTGTGAATAATGCTGCTATGAACACTGGTGCACCTGTTCAAGTCCTTCATGTTTCAGGGAACCTCCCTGCTGTTTTCCACAGAGATTGCACCATTTTACGTTCTGACCAACAGTGCACAAGGGTTCTAATTTCCCCACATCCTCACCAACACTTGTTATTTTCTGTTTTTATTTTTCACTTTTCTAATTTATTTCTCATTATTTCTAATAGCCGTCCTCTATGAGATGAGGATGGGTATCTCATTTGTTGAAAATAAATAACCTGATGGCGATTTCTTATCTGTTAAAAAGATGATCCTTTCCCTATTGAACGGTCTTGGCATGCTTGTTGAAAATTATTTGACTGGGCCAGGAGTGGGTGGCTCACGCCTGTAATTCTAGCACTTTGGCAGGGTCACTTGAGGCCAGAAGCTCCAAACCAGCCTGGGCAACAGCAAGACCATGTCTGTGCATGCATAAATTAATTAATTAATTTTTGGTCACTCAGGCTGGAGTGCGGTGGCACAATCATGACTCACTGGCACCCTTGACCTCCTGGACTCAAGCCATCCTCCCATCTCAGCCCCTCCCCAAGTAGCTGGGATTACAGGCACACATAATCCCAGCTAATTTTTAAATTTTTTGTAGAGATAGGGTCTTGCTATGTTGCCAGTCTGGTCTTGAACTGGTTTCAAACGATTCTCCCACCTCAGCCTCCTACAGTGCTGAGATTATAGGCGTGACCATGCCCAGCCAATTTTCTCTATTTTTCTGTTCTCTATTTTGTTTATCTCTGCTCTAATCTTTATTGTTTTCTCCTGCTAGCTTTAGATGTAGTTCTTTTTTCTGGTTCCTTAAGATAAAAGTTTAGGTTGTTGATTAGAGAGCTTTCTTTTTTAACGTAAGCATTTATCACTCTAAATTTCCCTCTTCAGCACTGCTTTTGCTGCATCCCCAAAAATTGTCTTATCATTTTCATTTGTCTCAAGATGTTTTCTAAGGCTAGGTGCGGTGGCTCACGCTAGTAATCCCAGCACTTTGGGAGGCCGAGGCAAGAGGATCGCTTGAGCCCATGAGTTCAAGACTAGCCTGGTCAACATGGCAAAGCCCCATCATACTAAATACAAAATTAGCTGGGCATGGTGGTGTGCACCTCTGGTCCCAGCTAGTCAGGAAGCTAAGGTGGGAGGATCACCTGATCCTCGAAGGTCAAGGCTGCAGTGAGCTGAGGTTGTGCCACTGCACTCCAGCCTGGGCCTCCGAGTGAGACCCTGTCTCAAAAAAAAAAATTCTTTTTTTAAATATGTCTTCTAGTTTACCTTATGATCTCTTCTTTACTCATTGGTTGTTTAAGAATATGTTAACTCAATTTTTATAAATTTATGATTTTTTTTAGTTTTCCTTCTATTATTGATTTATTTCATCCCATTATGGTTGAGAAGATACTTTGGTATCTTTTTAAATCTATTTAAACTTAATTTGTGATTGAACATATGGTCTATGTTCAATCATATGTTAAATCCTATGATAAACCATATGTTAAATCACAAATTAAACTTCAATAGATTTGAAACTTAATGTGTCCCTTGAGAAGAATGTGTGTTCTGTTGTTGAGTTTCATATACATCTGTTAGATCAAGTTGGTTTATCAGGTTAAGTCCTCTATTTGCTTGCTTATCATCTGTCTGGTTCTTTCATCCATTATTGAGGGTGGAGTATCGAAGTCTTATCTCCAGAAGCTTTTTTGATGTCAAGTCTGTTTTGTCTGATATTAGTATAGCCAGCCTTGCTCCCTTTCATTACTGTTTCATGGAATATCTTTTTATATCCTTTCATTTTCAATCCATTTATGTCTTTGGATCTAAAGTGAATTTCTTATAGACAGCATATAATTGGATCACATGTTTATCCATTCTGCCCATTTCTGTCTTTTGATTGAAGAGTTTAATCCATTTACATTTAAAGTACTGCCAGGCATGGTGTCACATGCCTGTAGTCCCAGCTACTCAAGAGGCTAAAGGTGTGAAGGTTAGAGGATTTGCCCTCTGACCTTGGCCCAGCCACTTCAGCCCTGTGGAGCGGGGTTCTCACCCTGCTTTTTCCCTGGCTCTGATGGAGCCTTTGGGCTGCAGTCGTGCTTGAGATGAATGGCCCTGCCCCCGTATCCCTTCCTCCATGAGCTGCTGCGGCCCACCTAGTTGTGACACCTGGTGGTGGGCTTGTCATTGCCCACTGCTTTTCCCTCCTCTGGACTCTGACCTCCTCCCGCCCTCTGTGGCCCTGGCACCTGGCAGATGCATTGGATGAGCAGCAGGCACTCAGAACATGTTTTTATAATGAACTCCTCAACCAAGGGAACTAAGGGGCTTGCTGTTTCCTTACTGTCACCTGGGATTCTTTTTGCTGTTTTCTACTTTCTGATTGCTTTTCTTCCTGCTAATTCAGTTTCATCTTCTCTTTTCAGATGAAGCTACTAAACTTATACATAAAGAGGGCCCAGACCACCAACAGCAACAGCAGCTCCTCCTCCGATGTCTCCACGCACAGCTAATGGCAGTACCTGTCTCTTGTGTAGACCTAGAAGCAATCAGTGGTGCCTCTCAGAGACCTTTCCCCACCCCGTTCATCGGCTGCCCAGTCAGTACAAGGAGGCCCACAAATATTTATTACAATCAGTATTTTGGTCCCTTCCAGCTTTTCTGTAGAATCTTACTGGTATTGAATGTAAAGGAAGCAAGGCCTGTATTGCAGTCTTCGTACAAAACAAAAGGAATAAGAACAGAAAAGAGCCATACTGAAAACATGTCTTGTACAGCCTGCTGAGATGGCGAAACCCTGTGTGTGGGGTGCAGTTTTTAAAAATCAGAGCGCTCTAGCCACTACTTGGTAGAAAGTAGCATTTTTTTTTCAGTTAATAACATATTTGGGGGTGGGGTGGGGTGTTACTTTGTGTTCTTCCTCCTCAGCCTATTTTCTTGTGCGTATGGTCTGTGTGGGGCCCCTTTCACAGCTGACACCACGAAAGGTGATATATCTTTAAGTTGTGTTCTGAGACCTACTAAAAATGGGAATCAAGTCTTGGCAAGAACAGTCTGAAGATGGCCTTTTAACAAACGCTGGGAATTTTGCTTGTCATATCCAGACTGGAGGCTGACTGCCCTGGCTTTCAGCGTAGAATTGGGAGTGCACCCTGACAGTCTCCTTCCAGCCCTCCCTAATCGACTCCACCGACAAGGTCCCTACCCCAGAGCTTCCATGCAAAGGAATTCTTCAAGTTTAAATCTGGACACAAAAATAAGATAAATGTATGGCATCATTTAGGGATGCCTGAGATGGCAGTTCATGAAGCACAGAAGATAAAGAAGAAGTCTTTCATCTTTACTGCTGAGATCCTTGGGAACACTGTTGTCATGGGGGCTCTGCCAAGACCCTCATCTCTGGGCTACACGATGATTCAGATTGAGCACCAACTTCTTTCCTCCCCTCCAAGTTCTGCCTAAGCCGTTCAGTTCTAACATGGTCTCAATTAATCTGGTAAATGGCATCTTTACCATCTTAGTTCTGACTTCTCAGTTTAATGTGGGATTAAGAGCCAAGAAAAGCCTAGAGAGACTGGATATCACAATTTTTTTTTAATTTTATAAACTGAAGTAGTTCCTTGAATGTCTGTTGATGAAATAGTCACTGTTTAAGGAAAAAAGTAATTATGAGGTGTAGCAGGATTGCAGAAAAACAGGATTAGAAACACACTTAAAAAGAACACACATTTACAGTCTCTCTTCCTCCTCAACGAACCACTAGGCCCCCTTGTTAAAAACACCTTTAGAGCCTAATTACTCCAATAAAAGTAACTAGAGGTTTGGAGTCTGGTTAAATAAATTCTGAGTAAAATTCTTAAGCCAAATGGAAATTCTTAATGCAATCATGAGGACTTCTATCGTCTCTTACTGTTGTATTAGATCCTATAAATTGAACTGATTTTTCCATAAGGAAAATGCTTCTTTTGAGATTAATTCTAATAACGTATTTGCTATTCCAGTGCAGAGCCCACTGCAACTGCTAGGACTGAAAGCAGAGGCTGGGTGCCAGAGCACGTGATTCTTAACATCATTTCCACAGACCCCTCTGCCCTGACCCTCTGGATTGGATGCAGGAAGCTGGGAAAGACTGATGTTGATTTGGAAACATGCGCTGAAAATGAAGGCCCCATAGTGCATAGGAACAGTAAAGCCAGGGTGCTGACGTGTGTGTGTGTGTGTGTGTGTGGTGTTGTGTGTGTTTGTGCGTGCACCCTACACATGTGTGGTACCTCACTGCTGCTGTTGAGGGAACTTGAGGGATGCGTTTCAAGGGGTTGGGTATTACTGACTAGCTTTGGCTCAAAATATAGCAGGACCAGGTCTTTTGTTGATAAGTACTGTTTGTTTATTAATATGTCATTAATGGTATTTCTTTTTTACACTCTACAAGTGAATTAGGGAGTCTCTTGTTGACCCCTCTGTTGCAGGAATGTGCGTCGGGCTAGGTTATCCATGAGTTTCTTTATTCCTAATGCAGTTAGAAAGACCTTTCTCCTTGAGCTCTTTGACTCCCAGAAGGTCCCCCAGTCCCCAGTGTACTTAGAAAGGATCTCGAACATTGCTGGACGTCCTCATAGTACTCACAAAGGGCTAGCCTTGAATGTCACTCGCCCAGTCTTCAGTCTCCTGACTTAGAGATACAATCACGTCACAGGTCTCTCGGCCTCAATCTGAAAACTGCTGCCGCCGCGCCGAGGAGACTCGCATGCCGCCACCACCTCACTGGGAGGGCGCCGAGCCCACCGTCGCCCCCTAGACCCTGACAGCTGCAGCTGCCTTGCCTTGCCGCCGCCTCCCTGCAGGGCCCCTGTTCCAATGAAAAACAGAACACAAAAGAGCAGAGCACCTAAGCCTGCCTCCGCCTCCCTGTCTACCTGACTGGCCAGGGCCCAAGACCCCTGCTGCTCCACTGCGGGGCTGGGCGGGCTGACTCCCTGCTTCCTCCAAGCTGCTGCCTCCCCTGCAGCCAGGGTCTGGGCAGGGTGCAGCCGGTCCTCGGGGCACGCAGCTTCCTTCAAGTACACTGTGTGTGCTTCCCGGACCTGCGGCGATGCCACGGGCCTGCCTTTTCTATGCGCCTCACTAGCTTACCACCCTGTGCAGGTAATGCAACTGACTTTGTCTCATCAGTCTTTTTCTTTCCCTGCCACCCTTTATTTATCAAGCATAATGTTACACTTTAAAGGACAGCAAATAAGAACTTTGTAGAATCCCACCAGGACTTTGCTAACAATAATGTTTGGAAATAAAGAAATGCTCTGAAAAAATATCAGCCACCAAAATAGTTTTGTTGGCACTGTGTTCACACGCATGGTCCCCACACCCCCAGGTTGGGTGGGTTTTTTTGTTTTTTGGGTTTTTTTTTTTTTGGGCTTTTTCATGTTACATCCATATCTGTATTTATATCTTATTTGTTTCACTTTCAAGTGTATCATGGCAAATGTACAGATTTTTTTGTTAATAATGTGCTAGGATTTGCTAAAAAAGAAAACAAAAAAAAAAAACCCTTTTGAGTTTGCCCTAGAATAAATGAGACTTAATTCAATGTTCTGCTTGATGATGTCTTTACCACCACCATGCCCTGCAGATAGCTGATCCCCTCCCCCTGCGATCAGAACACAGCCATTTCGATAAAGGATTCAGGAGGAATCATACATCAGAAGAGCTCTTTCCCCTCGTGACATCAAGAGGTCAACCCATGTGATCCTAGCATTCTGGGAGGCCGAGGCGGGCGGATTACTTGAGCTCAGGAGTTTAAGACCAGCCTGGGCGACGTGGCAAAACCCCGTCTCTACTAAAAATACAAAAATTAGCTGGGTGTGGTGGTGTGCCTGTAATTCCAGCTACCCAGGAAGCTGAGGTGGGAGAATCGCTTGAACCCAGGAGGCAGAGGCTACAATGAGCCGAGATCATGCCACTGCACTCCAGCCTGGGTGACAAGAGTGATACTCCATCTGAAAAATATATATATTGATATACATTTTTTTAAAAAGGTCAATCTGGGGAAGTATCACATCTGATGGAGTCGCCTGGGAGCTGGTTGCTGTGCCGTGTGTGCGGTGACAAGGTGGGAGGTGAGACGCATGGGCTGGAACCCCACCCACGCTCCTGGAGGCCATGTGAGCAGGGGCCTCCCTCATCGGCTCCATTTCCTCAACTGATCAGTGAGAACAGTGGCTCCCCGGAAAGGTAGAAGCAGGAGAAAGCCTCAGCCTCGAATCCCGAAATGAGCTGGAGAGCCACTGAGAGCAGCCGGGCTCCCCTGCATGCCTGCGGTTCTTCTCTGCTGGTCACTGGGGACTGGAGCAGGCTAGGCAGGGCAAAGAGCAGAGCCTCTGGGAGCAAATGCACAACATCACAGGCTCCACAGCCGCTGCTTTGAAGCCCTTTTTCCCTTCAAGTCTTAAAATTGTGGCAAAATACACGTAACACGAGATTTACCATCTTAACCATTTGTAAGTGTGCTGTTCAGTGGTGGTAAATATATTCAGGTCATTGGGTAACCATCACCATCATGGTGTTCTGGAATCCCTCTCTAGGGCTCTCAACTAGTAAAACAAACCCTGTCCCCATTAAGCATAACTTCCCCATTCCTGCCTCCCGCAAGGCCCCTGGCAACCAGCATTCTACTTTCCCTCTCTCTGAATTTGACTATTCCGGGCATCTTGCATAACTGGATCATACAGTATTCGGCTTTCTGTGACTGGCTTATTTTGCTTAATATGTCAAGGTTCATCCATGTATGTATCAGAATTTCTTTTTTAAATTTATAAACACATGTTCACCTGCATTTTTTCACATTTTAAATTTCCTTCCTAAGGCTGAATAATATTCTATTGTATGGATAGACCACATTTTGAAGCTTTACTTTTTACTAAAAAGTTGTTTTCCATCATGTTCCATGATTCGTCCCGAGTGCCACTATCCAGTGACTCTGTGCCCCTTTCTCCTGTGGCCCACCACCTTGTACCCCGCCTGAGACGCCTCAGGATGCTCTGGATCACAGATACTTGGATTGGAATCCCAGCTCCACCCCTGCCCCCCGTGGGCAGATCACTTCCTGCCTCAGTCTTTTCATTTATGAATTGGGTTAAGAACTGCCTGGCTGTGTTCAAAACTATAGAAAAAAATGAAAAAATAACTGCCTAGCAGAGGTGCCATGAGAGTTCATGGAGATGATGTAAGTGAAGCAGCTGGCCCAAAATAAATGCTCCCGATGGTCGCCTGCCCTGCCTCCTACTGTGGACCCGGAAATGCACAAGAGGGTGATGTCACCCCCCTTCCCTCCCCACAGGCACACCTGCATGTGCAGTCAGAGACCATTATTCATTAGCAAAAGAAAAACCCTGGGCGGTGGGACCAAGTTCAGACACAGCAGCCTGTTCAGCTTTCTATATGTGGTTCTCCAACCCTGGTGCCATTGCCCTACCTTACCAAGGGCTGCCAGGAAGTCCTTGCCATTTTTCAGAGGGTCACAGGCCACCAGTGAAGGGTGGGGTACTGAGGCTGTTAGCATTCTTGGCTGATGAACTTCACACTTTGCAAGATTCTGGTCTGTAGCATCTTGCTGTAGGACATGTCCTGAAATACTATCGACGGACGCACTGTTGTGTTCGGTTTCCAAATGAGGAAACAGGCACAGGAGGAGCCACGGCTAAATAGTGACTGATGGAGTTGTGCCAGGCCCCGCTATGCATTTGGTCCGGCAGTGCTCCCCTCCCCTCATCAGGCCTTGCACCCTTCCATCTCCCCCTGGAGTTACGAGGACTCAGAGTGCACATCAGAACCCCTCGGGGCTTGTGAAGCAGATCACTGCCTGCCTGCATTGCTGACCAGTAGGGCTGGGGCAGCCTGAAAACCTGCGTCTCTGCGGAGGACCCAGGCAGTGCCGCCGCTACAGGGCTGGGGACCCCACTTGGGATTGTAGAGCATTTTGCTTAAAATGTGACGGGTGGTTTGACCCCAAGGCTGGGGACAATCCTGCAGGCTGTGGCTGAAAACAAGGTATGGCCTCAGGAATGTCAGGCCATCCCTGTCATTATAGGTAACTATGGTGACCAGCTAACTCAGCACGGGAGGACGAGAACTTTTGAGAGTGAAATGGGATGCTGTTAGCAGAGAAGACCGTGATGGCCTAAGCCGCCTGGGCCAGAGCTCCCTCCTCAGGGGACAGCTCTTCCCCCGCAGGCTCAGCCCACCTCCTCCAGTATTTATTAACTCACTTCAGTGGCTCCAGGCAGGAACGGACAAAGGTCATGTGAATGGGTATCTCATCCCAGCTATGTATTTAAAAGACATTAAAATGCTTCGTGCCATCCCCTCCTCAGCTGCAGGTGCCCGGCCTCCAGGTGGACTTGCCGGGCCCTGGAGCTCCTGGAGACACAGTGTTCCTGGGTCACTTCCCGGCAGTTCCGGGATGCCCTGCCTCCCCCTGTGCCCTGCCAAGTGCCTGGGAACAGTCTGGGTGGGGCGGGCAGTATGGCCTCCTACAGCGGTGGTTCAGGCTCTGCACCACCGTGGCCTCTGCTCCCCCACCGTGAGGACTTGGAAGGCTCCGGAGGTATGTCCAGGGCCAGCACTCCGGCCATGCCTCTCCTCTGGTCTCCTGCTTTCCTGTCTGCTGTCCTGCCATTTCCCCTGGACACCTGCTCATTCTTCAGTGGGAACAAGAGCTGGGACCTATGAGTGCTTACTACTGCCAAGCTGGCCGGGTGCCGTGGCTCATGCCTGTAATCCTAGCACTATGGGAGGCTGAGGCAGGAAGATCTGTTGAACCTAGGAATTCAAGACCAGTGTGGGTAACAGAGGGAGACCCCCTTCTCTACAAAAAGTTTAAAAAATTAGCTGGGTGTAGTGGCAAATACCTGAAGTCCCAGCTACTCAGGAGGTGGAGGCTGCAGTGAACCTTGATTGCACCACTGCTCTCCAGCCTGAGTGACAGCCAGAGACCCTGTTTCAAAATGACAAAACAGAAACCACCTGCCAAACTCTGTTCTGATGCTTTGCTGAGCTTTCTGATTTAATCCTCACAACAGCCCCATGAGGCAGTTCCTTTGATAATTCCAGTTTTGCACATGGGAAACAGTGGCACAGAGACTCTGAGTAACTCACTTGGGGTCACAGGTCTCTCTCGTAAGAGAACCGAGATTCAAACCCAGGAAGTCTAGCTCTAGACTGAACTGGAGTCTTTTGCTTTGTAACTCTGTCCCTTCCCTGAGCCTCTGTTCCATTTTCCATCCACCTGAGTCTTGTTAGCAAGTTCAGGTGGGCCGTGGTCACAGACAGGCCCGCCCAGCTGTTTGACATCAAGCTCGTGGTAAACATTTCTGCAGTACTCCCGGGCAACTGCTCAGTGGGCCTGGTGGGGGAAAGGCCCGCCTGGGTGCTGGAATCTAGGGCTTGAATCCAATCCTGAGTGTTTTGAAGCCTGTGACTTAATAGCCAGATGACTCCAGCTCACGAAGACCTCAGTTTCTTCCTCTGTAAAATCCTAGGAGATGGGAATTGGGGAGGCAGGGCTGGGATGTGTGTGTGAGGGTGTGAGGATTAGCACACTGTTAAAGTCTCTGACACCCTTCCGGAAGCCTCAGCAAATGTCAGCCATCATAATTCCTGTATTATTACTATCATGGAGGTCCCCGCCCCCGTTTCTGACACATGACGCTCAACAAAGTTCTGGACAAATGAACGACTGATGTAAAGTCTCTGCCCTATCACCCCCCAGTCCACGCGAAAGATTCACACGACAACCGTGGGCTTCCAGGCAGCTTTCCCACCTGGGGGGATGATGGGGCTGGGGACAGGACGGGGCCAGCATCCCCTCCCGTTCACCCCTCACCCCCAACGCCTGCCAGGAGTCTCCTCCACGCTGTCCCTGGGCTCCTCAAACCTAGTGCTGCCAGGCCTGGCTTCCCTGCCCATCTGCTCGCTGCTCTGTAGTCTGCAGACACTGATGCCAGGCTCTCCCCACCCTCCACTCCCCCTTCAGCCCACCCGCAACCAGCAGCCCCCCGCAGCCCCCCGCAACCAGCATCCCATTGAGAAGATGCCGCTGGGACCCTCTCCTACCCAGCCCTTCGCCCCCAACTCCCTGCATACTCCACCCCTTCTATCCTCTTCCCCAAAGCTGCATGGCTGCTGGGTTTTTCTTTTGTATTTGTATTTTTTTGTTTTTTATTTATTATTTATTTATTTATTTTTGAGACGGAGTCTTGCTCTGTTGCCCAGGCTGGAGTGCAATGGCGCGATCTTGGCTCACTGCAACCTCCTCCTCCCAGGTTCAAGCCATTTTCCTGCCTCAGCCTCCCAAGTAGCTGGGAGTACAGGCACCCGCCACCACGCCCGGCTAATTTTTTGTGTTTTTAGTAGAGATGGGGTTTCACCGTATTAGCCAGGATGGTCTCAATCTCCTGACCTCGTGATCTGCCTGCCCCAGCCTCCCAAGGTGCTGGGATCACAGGCGTGAGCCACCGCGCCCAGCCTCCGTTTTTTTATTTTAGAGACAGGGTCTCACTCTGTTGTCCAGGCTGGAGTGCAGTGGCGCCATCGCGGCTCACTGAAACCTCAACCTCCTGGATTCGAGCGTTCCTCCTGCCTCAGTCTCTTGAACTCCTGGCCTCAAGCGATGCTCCTGCCTCTGCCTCCCAGAGTGCTGGGATTACAGGCCCACGCTGTTAAAAAAAAATGTTCCTCTGATGTATCATTATTTCATGTCAAACCTTGCAATGCCTACCTCCTACCCGTCACTGCCATACACACTCTCTGGGATAAAATTCCAAAATCTTGAACATGGCCTACAGGGCTCGCCACCTGGCCCCTGCCTTCTCCACCACCCCATCTTGTGCCGCTGTGCCCCAGGCACTGCCTCCTGGCCTCAGGGCCTTTGCATTGCTGTTGGCTGTGCCTGGCCCCCTGTCTACACACACACCTGCACACATGCACGCATGCACTCACCTGCTCAAGCACTCCTCTGGCTAACTTCACAGATCCTTCAGGTCCCAGCTTAAGTGCCAGGCCCCCTTTCTTTTTTGGAGAATATTCTAAATTAGACCTTTTGTTTTTCCTTCCTAAACTTGTTACGCATTTTGTATCTATTTGTGCAATTATTTGTCATCTTAGTCATCTCTGTGGCTAAGAACTGGGCCTGTGTCCTTTACCTCTGTATTCCTAACACTTAGCCTGGCCCATGGTTGGTGCGGGATGGATGGATGGACAGATGGATGGATGAATGAATGAATGAATGAATGAATGACTAGTTTGTGGTTCCCCAACTAGGATGTGGTCTCAAGGGCGTGACTTGAGGCTTACAGTGTTTTCTACTTAGCTGGGAGCCCTGCCATGGTACTTGAGAACACAGTGGCTGCTACTAAACTGCCTGGGTTCAAATCCTAACTCTTGTGTGGCCGTGGCAAGTTACTTCACTCTTCGTGCCTCAGTTTCTTCTTCTGCATGGAAAAAGTGCCAATGGCAGCAGTATCTACCTCATGGGATATTTGTAAATCACTGAAATAAAAGAGCACACGGCCAGGCATGGTGGCTGACACTTGTAATCCCAGCACTTTTGGAGGCCGAGGTGGGCAGATCATTTGAGGCCAGGAGTTCAAGAACAGCCTGGCCAATATGGTGAAACCCCATCTCTACTAAAAATAAAAAAGATTAGCCGGGCGTGATGGCACACGCCTGTAATCCCAGCTACTCAGGAGGCTGAGGCACAAGAATCGCTGTAACCCAAGAGATGGAGGTTGCTGTGAGCTGAGATTGCACCATTGCACTCCAACCTGGGTGACAGAGCAAGATTCCATCTCAAAAAAAAAAAAAAAAAAAAGGAGCAAATATGGCCAGGCACAGTGGCTCATGCCTGTAATGCTAGCACTTTGGGAGGCTGAGGTGGGAGGATCACTTGATCCCAGAAGTTTGAGACCAACCTGGGCAACATAGCAGGACCCCCATCTCAAAAAATACAAAATACAAATAAAAATAAATGAAATATAAGAGCACGCGGCCACGGCCTGCACATCCTGGCAGCCATTGTACTTTGTCGGGTGGGCAGTTGAGCTGGTTCAGTGGGGGAGCGTGCTTGGCCGTGGAGCCGGCCTGGGGTCTAACCTGGCTTCCCCATTTTTATCTGCAAACTCAGAGAGTCTTTTGGCTTCTCTTAGCCCTAAAGTTACAAGCAGCGTGACCAATGTGGAAAACAGTCTGTAAAGGAGAAGATGTGCGTACCTTACAACCCGCAGTTCTGCTTCTGGGGCACACCCTGGAGCAAGGGTGTGCAAAACAAGACACAGCACAAAGGCGCCCGGGGAGGAGAAGGGGTCAAGAAACTGGACTCCCCACGTGAGCGATACCATGAAGGAAAGAGGAAGGACCTGCAGCTGCATTTATCACATGGGGAATCGGGAATGCCGTTTTGGGGGGAAAGAGAAAGTCACAGAAGAAAGCACAGAGCATCTTGCCTTTTTTTTTTTTTTCCTTTTTTGAGATGGAGTTTTCGCTCTTGTTGCCCAGGCTGGAGTGCAATGGCGTGATCTCGCAACCTCCGACTCCCGGGTTCAAGCTATTCTCCTGCCTCAGCCTCCGAAGTAGCTAGGATTACAGGCGCCCACCACCACGCCCGGCTAATTTTTTGTATTTAGTAGAGATGGGGTTTCACCATGTTGGTCAGGCTGGTCTTGAACTCCTGAGCTCAGGTGATCCGCCCACCTCAGCCTCCCAGAGTGCTGGGATTACAAGCGTGAGCCACCACGCCCAGCCGCATCTTGCCTTTTTTTAAGATCAAAATAACCAAAACAAAACCATGTATTTTCTTAGAGACACACATGTGTGGTAAAACTCTACAAAATGAGTGGTTAGGAAACAAATTCGGGAGAGTAACTGCCTGTTCGGGAGAGAAGGGACTGAGACTGGGGGAGCATGTCCTCAGTTTCAATGACCAGATGATGTTCTGCTTTGTAATTTGGGGGTGGGTTCACAGGTGTGTGTTTTATTGTTACAGCCCATAACTATCATTTATGTTCTATGTTTTCTTTTGCATTATCAAATGTTTCATAATTTAAAGACTAAAATTGTGTGAGAATCCCAAGTTATAAGGTGGTTATTTAGGTGAGTCTCCATAATTTAGGTGAGTCTCCTATTGATTCTTTAGACAATCACAGACATGAAAACCCTCAAATGTAAAATTCCTGCAGAGAATTTACAGAGCCTTGAGAGTACCTCTGTGGACTCCCATCCAAGGAAAGCCACCCTGCGTGAGACTGCCCAGTGTCCTAACAGGCCTGTGTCTGAGGGGACGACTCCACGTACAGGATACTGTCAGCTTTTGTGGGACACTTTCTGCACATGGCGGTGGGGAAGGGCTGGGCATTGCCCCTCTGGCCCGAGCATTAACGGGCTCTGTCTCCTTCGCCACCTGCTCCTCCTTGGCTCCTCTCTGCCTGGTTTTGCCTCCTAACAAAAGCCAAAGGGATTTGAAATGGTCTTGATGCTATCCAAATTAGCACTAATCACACAGGGTCCTGATTTTCCAGCCAAGTCTGAGGTCCCATATTCTCTGTGAGACGTTTTCCAAAAGTATAGGAAAGAGGACGCAAGAGAGACACACTCAGAGAGGCAGGTGCACATGGGGTGGTGGCTACTCTCAAAATGTCAGGTTGCAGTGGGGAGAGGTTGAGTCTGAGGGCCATCCCCCCATCATGCCTGCCTCTATGGTGGGACCCAGCTCCCTCTCCCTCAATGCTAGGGCTTCGTGTATGGCTAGGTTCTGCCAGGGAGATAGATGCACCTCACAAGATGAGAAGCAGCTTTTGTTAAGGATGGACACAGTGGTGGTGACATTTGGTTCTTGTGGGGCATCTCAGTTGCAGGTTCTAGCTTGTCCTCAGTCTCAAAGCTACCAAGCTGCAAGTGGCAGCCGCCAAGATTTGGAAAGGAATTTTCCCTGTCTCTTGCTGTTCCTGGTTGGGTGGCACCCACCCCTGGCACCCTGGCCCTCCCAATGATGATGTCCACTACCTAAATGTCTTAAGAAGTCCCATTCTGCTTAAACTAGCTGGAGGGGGGCTGGGCACGGTGGCTCACACCTGTAATCCCAGCACTTTGGGAGGTGGAGGCTGGCAGATCACTTGAACTCAGGGGTGTGAGACCAGCCTGGGCAACATGACAAAACCTCATCTCTACCAAAAAATAAAATAAAATAAAAAATTAACCAGGCATGGTGGCACATGCCTGTATGCCTATAGTCCTAGATACTCCAGGAAGCTGAGGTGTAAGGATCACCTGAGCCCACGAGGCAGAAGTTAAAATGAGCTGAGATTGCACCATCGCACTCCAGCCTGGGCAATAGGACGAGACCCTGTCTCTAAATACATATATAAACTAGCTGGAGGGGATGCCATCATCTGTAATAGGGAACTCTGAGCCATGGAGAGACAAGACCACAAAAGCATCCAACTGAAGAGAAAACATCTCAACAAATGATGGCTTAGCCTTTTGGTGGAAGACCATCCAGCCAGTTAAAAGTGTATGTCCTAGGCACAGGCAAAGATTTCACGAAGAAAACACCAAAAGCAATTGCAGCAAAAGCAAACATTGAAAAATGGGATCTAATTAAACTAAGGAGCTTCTGCACAGCTTAAGAAACTATCATCAGAATGAACAACCTACCAGAATTAGGGAAAAGTTTTGCAATTTATCCATCTGATAAAGGCCTAATATCCAGAGTCTACAAGGAGCTTTAACAAATTTACAAGCAAAAAAAAAAAAAAAAAAAAAACGACCCCATTAAAAAGTGGGCAAAGGACATGAACAGACACTTCTCAAAAGAAGACATTCATGCAGACAACAAACATGAAAAAAAGCTCAACATCACTCATCATTAGAGAAATACAAATCAAAACCACAATGAGATACCATCTCACACCAGCCAGAATGGCGAATATTATTAATAAAAAGTCAAAAAACAACAGATGCTGGCGAGGTTGTAGAGAAAAAGGAATGCTTTTACACTGTTGGTGGGAGTGTAAATTAGCTCAACCATTATGAAAGACAGTGTGGCAATTCCTCAAAGATCTAGAGGCAGAAATACCATTTGACCCAGAAATCCCATTGCTGGGTATATACCCAAAGGAATATAGATTATTCTATTATAAAGATACATACACACATATGTTCATTGCAGCACTATTCACCATAGCAAAGACATGGAATCAACCTAAATGCCCATCAATGGTAGACTGAATAAATAAAATGTGGTACATATACACCATGAAATACTAAGGAGACATAAAAAGGAACAAGATCATGTCCTTTTCAGGCACATGGATGGAGCTGGAAGCCATTATCCTCAGCAGTCTAACACAGGAACAGAAAACCAAACACTGCATATTCTCACTTATAAGTGGGAGCTCAAATATGAGAACACATGGACACATGGAGGAGAACAACACACACTGGGGCCTGCCAGAGGGGATGAGGGAGGGAGAACATCAGGAAGAATAGCTAATGCCTGAGGGGCTTAATACCTAGGTGATGGGATGATCTGTGCAGCAAACACCATGGCACATGTTTACCTACGCAACAAACCTGCACATCCTGCACACGTACCCCTGAACTTAAAATAAAATTTGAAGAAAAAAAGTGTATGTCCAAAAAATTCTTCAAGACATGGGGATTACTGACAGTTAATATTAAGTGGAAAGTAGAAAGGTAGGGAAGATTTCCTCTTCTGATAATGGTACGCTCCCAACTCCCTGCATACTCCACCCCTTCTATCCTCTTCCCCAAAGCTGCATGGCTGCTGGGTTTTTCTTTTGTATTTGTATTTTTTTGTTTTTTATTTATTATTTATTTATTTATTTATTTTTGAGACGGAGTCTTGCTCTGTTGCCCAGGCTGGAGTGCACTGGCGCAATCTTGGCTCACTGCAACCTCCACCTCCCAGGTTCAAGCAATTCCCCTGCCTCAGCCTCCTGAGTAGCTGGGACTACAGATGTGCGCCACCACACCCAGCTAATTTTTTGTATTTTAGTAGAGACGGGGTTTCACCATGTTGGCCAGGATGGTCTCTATCTCCTGACCTCATGATCCACCCACCTAGGCCTCCCAAAGTGCTGGGATTACGGGCATGAGCCACCATGCCTGGCATTTTTTGTTTGTTTGTTTTTGGAGATGGAGTCTCACTCTGTCACCCAGGCTGGAGCACAGTGGCATGATCTTGGCTCACTGCAGCCCTGACCTCCCGGGCTCAGGTGATTCTCCCACCTCAGCCTCCCAAGTAGCTGGGACTATAGGCGTGTGCCACTATGCCTGGCTAATTTTTTCTATTTTTAGTAGAGATGAGGTTTCACCATGTTGGTTAGGCCAGTATTGAACTCCTGACTTCAAGTAATCCGCCCACCTCAGCCTCCCAAAGTGTTGGAGTTACAGGCATGACCCACTGTACCTGGCCAGGTGGGGCCTTTAAGAGGTGATTAGGCTCCACTCTCATGGATGGGCTTAATGTCATTAAAAAATGGCTTCCAAGGTTGAGCATGGTGGTTCACGCCTATAACTCTAGCACTTTGGAAGGTGGAGGTGGGAGGATCACTTGAGTCCAGGAGTTCAAGACCAGCCTGGGCAACATAGGGAGACCTCATCTCTACAAAAAATAAAAGCCGGGCTTAGTTAGCATGTGCCTGTAGTCCCAGCTACTCTTGGGAGGCTGAGGTGAGGGGACTGCTTGAGTCCAGGAGGTAGAGGCTGCTGTGAGCCGTGATAGTGCCACTGCACTCCAATCTGGATGACAGAGCAAGACCCTGTCTCAAAAAATAAAAATAAAATTCCTAGTGTTTCCTGTTTCTATTCAGATCAATAGCTGAATGCCAGGTACCAGGGTCTATGATTTGTATCAGTAAGGAGAGGGTCTGTGGAAGAGCTGCATTTGAAGTCACCACCTTATTAAATTTCCCAGTACCCAAGAATCAGCTGTCTTGTCTACAGGCTAAATATGTGAAGTCCGTGAGGCCACGGTACGGATGACCTCTGCATCTTTGAAGTCTTTGATGGTGGTATTAATCTTTGAAATTCAAACAGGGATGTGGTGCAGCTTTTAATAAACTATTTTCATAGACAGGAGGAACCCAGAGGTCTGTGTTTAGCTCTTCCAACAGTAACAGCACTGTCTCCTGGGTCAAAGAGCCCCAGCCAAGATTCTGAAAGTTGTTAAGGCACAGCAGCCACAGGATGTGTTTACAGACCTACTGGTCACACAAGATGCCCCTGGGCCCAAAGTCCACCTATTATCACCTGATGCCCAAAACACCCATTTGACAAATGGACTGCAGTAACAAGTTTTTTTTCTTCCTAGGAATTTGCATGAGCTCAGATCGTGTCCAGACCAGGTGCAGTAGCTCACGCCACCTAGCACTTTGGGAGGCCAAGGTGGGAGAATGGCTGGCATCCAGGAGTTTGGGACCAGCCTGGGTAACAGAGAAAGACCCTATCTCTACACAAATAAAAAATAAGCAATTAGCCAGGGGTAGTGGTGTGCAAGAGGCTGAGGTGAGAGGACTGCTTGATCCCAGGAGGTGGAGGCTGCAGTGAGCCATGATCACACCACTGCCCTCCAGGCTGGGTGACAGAGTAAGACCCTGTCTCAAAACAAAAACAAACAAAATAATTTTTAAAAAAGATTGTGTCCAGTGCACAGTTACTCTGGTAAACATCCACATGCACCTTTAGGGAAGGCCCAGGTGACGACTGAGAGTCCATCCTCGTGATGATAGCATGGGGTTTTTTCTCAAGACTTCCAGCCTCCCCTGCACTCCGGGGAACCCAGGCTGGAGACTGAGCTCTGGGAATTGGGTGAGGGGCAGGGACTCTGTATTGTGCCTTCTCAGGTCACATACGTATCCATCCTCAACACCTGGAGCTTTTTGGTCGCATAAATCAAGTAGGAGCTTAGCTGGGCTGCCACATCTCATTCAGTCCCAGAGACCCCAGGCTCAGACAATGTCACCAGAAGTCTCATGGACTTGCCTCTGGAGGAGCTGCTACATGGCCTCTGCCACCCATGATCCCTCCCTCCCTGCCAAACACAGGGCCCCTTTCAGGCAGTGTTGTCCATGTCACCACAGGCTTTTTTTTTCTTTTCTTTGTTCTTCTTTTTTTTTTTTTCGAGAGGGTCTCATTCTGTCACCCAGGCTGTCGTGCACTGGTGCAAACATGGCTCATTGCAGCTTCAACCTCCCAGATTCAAGGGATCCTCCCACCTCAGACTCCGGAGTAGCTAGAACTACAGGCACACACCACCATGCCCACCTAGTTATTTTATTTATTGTAGAGATGGGGTCTCACTGTGTTGCCCGGGCTGGTCTCGAACTCCTGGGCTCAATCAATCCTCCTGCCTCAGCCTCCCAAAGTGTTGGAATTACGGGCATGAGCCACCATGCTCAGCCTCAATATGTTTTTGAAATAGATCCTGCAGATTTTGCTGATGGATTGAATATAGAGCGAGAGAAGAAAAAGAGCTCAAGTTGATTCTAACATTTTTGGCCTGAGATCTTAAAAGGCTGGATTAGGCAATTATACTTGATCCTTGAACAACACGGTTTTAAGCTGCCTGGGAACAGCTACGCGTGGATTTTCCTCCGCCTCTGCCAAACCCTCCTCTTCCTCCTCCTGAGCCTATTCAACATGAAGATGACAAGGATGAAAACCTTTATGATGATCCACTTCCACAGACTGAATAATAAATGTATTTCCTCCTTCTTGTGATTTTCTTAATAACATTTTCTTTTCTCTGGCTTACTTTAAGAATACAGTATATTTTATATATATCTATATGTATATATATGTATATTTTATATACGTATATTTTATATATGTATATAAAATATACATATGTATATAAAATACATTATTTTATATACATATGTATATTTTATATATGTATATTTTTTATATATGTATATATGTATACATATATATATATAAAATATGTGTTACTCAACTCTTTTTTTTTTTTTTGAGACGGAGTCTCGCTCTGTCGCCCAGGCTGGAGTACAGTGGCAAGATCTCGGCTCACTGCAAGCTCCGCCTCCCGGGTTCACGCCATTCTCCTGCCTCAGCCTCCCGAGTAGCTGGGACTACAGGAGCCCGCCACCACGCCCGGCTAATTTTTTGTGTTTTTAGTAGAGACGGGGTTTCACCGTGTTAGCCAGGATGGTCTCGATCTCCTGACCTCGTGATCTGCCTGCCTCAGCCTCCCAAAGTGCCGGGATTAAAGGCGTGAGCCACTGCACCTGGCCTACTCAACTCTTTATCATATTGGTAAGGCTTCCAGTTAATGGTAGGCTATTAGTAGCTAAGTTTTTGGGGAGTCAAAAGTTATATGTTTATTTAGGCCGTGGCTGGCAGCTCATGCCTGTAATCCCAGCACGCTGGGAGGCCGAGGTAGGCTGATCACTTGAGGTCAGGAGATCGAGATCAGCCTGGCCAACGTGGTGAAATCCCGTCTCTACTAAAAATACACAAATTAGCTGGGTGTGGTGGCAGGCACCTGTAATCCCAGCTACTCAGGAGGCTGCGACAGGAGAATCGCTTGAACCCAGGAGGTGAATGTTGCTGTGAGCCGAGATCACACCACTGCACTCCAGCCTGGGCAACAGAGCGAGACTCCGTCTCAAAAATAAAAAAGTTATATGCCCATTTTCAACTCATGCAGGGTGGGGATCAGTGCCCCAACCCCTGCACTGCTCAAGGGGCAACTGTACAGAGATGGGGAGGGCTGTCAGGGGAGCAGATTCAGGAAGTATAGTTAAGAGTTTTGGGAATTCCAAGATCTGAAGTAAGTACACTTATTTTCAAAACAGATACAGGTCTGAAATTTTGTTCCTGCCGACTTCATCTCTCACTCTCAGAATCCACCCCCACATAGTCTCCCCGAGTGCTTTTTGTTCCTGATATAAAATACCAAAATCTTACTATCACTTCTGTGTGTAAGCTTGTCCCCCCAGGTTTTCTTTGTAAGTATTGTCCTAAAGTATGCTAGGATTTGGAGGACACTCAAAGGTCAGGAAAGGATGGGCGTAAGGAGGATTGTCACATCTGTGCAAGGGTCTTCAAACAAGGCAGGAGCAGCCTCCTCTTATGGGGGAGTGAGTATCTCCACTGGCAGGGCAGGGAGATGGAGACGGCTCAAGAGTACGGGATCCTTTGTGTCCCTGAATCCTCCTAGGCAGTCCTCCCCCAACACCTGAGGCCCTGCTTTTTGTCTATCCGTGCCTTATTAAAAGAGGAACCTAGGCTGGGCACGGTGGCTCACGTCTGTAATCCCAACACTTTGGGAGGCCGAGGCGAGTGGATCACCTGAGGTCAGGAGTTCAAAACCAGCCTGATCAATATGGTGAAACCCCGTCTCTACTAAAATTAAAAAATTAGCCGGGCTTGGTGGCATGCGCCTGTAGTCCCAGCTATTTGGGAGGCTGAGGCAGAAAAATCGCTTGAACCCGGGAGGCGGAGCTTGCAGTGAGCCAAGATCGTGCCACTGCACTCCAGCCTGAGCAACAGAGTGAGACTCCGTCTCAAAAAAAAAAAAAGAGGAACCTAGTGAGGCTGGAAGCTCAACCTACACTGTGATTCAGCAACCTGTAGAGTCAAGTCTGCTCCCGAGTTCTGGCTATGTCAGTCCCAAAGCTTTAAGACATAAAAGATTCTCAGTGGTTCTTTGCTGGTGGTAACTTGGAGATGTGTGGTATTTTTGGTTGTCAAAAATTATCAGAGGGGCCGGGGTGGTGGCTCACACTTGTAATCCCAACACTTTAGGAGACTGAGGCGAAAGGATTATCTGAGCCCAGGAGTTTGAGATCAGCCTAGGCAACACAGTGAGAACCCCATCTGTATGAAAAATTTAAAAATTAGAAGGTGTGGTGGCACGTGCCTGTAGTCCCAGCTACTCGGGAGGCCGAGTTGGGAGGATCATTTAAGCTCAGGAATTTGAGGCTTCAGTGAGCCTTGATCGTGACACCTAGGTGACAAAGCAAGACTCCAACTAAAAAAAAAAAAAAAAAAAAAAAAATTACCTCCAAGACTTGTATACTTTTTGATGGTATGATGGTATAAATGGAAATTATTTTAACTTAAATCTTTAATTATTTGCACACTAAATTGTACTGTGTGACCTTTCTAAATTATCTTTTAAATTCTTGTAATTATTTTGCAGAGTTCTTAAGAATAGAGACAATTTTAATTCTTCTGGTCTGTGTCCCTTTTTTTTTTTCTTCTTGCTCTGTCACCCAGGCTGGAGTGCAGTGGCACACTGAAGCCTTGACTTCCCAGGCTCAAGCAATCCTTCCATCTCAGCCTCCAGAATAGCTGGGAATACAGGTGAACATTAGCAGGCCCCGCTAATTTTTGTACTTTTTGTAGAGACAGGGTTTCGCCATGTTACCCAGGCTGGTCTTGAACTGCTGGGCTCAAACAAACAATCCATCCTCCTCACCCTCCCAAAGTGGTGGGATTTTAGGGGTGAGCCACCTCACCTGGCCTGCCTTTTTCCCCACGTTTTTCTTGCCTTCTTGCACTGGCTAGGGCCTCTAGCACAATGTTTAGGGAAAGCAGACATCCTTACCATGTTCTTGATATCAGGTGGAAAACGGGGTACATGTTTACACTGAAATAAACTAGATTCCAGGCCATAAAACAAATCTGAATAATTGTTTCTTTTTTGAGACGGAGTCTCACTGTTGCCCAGGCTGGAGTGCAGTGGCATGATCTTGGCTCACTGCAACCTCTGTCTCCCTGGTTCAAGTGATTCTCCTGCCTCAGTCTCCCCCAGTAGCTGAGATTACAGGCATGTGCCACCACGCCCAGCTATTTTTTTTTGTATTCTTAGTAGAGACAGGGTTTCACCATGTTGGTCGGGCTGGTCTTGAACTCCTGACCTCAAACGATCCACCTGCCTCGGCCTCCCAAAATGCTGGGATTATAGGCGTGAGCCACCGCGCCCAGCCACAAATCTGAATAAATTTTTTAGAAGGACTGATATCATGCAGGGCATGTCCTCTGACCACAGTGGAATTACACTGGAAATAAATATCAATAATATTGTCCACACCATGTAAAATGCAGAAACCTTGGCTGTGTTTATGTAGATACATGTATTCTCCCCATCCTTTAGTAATTGTCATATGTATTACCTTGACATATGCTGTAAACCCCATACACAATGCCATGATTTTTGCTTTACACAATCAAATGCATCTTAAAGTCATCAAGAGGACCAGCCTGGGCAATATGGCAAAACCTCATCTCTACAAAAAATACAAAAATTAACTGGGCCTACAGGTGCAGCTGTAGTCCCAGCTACTTGAGAGGCTGACATGGGAGGATCGCTTGAGCCTGGGTGGTGGAGGCTGCAGTGAGCTGTGATCACACTATTGCACTCTGGGCTGGATGACAGAGCAAAAGCTTGTCTCAAAAAAAAAAAGTCAGCCGGGTGCGGTAGCTCACACCTGTAATCCTAGCACTCTGGGAGGCTGAGGTGGGAGGATCACTTGAGGTCAGAAGTTCAAGACCAGCCTGGCCAATATGGTGAAACCCTATCTCTACTAAAAATACAAAAAAATTAGCCGGGTATTGTGGTGTGTGCCTATAATCCCAGCTACTCAGGAGGCTGAGGCAGGAGAATTGCTTGAACATTGGAGGCGGAGGTGGCAGTGAGCCGAGATCGTGCCACTGCACTCCAGCCTGGGTGACAGAGAAAGACTCCATCTCAAAAACAAACAAACAAACAAACAAGAGAAAATTGTATATTTATATTTATACACTTTTTTTTTTTTTGAGACGGAGTCCTGTCTAGGTCAGAGTGCAGTGGCACAATCTCAGACTCACTGCAATCTCCACCTCCTGGGTTCAAGCGGTTCTCCTGCCTCAGCCTCTCCAGTAGCTGGGATTACAGGTGCCCACCATCATGCCTGGCTAATTTTTGTGTTTTTAGTAGAGATGGGATTTCACTGTCTTGGCCAGTTGATCTCAAACTCCTGACCTCAGGTGATCAACCCACCTTGGCCTCTCAAAGTGCTAGGATTACAGGTGTGAGCCACCTCGCCTGGCTATATTGATACACATATTTAGGATTTCTGGTGCTCTTCATTCCTTCCTAGATATTCTTTCTAGTATTATGTCCTTTCAGCCTGACAAACATCTTTTTGCATTTATTATAGTGCAGGTCTACTAGTGATTAATTGTCTTTGTTTTCATTTATTTGAAAATATCTTTTTTTGGGGGGTGGGTGGGACGGAGTTTCACTCTTGTTGCCCTGGCTGGAGTGTAATGGTGCGATCTCGGCTCACCACAACCTCCGCCTCCTGGGTTCAAGCAATTCTCCTGCCTCAGCCTCCTGAGTAGCTGGGATTACAGGCATGCGCCACCACGACCAGCTAATTTTGTATTTTTAGTAGAGACAGGGTTTCTCCACGTTGGTCAGGCTGGTCTCGAACTCTCGACCTCAGGTGACCTACCTGCCTCGGCCTTCCAAAGTGCTGGGATTACAGGCGTGAGCCACCGCGCCCAGCCAATTCTTGTTTTTTTTCAAAGATATTGTTCCACCGTCTTTGACTCTCATTGTTACTGATGAGAGGAACACACATTTTTTTATCCTTGATCTTCCGTATATTATGTATTATTTTTCTCTATTTCCAAAGCTTTTGCTTTATGTTTGATTTTCACCTATTTGACAATCATATGCCTTGTGATTTTTTTGGTATTTATTTGGTGTGGGGTTTGCTGAGCTTCTTGAATCTATAAATGTGTGCCCACAAAATTTGAGACAAGGTTGGCTATCATGTCTTCAAATATTTTTGCCACCTCATTTTCTTTCTCTTCTTTTTCCAAGACTCCAAATACAAGGGGACTAGGGTTTTTAAATATTGTTTACAGTTCCCTGAGATTGTGTTTTTATTTTCAATTTTTTGTTGTTGTTCTGTCCTTCAGATTAGATCCCTTGATCTAGCTTCAATATCACTTGTACGTCTGTCATTTATAATCTGCTGTTAAGCCTATCGAGTAAATTTTTGTTTCCGATGTTATGATTTTTAGTATGAAATTTTTAATTGATTCTTTTTTGTAGTTTCTGTTTCTCTGCTAAAGTTTTAAATTTTTATGTAGTCCCATTTGTGTATTTTTCCTTTTGTTGCCTGTGCTTTTGGTATCATTACTAAGAAGTCATTGCCAAATTCAATGTCATAAAGTGTTCCTCCTATATTTTTTAGAAGAGTTTTATAGTTTTAGCTCTAACATTTAGGTCTTCTATTCATTTTGAGTTAATTTTTGCACATGGTGTAGGATAAGGACCCAACATAATTCTTTTGCTTTTGGATATCCAGTTTTCCCAACACCATTTGTTTAAAGTACTGCCCTTCCCCTATTAAATGGTCTTGGCATCCTTGTCTGAAATTATTTGGCCATGTATTCAGGGCTGATTTGTGGGCTCTTTATTCTATTGTATTGTTCTATGTGTATATGTTTATGTCAGTACCATGCTGTTTTGATTACTGTACCTTTGTAGGAAGTTTTGAACTCAGGGAATGTGACACCTCCAAATTTGTTCTTTTTCAATATTATTTTGAATATTCAGAGTCTCCTGAGATTCCATATAAATTTTTTTTTTTTTTTTTTTGAGATAGAGTCTTGCTCTGTCACCCAGGCTGGAGTGCAGTGGCACAATCTCGGCTCACTGCAAACTCCGCCTCCTGGGTTCAAATGACTCTCCTGCCTCAGCCTCCCAGGTAGCTGGGATTACAGGTGCACACTACCACACCTGGCTAACTTTTGTATTTTTAGTAGAGATGGGGTTTTGTCATGTCAGCCAGGCTGGTCTTGAACTCCTGACCTCAGGTGATCTGCCTGCCTCGGCTTCCCAAAGTGCTGGGATTACAGGCGTGAGCCACCACACACAGCCCCAGGAATTTTCTATTTCTGCAAAATACAATGTAGGGATTTCAGTGTGGATTGCCTTGAGTCTGTAGATCACTTTTAAGTAACATTGGCATCTGAACGGTGTTAAGACTTCCAGTCCATGAACATGGAATGTCATTCCACTTATTTGTGTCTTCTTTAATTTCCTTCAGCAACATTTTGTAGTTTTCAGTATAAGTTCTTTGCCTCCTTGGTTAAGTTGATTCCTAAGGATTTTATTCTTTGTGATACTGTTATAAATGGAATTGTTCGCTTAATTTCATTTTTGTATTGTTCATTATTGGTGTATAGAAATTAACTGATTTTTGCCTATTGATTCTGTATCCTGCTACTTTGTTGAATGCATTTAGTAGTTTGTGTATGTGTGTAATCTTTAGGGTTTTCTACATGTAAGATTATATTGTCTGCAAACAGAGATAATTTCCCTTCTTCCTTTCCAATTTTTATGCCTTTTACTTCTTTTTCTTGCCCAGTTTCTCTGGTTAGGACTCTTCCAGTACTATGTCCAACAGAAGTGGTGAAACCAGGCATCTTTGTCTTCTTTCTGATCTTAGAAGAAAAGCTTTCAGTCTTTGGCCATTCAGGTTAAGTTAGCTTTGGATTTTTCATATATGGCTTTTAATATGTTGAGTACTTTTCTTCTATTTCTAGTTTGTTGATTGTTTTTGTCATGAAAGGTTATTGAATTTTGTCACGTGATTTTTCTGCATCAATTGAAATGGTCATTTTTTTTTTCATTCTGTTACTATGTTGTATTACATTAATCCATTTTCATATGTTAAACCATCCTTGGAGTTTTTTATTCTAGAAGTAAATCCCATTTAGTCATAGTGTCCCTTTAATATGCTGTTGAATTTGGTGTGCCAGAATTTTGTTGAGGAATTTTGGATCAATATTGATAAGCAATATTTGTCTGAAGTTTTATTTTCTTGCAGTGTCTTTGATGTCATGGTAATGTTGGCCTTACAGAATGAGTTTGAAAATGTTCCTTTCTCTTCAATTTTTTGTAAGAGTTTGAGAAGAAGTGGTGTTAGTTCTTCTTTAAATGTCTGGTAGAATTCACCAGTGAAGCTATCTGGTCCTAGGCTTTTCTTTGTTGAGGGGTTTTTGGTTCTGAATCCAATCTCCCTCCTACTGATAGGTCTTTTCAGAGTTTCTGTGTCTTCATCATTAAGTCTTGGTATGTTGTGTGTTTCTATGAGTTTGTCCACTTCATCTGGGTTATGTAATATTTTTGGCATGCAGTTATTCTAGTACTCTTTTTTTTTTTTTTTTTTTTTTTGAGACAGGGTCTCACTCTGTTGCCCAGACTGGAGTACAGTGGTGCGATCTTGGCTCGCCGCAACCTCCGCCTCCCAGGATCAAGCGATTCTCCTGCCTTAATTTCCCGAATAGCTGGGATTACAGGTGCGCAACACCACACCCGGCTAATCTTTGCATTTTTAGTAGAGACGGGGTTTCACTATTTGTCCAGGCTAGTCTTGAACTCCTGACCTCAAATGATCCAACCCCCTCAGCTTCTCAAACTGCTGGGATTATAGGGGTGAGCCACCGTGCCTAGCCCTCTAGTACTCTCATAATTTTTTTTTCTGTAAAGTTGAATGGCCCTTCTTTCATTCTGATATTAGTTATTTTACATTTCTCTTTTTTTCTTAAGTCTACTTAGTTAAAGGTTTGTTTTCAATTTTGTTGATCTTTTCAAAGAGCCAGCTCTTGGTTTTGTTGATTTTCTGTATTGTTTTTCTATTCTCTATTTTATTTATCTTTGCTTTAATCGTTATCCTTTCTATCCTTCTGCTAGGTTTGGGATATTTTTCTAGTTCCTTAAGGCGTAACATTAGGTTGTTGATTTCAAATCTTTCTTCTTTTTTAACGTGTTTACAGCTATGAATTATCTTAGCGCTCTTTATACTGCATCCCATAAGTATTAGTTTGTGTTTTTATTTTTTATTTTTTGCTGTTGTCTCAGGCTTACTGAAAATATTATAACATTGCAGAAAGAGTCAAAACAGTTCCACGTGGCATTTTAAAATTCATCCCAACTTCAGGCTGAGTGACCTGCAGGTTGGACAGACTGCCAATGTCCAAAAGCTTTAGCATTTCCCCAGTGTGAGAATTTACTTCAATGACCTCCTAATCCAGGACTGAGACCTCAGGAACAGAATTATCTCTCCTTTTTCTCTCCTCCTCCTAAAATGTGATGGAGATATTTCTCACTGGGACCCTCTGAATCCTCTGCATCAGATGTGTGACACAGCCTGCTATCTTGTTGCAGGACTTCCTACTGGAGACGATAGCAATCTCCACACACACACACACACACACACACAAACACACACACACAAACACACACACACAACACACACAACACACACACACACAAACACACACACAACACACACAACACACACACACACACACACACAACACACACACAAACACACACACACAAACACACACACACAACACACACACAACACACACACACACACAACACACACAACACACACACACACAAACACACACACACAACACACAAACACACACACACAACACACACACACAAACACACACACCACACACACACAAACACACACAAACACACACACAAACACACACACAACACACACAAACACACACACACAACACACACAAACACACATACACACACAAACACACACACAAACACACACACACAACACACACACAACACACACACACAAACACACACACAACACACACACAACACACAAACACACACACACAAACACACACACAAACACACACACAACACACACACAACACACACACACGTTCACACACACACAACACACACACACAACACACACAAACACACACACACAAACACACACAACACACACAAACACACACACAAACACACACACACAAACACACACGTTCACACACACAACACACACACACACACAAACACACACACACACACACACACACACACACACACACGTTCATGTGGAAGTTGTTGCCCAGGCTCATGTAGTGCTTTTCTGTGATGACCCAGGCCACCTTATTCACGGCTTTGGTGTGAACATGACTCATCTTGGTGGGTCCTTGGTGAAAGAGGAAACCTGTTGTTGTTGTTTTGTTTGGGTTTTTTTATGGTAGCAACGGCCTTTATTGGCTGCAGCAGGAAGTGGAAGAGGGGATATGGTGTCTGCAGATTAGATCACTGCCCTCCAAAAAAGCAGAAACCTGTTTTCATTTTAATTTGTCTGAAGATATTTTCTATTTTCCCTTGTGATTTCTTCTTTGACCCATTGGTTGTTTAAGAGTGTGTTGTTTAATTTCCACATATTTGTGGATTTTCAAATTTTCCTCCTGCTATTGATTTCTAGTTTCATCCCATTGTGATCAGAAAAGACACTGTGCATAATTTTAATCTTCTAAAATTTATTAAGACTTATTTTGTGCCCTAACATATGATCTCTTCTGGATAATGTTCTTTCTTTCTTTCTCTTTCTCTCTCTCTTTCTTTCCTTCCTTCCTTCTTTGCTTCCTTTCTTTCTTTTTTCCTTTCTTTCTTTGTTTCTTTCTCTTTCTTTTCTTTCTTTCTTTCTTCTCTTTCTTGCTCTCTCTCTTTTCCTTTCCTTTCCTTTCCTCTTCCCCCCCTTCCTCCCTCTCTCCCTCCCTCCTTTCCTTCCTTCCTTCCTTTCTTCCCTCCCTCCCTCCTTGCCTCCCTCCCTCCTTCCTTCTTTCCTTCCTTCCTCTCTCTCTTTTCTCTCTATTTCTTTTTTTTTTCAAGAAAGGATCTTGCTCTGTTGCCCAGGCTGAAATGCAGTGGCATGATCATGGCTCACTGTAACCTTGACCTCCCGGGGTTAAGTAATTCTTCCTCTTTAGCCTTCTAGGTAGCTGGGACTACAGGCATTTGCCACCACCACACCTGGCTAATTTTTTAAATTTCTTTTTGTGGAGATGGGGTCTGTCTATGTTGCCCAAGCTGGCCTTGAACTCCTGGGCTCAAGTGATCCTCCAACCTCAGCCTGCCAAAGTTCTGGGATTACAGGTGTGAGCCACCCTCCCTGGCCTTTGTGCACTTGAGAAAATTGTGTATTGTGATGTTGCTGGGTAGATGTTCTGTATATATCTTTTAGGTCAAACTTGTCTAAAGCATTGTTCAAATCCCCTATTTTCTTATTGATCTTCTGTCTGGTTGTTCTATCCATTATTGAAAATTGGGTTTTAAAGTCTTCTACTGTTATCATAGAGCTATTTCTGTCTTTAATTCAGTTGATACGTCATATAATTAGGAACTCTGACGTGTGGTGCATATATGTTTATAATTGTTGTGTCTTCCTGGTGAATTGACCCTTTTATCATTAAAATAGATTTTGTCTGATATTAACATAGTCATCCCTGCTTTGTTTATTACTATTTGCTTGGAATATCTTTTTCTATCCTTTCACATTTAACCAATGTGTATCCTTAACCCTAAAGTGAGTCTCCTATGCTGTAACATAGAAACACTGTTTTTTAAAGCCATTCTGCCAATCTATGTCTTATTATTGGGAAGTTTAATTCATTCACATTTAAAGTAATTACCCACAGGGAAGAATTTACTATTGGTATTTTGTTATTTATTTTCTGTATGTCTTGAAGAATTTTTGTACATCATTTCCTCCATTACTTCCTTTCTTTGTGTTTAGTTGATTTTTTGTTGTGAGATGTTTTGATTCCTTTCTTATTTTCTTTTGTGTATATTATATATGTATTTCCTTTGTGGTTACCATGAGGATTGCATATAATATCCCAAAGCTATAACAATGTATTTTAAACTGCTATAACTTCACTTGAATTTCAAACAAAAACCCTTCCTTTACAGCCATGCCCCCTCCACTTTACATTATTGATGTCACAGATTATATCTTTATATATTGTGTACCCATTAACATAGATTTATAATTATGTCTTATGCTTTTGTACTTAAATTACATAGAACAATAAAATGTGAAGTTCTAAAATAAAATAGCAGTAATACTGGTTTTACATTTGCCCATTTATTTACCTTTACCAGAGAACTATATACTTTCAAACAGCTTTTAAGTTACTATCTGGTGTTTTTTCATTTTAACTTCAAGGATTCCCTTTAGCTATTTTTGTAGGGAAGTCTAGTGATAATAACTTCTCCCAACTTTGCTTATCTAAAAGTGTTGTAATTTTTTCCTCATCTTTGAAGGATGGTTTTGCCAGATATAGAATTCTCCACTGGCAGGTTTTATTCTTCCAGTACTTTAAACATATTATCCCATTGCCTTCTGGCCTGCATGGTTTCTGCTGAGAAATTTGTTGGTAATATTATTGAGGACCGCTTGTGCTTGATGAGTTGCATTTCTCTTGGAGATCTGAAAATACCTTCTTTGTCTTTCGCTTTTTGACAGTTTGATTATAACACATCTTGGTGTGGGTCTCTGTAGATTTATCCAGTTGAAGTTCATTAACCTTCTTGAATGTGTATATTCATGTCTCAAATATGGGATATTTGGGGTCATATCATTTCTTAAAATCTCTGTGACCCTTTTTCTCTCTTTTTTTCTGTGACTTTCATAGTGATTGTATTGGGCCACCTGATGGTGTCCCACAAGTTTCATAGGCTTTGATCACTTTTTCCTGCACTCTTTCTTCTTTCTTGCCCATCAGACTCAAGAATTTCAAATGACCTGTCTTCAAGTTTCTGATTATTTTTTTCTGCCTTTTCGAATCTGTTATTGAATACTGGCAGTAAAATTTTCAATTCAGTTATTGTATTTTTCAGTGTCAGCATTTCTGTTTGGTTCTTTTTATGTATACATAATTTCTATCTCTTTGTTGATATTCTTATTTTGTTTATATATCATTTTCCTGCCTTCTTTTAGTTCTTTGTCCATGCTTGCCGTTAGTTCTTTGAACATATATAAAGCAATTGTTTTAAAGACTTTGTGCAATAAGGTTGATGTCTGTGTTTATGAAGATTTATTTTGGTCCTTTGAATTAGCCATGTTTTGCTATTTATTTGTATACTTTGTGATCCTTTGTTAAAAATTGGGCATTTGACAAAACAGCCATCTTTCCCAGTCTTTGCAGACTTGTCTCATGCAGACCACTAATCAGCCAGGCATGAAGGCATAAGGTGTTCCCAGGTCTTTTCATAGGTGCAACCGTAGCACACTAGTGCCTCAAACTCCTGGGCTCAGACAGTCCTCCTGCCTCAGCTTTCTGAGTAGCTGGGACTACAGGCATGCACCACCTATCTTTAAACGTCTTAATTTCCCCTTAGATTCTCCCCCTGCTTCCTCTCAAGGTCTTAGGTATTCTATTGTATTCCTTAATCAGTAATTTCTTACCTCAGGGGTGTGCAGGTCAGTTTTCAGAAGCTATGACCATTGCTTCCCACAGGTTCTTCCAGCTCGAGATCTGAGCATTGTCACTTTTGGCTGTCTGAGCTCCAAGTTAGACAATTACAGAGACCAATCCCTCAGGCAGCCCCTGGACAGCCTAGAATGTGGTGTACTTGATTGGTTCTGCTCCCTCTGACTTATGGAAAGAAGCTGGGAACCAGGACATTGCCTCCCCCAAAGTGCACCAGCTGGGGAGGGGATGGAGCATAGGCAAGTAAAAACACCATGAAATCCTGTTTGCTATAAATCTTGAGTGACTTCCAGAGCTTCCATAACGGTATTTTAACCAGTCTCCAGTTGTTTATTTAATGTTTCCATGGGGAATATTGGCCAGGATATTCTTGGTCTACCATCTTACCGATGTCTGTCTTGCATCCATTATTTTGTTGTCGTTGTTTTTGAAATGGGGTCTCACTCTGTTTCCCAGGATGGAATGCAGTGGTATGAACATGGCCTACTGCTGCTTTCAAATTCCTGGGCTCAAGGGATTCTCCCACCTCAACCTCCCAAGTAGCTGGGACCACAGGTGTGCACCACCACATCTGGCTAACTTTTTAAAATTTTTTTGTAAAGATGGGCTCTCACTATGTTGCCCAGGCTGGTCTTGAACTTCTGGGCTCAAGCAACCTTCCCACTTCACCCTTCTAAAGTGCTGGTATTACAGGCACGAGCCACTGTGCCCAGCCCATCCATGAGTTTTGATATGTTTCCCTTTTTATTTGTCTCAAAGTATTTTCTAATTTTCCTTGTGACTTATTTGACCCAGTCTTCATTTGACTGCTTAGGTATATGTTGCTTAATTTCCACATATGAGTGAATTTTCCAAATTTTCATTTTTTACTGATTTGTAATTTATTTTATTTTAATTTTTATTTATTTATTTATTTTGACACTGAGTTATGAGACTGGCTAATTTTTGTAATTTTGTTAGAGGAAGGGTTTTGCCATGTTGCCCAGGCTGGTCTTGAACTCCTGGCCTCAAGCAATCCACCCACCTTGGCCTCTCAAAGTCCTGGGATTACAGGCGTGAGCCACCACACCTGGCCTGATTTGTAATTTAATTCCATTGTGGTGAGAGAACATACTTTGTATGATTTCCATCTTTTAAAATTTATTGAGGCTCATTTTATGACCTAGCCTGTGGTCAATCCTGGAAACAGTTCCACGAGTGCTTGAGAAGAATGTGCATTCTACTGTTGTTGGGTGGAGTGTTCTATAGATATTTTTTTAGGACTAGTTGGTTTATAGTGTTGTTAAAGTCTTCTATCTGCCCAGTTCTATCCAGTATTGAAAGTGAGGTTGAAGTCTCCAACTACTAGCATTGAATTATCTATTTCTTGGCTCCTTGATTTATCACAGAATTCTTCCATCTTTCTGTGCTACCATCTAATGATAGCACACGATTCCTGTCCTAGTCAGCTCAGGCTGCCATAACAAAATACCACAGCCTAGTTGGCTTAAACAGCAGAAATTTATTTTCTCACACTTCTGGAGGCTGAAAGTTCAACATCAAGGTTCTTGGCAGGGGTTTGCTTTCTGGTAAGCACCCTCTTTCTGGCTTGAAGACAGCCACTTTGTCTTCACATAGTCTTTCCTCTAAGCATGGAACGGGGAACCCAGAGCCAGTGGGAGTGAGCAAGGGAGCTCTGGTTTCTCTTCTTCTAAGGACACCTATCCTATAGATCGGGTTCTACCCTTATGGCCTCATTCAACCTTCGTTACTTCCCTACTCTAAATAGAGTCTCACTGGGGTTTAGGGTTCCAACACATGAATTTGGCGGGAACACAGACATTCTGTCCACACTTCTATCATGAAGAATGCTTTGGCCAGGCACAGTGGCTCACGCCTGTAATCCCAGCACTTTGGGAGTCCGGGGTGGGCAGATCACCTGAGGTTGGGAGTTCGAGACCAGACTGACCAACGTGGAGAAACCCTGTCTCCAATAAAAATACAAAATTAGCCAGGCGTGGTGGTGCCTGCCTGTAATCCCAGCTACTCGGGAGGCTGAGGCAAGAGAACCGCTTGAACCTAGGAGGCAGAGGTTGCAGCGAGCCGAGATCACGCCATTGCACTCAGCCTGGGCAACAAGAGCGAAACTCTGTCTCAGAAAAAAAAAAAAAAAAAAGAATGCCTCATGATCACAAGATTTCTGCTGCAGTTTCAACATTCATGTCTACGTTCCAGACAACAGAAAGAAGGCAAGGGCAGAAGGGCACTTGTTAGCTGAGTTATATATATATTTTTAAGACGCTTTCCCTGAAGCGTCACTCAAATTTCACGTGATTTCATTGGTCAGGACCTTGTCACATGGTTGCCCAACTGCTAGGAAGGCTGCTAAATACAGTTTTTGTGTTTGTTTTAGCTAAGCACATTGTTCCCCCAACAAAATCAGGATTTGATTAATAAGGAAGAAAGGGGATGTTTATACTGGTGACCAAGAGCAGTCTCCACTCTGTCTTCTCCCTGGGCCATCTATCACCCATCACGTGCCCTTCCCATCCACAGAACACATGTGCCCTGCCCACCTGTCATCCAGTGACTGTAACCAGCTCAAAGTCCAGGGTCCCTGGGTGGTGTGTTGTCCTCTCCATCAGAGGCGGATGTATCTTGTTAGGGACCTGCAACTCATAATCTGAAAGATAAATCATCTGTCCCAAACACACCTAAAATACAGTGGTAGAGAAAGAATGGGGCATCCACAACAAAAACTCATTCAAAAAAGAGACACTAGGAAATACATCACAATCACCACCCCAGAATGTGATCACATCCTGAAGCCTTGCTGCCTGGGCAGTGGAGTGAGTCCCTTGGCCAGCTCATGAGGCACTCCTGGGTGTGCCATCCATGGGGATCTTCCTGACCCATTATCCCTCCGGGCCACGGCTGGTGTGAGCATTGAGGACATGCCCCTCCCAGAAACCATAATTAGGGCTTTTGCAATAGGCTTCCTGTTGGCATGAGTTCAGGGTCAGAGCCATGTGGCCAGCCTTTGATTTTCTATTTTTTTGTAATATAGTAAGTTTGCTTGCAGGGTATATTACTCTGGTCAAATCTACATGCAAGTAACCACAGGCCAATAGCTTGCTTCTCCCAGGTTTTTTTGTTTGGTTTTGATTGTGATTGATTTTGTTTTGTTTTGATTGTTTTGTTTTGATTGTGAAATGCATCATACATAAAAGAGTGCATATCATAGATACAGACATTTCAAAATGAAAACAAACCCCCATGTTCTCACTCCACCCCCCACACTTAGGTTAAGAAACAGAACATATAATTTAGAAGCCCGGGTCCCCTCTCCAGTCACATCCTCTCTCTCTCCCCAGGGGGACTTAAATCTTGATTTTGTATTAACCATTCCTTTACTTTTCTTTACATTTTCCCACATATTTACATATTTCTTTCTATCATATTGTTGAGTTTTTCCCCTTTTTGCACTTTCTACAAATAGAAAAAAAATCCTCCTACAACTTGAGTTTTTCCTTTCAACATTATGCTTCTCAGATTGAACCATGTTGATGCAGTGGCTACATTGATTCCATTTTCACTGCTAAGAAATGTTATGCCATTCTACAGTTGATCATGGGTCCTTACTGCCCCTATTTTTTTTTTTTTTTTGAGATGGAGTCTTGCTCTGTCGCCCAGGCTGGAGTGCAGTGGCACGATCTCGGCTCACTGCAGGCTCTGCCTCCCAAGTTCACGCCATTCTTCTGCCTCAGCCTCCTGAGTAGCTGGGACTACAGGTGCCCGCCACTATGCCCAGCTTATTTTTTGTATTTTTAGTAGAGATGGAGTTTTACCGTGTCAGCCAGGATGGTCTCGATCTCCTGACCTCGTGATCTGCCCGCCTCAGCCTCCCAAAGTGCTGGACGAGCCACCACGCCCGGCCAACTGCCCCTATTTTTATATGCACTGCTGCTCTGAAGATTTTTTGCAACTGATCCCTGGTTACATGTTCAAGCGTTTCTCCAGAAAATACAAATGTTTGTCAACTTAAGATAGGGTTACATCCCGATAAACCCATTGTTAACTGGAAATATTGTAAGTTGAAAATGCATTTCATACACGTAAGCTACCGAATATTATAGCTTAGCCTAGCCTAACTTAAATGTGCTCGGAACACATACATTAGCCTGCAGTTGGACAAAAACATCTAACATAGAGCTTATTTTATAAAGTATCAGATAGCTCATGTAACTTATTATTATTATTATTTAGATGGAGTCTTGCTTTGTCTCGAAGGCTGGAGTGCAATGTCGTGATCACGGCTCACTGCAACCTCTGCCTCCCGGGTTCAAGTGATTCTCCTGTCACAGCCACCTGAGTAGCTGGGATTACAGGCATGCGCCACCACACCAGGCTAATTTTTGTATTTTTAGTAGAGACAGGGTTTCACCGTGTTGGCCAGGCTGGTCTTGAACTCCTGACCTCAAGTGATACACCTGCCTCGGCCTCCCAAAGTGCTGGTATTACAGGCATCAGCCACCGTGCCCAGTCTTCATGCAACTTATTAAATACACTACTGAAAATGAAAAACAGAATGGTTATGTGGATACTCGAAGTACAGTTTCTACTGAACGCGTATCACTTTTGCAGCATTGCAAAGTCGAAAAATCATACGTCAAATCATTGTAAGCATAAGTAGAGAAGGTCTGTGTATTTAGGAGTGGAATCACTGGGTCATGGAGTATGTACATGTTTGACTGTTTCCTGATAGACTATTTTCTGCAGTGTTACATCAATGTACACCATCATATCCTGGCCAATACTTGATGTCTTCTGAAAATTTTTGCCAGTCTTTTGACTGAAATCTTATCTCAGGGCCAGAATTTTCATTTTCCTGATTACTAATGAGGTTGAGCTATGTTTGATGTATTTACAGGCAATTTGTGTTCCCTCTTCTGAGCAAATGCCCTTTCAATTCTGTTGCCCATTATGTGACTGGGTGGTTTGTTGCATTCTCATTGATTTATGGATAGTCTTAATATATTCTGGATGCTAATCCCATCACTGTTATACTTACTGTAAAAATATTTTTTTTAGTCTGAAAATTTGGGGCTCTGTAACTGATGATCTCTGCCCTTTGCCCATCCCCCTCTGCCCATGCCTTGAGGTCATTTGAAACAATAAGTCCAGGTGGAAGGGCAACACCCTTAATTAGATCTTCCCAGTGGGCAGAAAACTCCTTCCTTCCTTCCTTCCTTCCTCCCTCCTTCCTTTCCTTTCCTTTCCTTTCCTTTCCTTTCCTTTCCTTTCCTTTCCTTTCCTTCTCTTTTCCCTTCCTCCCTTCCCCTTCCTTTCCAGCTCACCATAACTTAACCTTTACAGCCCCAAACCCAACCTTCTCCATTCAGCCAATTCCCAAACTGCAGATTTCTGTAACTGGCAGCCCCCCTTTGAGATACCAAATTGGGATCGATTAGTATCAACTAGGATCTGATGGGTAATCCAAGGCTGAAGTGATGGCTCCATGATGTCTCCAGGGATTCAGGCTCCTTTTGTATTTCTGCTCAACATTAGAATGGGCATCTAGCTTTCCCAACATGGCTGCCTGAGCTCCAGCCTTCACATCTCCCTTCAAAGCAGGGAGGAAGCAGAAAAGGCAAGGGCAAAAGGAGGCTGGTCAACTGATTCGGCTCTCTCTCCCATCTTCCTTTGCTATAAAATGTATTTGTATAAAGTATTAGGAACTTTTAGGTGGGAACAATGCTACCCAGATTTCACCACTAGGTTCAACAGAATGTAATGAGCCAGTGCTGTATCCAGTGTTAAACAGGCATGGCACGTTGCAACAAATGCTACACAGGACCACCTAATCTGCAAAAAAACTTATAACCATATTTTAAAGCTTCAGGAGGCAAAACTATTCCAATTCAAAGCACTAAGAAACAGTCCCATCATGAAAACCAAAATCAACTTCTGAGGGTACCAAAAGGGGTACAGGACAAATGTGAGGAAAATCAGCATTTGTTGAGTTACAAATACAGGTTTTCTGTAAGACAGACATTAAAGAATTCAGTGACAAAGCTTGAAAATACAAAATAAAACAAAAGTCAGTGGTCATATAATTCAAAATTTACTTCAGAAAAGGCAAGGCAGGCCAGGTGCGGTGTCTCACGCCTGTAATCCCAGCACTCTGGGAGGCCGAGGCGGGCGGATCACTTGAGTTCAGGAGTTTGAAACCAGCCTGGCCAACATGGTGAACCCCGTCTCTACTAAAAATACAAAAATTAGCCAGGCCTGGTGGCGCAAGCCTGTAGTCCCAGCTACTTGGGAGGCTGAGGCAGGAGAATCGCTTGAACCCAGGAGGCAAAGGTTGCAGTGAGCCAAAATCGTGCCACTGCCCTCCAGCCTAGGCGACAGAGCAAGACTCCGTCTCAAAAAAAAGAAAAAAAGAAAAGAAAAGGCAAGGCAATAGAGTCAGCTTCTAGCCTGTCAAATCTTTTCTGCGCTAACATTATCTACAGAAACACGTGGCCAATTTGTGCCTAGAGACTCCTATCATGCTGAATGGGGATTGTGTACAAACATGCTATGTACAAACCTGTGTACAGAACCAAAAGAATGTCCCCTGTCTCCCGTGGGGGTTATCAATAAACAGCAGGAAACCTCAAGCTTCATATTTTTGTTGCCTTACCAGAATTCCAAGTAAATATTTCAGGGTGTGATTTTGTTTTTGAAGCTACTTCCCTCAAATATGTGCCCTATGGCTACAACTAACAATAATAAAAGGAAACCCTAGTTTGGGAAGCTGACCCATACAACACATCTGAGGGACCTTACCTTGGGGGACACACTGAGGCCAGCTCACCTGCTATGGAATCTTCCCCCAAAGCTCCGCCCATCAACTTCTTCTTACATCTCATTGGCCAGAATTTAGTCATGTGGTTAGCCCTCTCATTGAGGAGCCTAGGAAATACAGATTTTTTTTAGCTGGGCACACACTGCTGACACCCCGTAAAATCAGGGTTTTGTGAACAAGGAAAAAGGAAATAAAAGATCTTAAGCGGGCCTGGCACAGTGGCTCACGCCTGTAATCCCAGCACTTTGGGAGGCTGAGGCAGGTGGATCACCTGAGGTCAGGAGTTCCAGACCAACCTGGCCAACATGATGAAACCCCGTCTCTACCAAAAATACAAAAATCAGCTGAATGCGGGGGCACATGCCTGTTATCCCAGCTACTCGGGAGGCTGAGGCAGAAGAATCGCTTGAACCCGGGAAGAGGGGGTTGCAGTGAGCCAAGATGGTGCCATTGCACTCCAGCCTGGGTGACAGGGCAAGACTCCATCTCAAAAAGAAAAAAAAAAGATTTTAAGTGGGCAACTCTAACTAGTAGAGGCAGAGAGGAATTTATCCCCACCAGAATTGCTAGAAGGGCTAAAAAAGCAGGTCTAGGCAAAGCTTCCAGAAACAACGCACTGCTTAATTGCTGTGATGAACCCCAGAAACACTGTCTCTGCTGCCTCCTATACCAGCAACAGACCACCTCCACCCATCCTGCTTCCTCATGTTGCTTCCAAATCAAAACCTCCTATGGGTGCATCTTATTGACGGAAGTTGGGTCACTGCCTGCAAGGGAGGCTGGGAAATGTAGCTTACCAAATTTTGACCTTAAGAAAAAGACAGGATTCACAGTTTTGGGGAGCCAGCATATTTCACTGATTCTAAAACACACATTTTCCCCACATTTTCATGTCTCTGAAATCAGGATGCTTCTGACAGTTGGTGATGCCTCTGCCATTTGGCAGTTTGGTAATGTGGTTGACATTGCCTGCACACACATGAAATCTCTGCCTAAGACCAAGAGAGCATCTGCATTGAAAGAGTGCAGAGGGGGCATCAGCGGCTTGGAAGGAAATCCTGGGCCAACGGTGAAGCACTCTCTTCAAAAATGCTGCAACGCCAATGCTCCTCAGGGCCCAGCGCACCGCCTATGGTGCCAAACCAGCAACACAGGCGATTCTGAGTATAAAAGGGATCCAGAAGACTCTGCAATAAATGTGGGTCCTTTTAAAATATATGCACAAGGGCTGGGCGCGGTGGCTCACGCCTGTAATCCTGGCACTTTGGGAGGCCGAGGCGGGTGGATCACCAGAGGTCAGGAGTTCGAGACTAGCCTGGCCAACATGGTAAAACCCCGTCTCTGCTAAAAATACAAAAATTAGCCGAGCGTGGCGGCACATGCCTGTAGTCCCAGCTACTCGGGAGGCTGAGGCAGGAGAATTGCTTGAACCTGAGAGGTGGAGGTTGCAGTGAGCCGAGATCATGCCACTGCACTCCAGCCTGGGCAACAAGAGCGAAACTCCATCTCAAAAAATTAAAATATATGCACAAGAGAGATCTACACTTCACTAAATAGAAATGAGATCTTTCCTTTTTGCGACAGGGTCTCACTCTGTTGCCCAGGCTAGAGTGCAGTGGTACAATCATAGCTCACTGCATCTTCAAACTTCCAGGCTCAAGTTGATGCCTAAGTAGCTGGGGCTCATCCCTCATCCCCCAAAGTAGCTGGGACTACAGGCACGAGCCACCATGTCTGGCGAATGTTTTGTATTTTTTGTAGAGACAGAGTCTCCCTATGTTGCCCAGGCTGGTCTCGAACTCCTGGGCTTAAGCAATCTGCCCGCCTTGGCCTCCCAAAGTGTTGGGATTACAAGCATGAGCCACCATGCCTGGCCTTCAATGAGATCTTTCAAGAACAAAATACAAATGCTAAATGATAAGAAAGCATTATGCCTGTGTTTAACTGTCTGCATTTCCTCTTACTGCTCCATAAAATAATGATGCATCTTACAATTGATGGCAGCTTAGATTTAATGAAATATCTGTCAACAAAGCATGGGGAAGAGCACAAAACATTCTAGGCAACCGTGGCAAGTGCCTGCTGCATTCACAGAAAAGGCAATGAGGAATGGCATCCCTGCCTCTGGCCACTGGAGGCAGCACAGTAGGAGCAGTCCAAGGACAGCTGCTGTTCTCTGATCTCAGCGGGGGCATAGACTACGTTTCTCCAATATCAGACCATGCTCGGCAGGCAACAGACACACACACGCCATCCATGCTTTTGGGTAGGACTGAACCCAAGGAAGAGAAGCAAACATTAACTGAGCACCTAGTGCGTATTTGGTGCTGTGCCGGGCACTTCGTTCACAATATCTCACGTGAACCTTAAAACTTCCCTGGGAAGTAGTTCCATTTCACATGGAAGAAAGTCAAGATAAATGAGGTTAAGACTCTAATCAAGGGTAGGTGCAGTGGCTCACGCTTCTAATCCCAGCACTTTGGGAGGCCAAGGTGTGTGGATCACTGGAGCCCAGGAGTTTCAGACCAGCCTAGGCAACATAGTGAAACCCCTGTCTCTACAAAAAATATAAAACTTAGCCATGCATAATGGCATGCACCTGTAGTCCCAGCTACTCAGGAGGCTGAGGTAGGAGGATCACCTGAGTCCAGGAGGTTGACGCTGCAGTGAGCCATGACTGCGCCACTGCACTCCTGCCTGCATGACAGAAACCCTCTCTCCAAAAAAACAAAAAACAGAAAAACCCCAAAAAACAAAACAAAAACAACAACAAAAAAACGGACTAAACAAGGTCTCAGAACTAGTAAGTAACAAAGGCAAACTTGAAGCCAGACTTGTCTTATTCCCAAGCTCAACCTCATTTCTTGGCAAGCTTTGTCCTCTGTCCTCTCTTTGATGGCAGTGGCAGCCCATCTGGAGAAGCCGCTGTGGGGACACCAGCTGCAGTGGGGGTGGTGCAGGTGGGGCTATGCTCTCTCCAGAGCTGGTGGGGCAGGAACAGGTGGGAGGCCTGCCCCCTACTGAGTTGGCAGGGTGGGACCCCTGTACTCCCAGGCATGGATGCAGCCACCCAGCCACAGCTTCAAACCGGGGCATCCCTGTACTCTCAGGGGCCTGAGAATCTCCTGGCCCCCACAGGCTCAGAAGTGCCTGCTCCTGCTCTCAGGCCTCTTCTCACTCCCGGGGCCTGCTGTGATTCTGGAGCAAAGTTGTGGCTGGGCCCAGGTGCTGTTGCAACCCAGCTGGCTGTGCACATGCTTGGCACAGAGCTGACACACCAGCCCCCTCCTCACCTCAGCCCCCTCCAGACCTTGGGCACTGACGAGCATGGGAGGGAGGCCAGGGGCCTGAGGGCAGCTCAGCAAGGGCCTGCAGTTGCCCCTCAGTGTGAACAGCCTGGGCACCGTGGATGACATGTTGATGACAGCAGGAAGCAGACAGGTTCCTAGGTGGGAAGGATGGGTCCTTGGTGAAACTCCACCTACAGGCCAGGGATGGCCTGAAGCCTGGGGGCAAGGCTGCCAGTTCTGGAGGAAGTCCACAGCACAGAGTGAGAACTTCATTGATGACCATTTGGCCAACTGGATGGTGCTTTTTCCAGGCCTGCCCATGGTTGACCATGGACCAATCAGCGTGCACTTCGTCCATTCTGAGCGCATAAAAACCCCAGACTCAGCCAGACTCACACACAGGTGGGGATGACCTGCCTGCGGAAAGGAGCTACCCACTTTGGGTCTCCTGAGAGCTGTTCTGTTGTTCAGTGACGCTCCTCTCTGCCTTGCTAACCCTCCAGTTGTCTGCATACCTCATTCTTCCTAGATGCAGTACAAGAACTTGCAATCCAATGAATACTGGGACTGAAAGAGTTGTAGAACAAACAAGACTGAAGCATGTCCCCTGCTCACCACATTATGGGCAACAAGAAGGAGAGAAGAGCTGTGGCCCTTCTGGGAGCCCAGACCTCAGGGCTCCCCAAACCAGGACTGTGACAGGCTCTAACACCCTCTTTGGGGCTCTGCAGTTCCCAGTGTCTCCGAGCTTTCAGGTGCCATTACATTCCCCTCGTCCAGATGCTGGTGCCCGCAGCAGAAGCCACTTGTGGTATGTCTAGTCCACCCTCAGCCTGGCATGGACCCAGTGCCTGGAGATGCCCTCCCTGCCACAGTTGGTGCCCCTGGCTGTGAGCAGTGGCCGGACCCCACACTCGCTTGCTCACACACCCCTCAACACTCCCACCTGCAGGTGTGGGATCCAGGCTGGTAGTGCAAGCCGAATGCAGCCTGCCAGGCTGAGTGGGAGGAATGAGCCCAGCAGGTGCAAGCAAAACCCAAGCAGAGGTGCCACCAGCCACAGAGGTCTCTGGCTGGTGAAGCAACACCCTAAGGATCCTGTGACATCTTGAGCCTGGGCTTGTGGGGCTGTGAGGTTGTACTGAACCAACATCTACAGAGCTTAGAGTGAAGGAGAGGAGCACCTGGCCTACTCTTCTGGGCGGGTAGGGAGGGCTTCCTGGAGGAGGTGATGCTGAGCTGAACCTCATGAAAGTTAGGCAAACTAGGGCCAGGGAGGAGGACACTGAGGAGCAAGCGCTCTAGGAAGTGGGAACAGTAGACAGGCAAAGAGCTGAGGTGTAAAAAGTACAGAAACTTAACAGCCTATGTGGCCCCAGGTGGGTACAGACATGGGCACTCAGATGAATGAGCAGGTGGTATTTTGGTGATTTTCCTCTAGGTGGTGCAGCCCCATGCCAGGTACATGGCTTGGTGAGAGGAGCACGGGCTGAACTTCGGGTCTCCTAGCCCCCACCTTGGCTAGTGCTTCTTGCAGAGCACAAACTCTGCAACCATATGCTGGAGAGCTGCTGCAGTGCATAGTGTGTGTGCTATTCAGGAGGGCTGGCCCAAAGGACACAGTGACCATCCATTGCCTTCCTGAGCTAGAGCTCAGGGATGGCCAATGCCAACACTAAGAGATTCCTTTTTTAATTTTTTTTTTTTTTGGTAGAGACAGGTCTCACTATGTTGCCTAGGATGGTCTTGAACTCCTGGCCTCAAGAGATCCTCCTGCCCCAGCCTCCTAAAGCACTGAGGTTACAGGTGTGAGCCACTGTGTTTGGCCCCAATACCCAATAGATTCTTTTTTTTTTTTTTCCTTGAGACAGGGTCTCACTCTGTCACCCAGGCTAGAGTGCAGTGGTGTGATCTCAGCTCACCACAACCTCCACCTCCTGGTTCTAGCGATTCTCGTGCCTCAGCCTCCCGAGTAGCTGGGAGTACAGGTGTGCACCACCATGCCCAGCTAATTTTTTTGTATTTTTAGTAGAGACAGGGTTTTGCCATGTGGACCAGGCTGGTCTCAAACTCCTGGCCTCAAGTGATCCAACCCACCTCAGCCTCCCAAAGTGCTGGGATTACAGGAATGAGCCACCGCACCCGGCTCCTGACAGATTCTTAATGTCTTCTCTCTGTGTGCAGTCTCTAGTTCTTCCCATTTGATTCTGGTCCCCAACACCCCATGACTGCATTTGTGTTTTGGTCTCTATCTCTTATGGTAGAGCCCCTTTTCGTGTGTTGAGCAATCCACCATTACCTGCTCATATTGGGAGCTGCCCTGGTAGCTCAGAGTGTATGGGAGGGGCTGTTGACACATTGTCACTATAGGGTGACCTGGCTGTGCTCTTTCGCTGGGGAGCCCCCAGTGCATCGAATTCTTCAAGAAAATTCTTCCAACTTCTTGTCTGACCTGTCCTTTCAGCTTGGTACAGCAGATGGGACCTGGGTTTTCAAGCCGGACCACCCTGGGCCCTGTCCTGGCTCTACTGTCCTCCAGCCGTGCAAGTTTGGACAAGTTGTTGAATCTCAGGGGCTCGGTGTTCTCATCAGTGAAGTGGGTGTGATGACATCTACCTCCCTAGGATGTTGAGAGTTAAGCAGGCTAATGAATGGGGAGCACTTGTGTTTTCTCCCTCCTTGGCCTCAGCCGTGCCCCCAGCCAGGGTCTTTGTGTAGTCTCACTCACTGCTTTCCTCCATGTCTCTGGAGCCGCAGTCCTTGGGTTAGAGCTGCTCCCCGTGGCCCCCTGCAGAGACTGGCACCTGTAACAGGGCAGTTTGCAGAAGGAGGTGTGAAGCAGATAACAGGGTGTTTGTTTGGCCCTAGAGGGAGGGCACTGTGCCAAAGTGCATGTGGCCAACTCCACCCAGGGCAATTCGCTGTGACTACTGAGCAGGGAGCGGGGCAGCCCTTGTCAGAATGAGAATACTTGACTGCTGCTGGAAGGACTGATGGGAGCAATCTAGGCCAGACAGGGAGGAGGAGGAGAGTCAGAGCAGGGTCTTTGCATTGGAGGGACTGGGGTTCAAGGCAGAAGGATTGCTTGAGGCCAGGAGTCAAGACCAGCTTGGGCAATACAGTGAGACCCCCTGATAGGGCTTGGATCTATGTGCCCACCAAATCTCATGTCAAATTGTAATTTCCCGCTCCCCAGTGCTGGAAGTGGAGGTCTCAGGAACGGGTTAGCACCATCCCCTTGGTGCTACTCTCGTGATAGTGAGTGAATGAGTTATCACGAGATCTGGTTGTTTAAAAGTGTGTAGCAATTTCCCCCTCTCTTTTCTCTTCCTCCTCCTCTGGCCATGTGAAACGTCTCACTCCCCCTTTGCCTTCCAGGATTGGAAGTTTCCTGAGGCCTCTGTGGACGCCAAGAAGAAGATGTTATGCTTCCTGTACAGCCTGCAGAACCATGAGCCAATTAAACCTCTTTTCTTTATAAATTACCTAATCTCAGGTATTTCTTTATAGCAGTGTGAGAATGGACTAATACACCCCATCTTTTTTGAAAAAAAAAATATATATACACACACAAACATATGGCTAGGTGTAGTGGTTCATGCCCGTAATCCCAGCACTTTGGGAGGCTGAGGCAGGAGATCACTTGACTCCAGTAGTTTGAGACCAGCCTGCACAACATAGTGAAACACCATCTGCAAAAAATAAACAAAATTAGCTAGGTGTGGTGGTATGCGCCTGTAGTTTCAGCTGCTTGGGAGGCTGAGGTGTAGGGATTGCTTGAGTCAGGGAATTTGAGGGAGCAGTGAGCAAGCTCACACCACTGTACTTCACAATCCAGCATGCGCTCTCTCTCTGTCTCTCTTTCTCTCTCTCTATTTTGTCATGCACCAAATAGCCCAGGTTGGATGGGAGGTATCTATTTATCTATCTATCTATCTATCTATCTATCTATCTATCTATCTATCTCCCACCCAGTCTGGGAGGAGTTGCTATACCCCTGAGTAGGTAGGGGTGTGTGTATATATACATATATATCTCATATGTAGGCCAGGCACGGTGGCTCATGCCTATAATCCTAGCACTTTGGAAGGCCAAGGCAGGTGGATCACCTGAGCACCGGAGGTCAGGAGTTCGAGAGCAGCCTGGCCAACATGGTGAAACTCCGTCTCTACTAAAAATACAAAAATTAGCCAGGTGAGGTGACAGGCACCTGTAATCCCAGCTACTTGGGAGGCTGAGGCAGGAGAATCACTTGAAGCCGGGAGGCGGTGGTTGCAGTGAGCCAAGATCGTATGACTGCACTCATGCCTGGGCGACAGAGTGAGATTCCATCTCAAAAAAAAAACAACAACAACATATATATATATATATAGAGAGAGAGAGAGAGAGAGAGAGACAGAGAGAGAGAGAGAGAGAGAGAGACAGAGTATGCCCCCACCCAGTCTCTGCCCTGCCCCCATTTTGTCATGCACCAAATAGCCCAGACTATATACCCCCACCCAGTAGTAGCCCCACACCAAGGCTAGTTGGTGCATGACAAAATGACTAATGTCAATGATGCAGGTGAGTTTTGCTTTAGGAAAACCAAACCACACTTGCCCAAATTTTAAGTTGATCATTTGAATTCCGAAGAAAGATTTGTAAAAGAAATTTTTGTATTTTGGCATAATTCTAGATTTAGAGAAAAGTTAGCAATATAATAAACAGAATTCTCATATCCCCTTCCCCAAGTTTCCCCCTCTGTTAACATCTCATATGACCATGTACATTTGCTAAAGCGTAGAAACTGAGCTTGGGGTGGTCCTCTGAAGGCCACGTGGGACTTTATCTGAATTTGAAGAAACATCTTGGAAAAGTCATTCTCCTCTCTTAAGAAGCTAGGATCAGACATGAAGATGAACCACATCTGAGATGACAATATGGGCCATTGGAAAACAGGGTTCAAGGATACAAATGTGATGGAGCCAAGTTTGCAGGACAGCAAGGTATGATGAAGAGACGATCAGTAGTCGGGAGGCCTCAGTTCCTGCCTGGGTCTGTCATTCACTCTGTGTCTTGGCAAGTCCCCTCACCAAAGTGCCTCGGTTTCTTCATCTGTAAAATGGGAATAACATTCCTCGCCTGGTGCCCCTGGCAGAGTATGGCCGGTACTGGTTTCCCCCTCAAATCCATTCTCCCATCTTCCTCAGTAAGAACCTCTGCTTTTTGGCTGGGCACATGCCACTCCAATAAGGACTACATTCCCCAGCCTCCCATATAGCAAGGGGGAGGCCAGGTGACTATGTGCTAGTCAATAGGAAAAAAGCAGAAGTGGTGTGTCCATCTTCCACAGAGAGAGGTGTGCCCTTTTCTCCCATTCCTTCAGCCTGTGGCTGGCAGGAATACTGTCATAGTGGCTGGAGCTCCAGCAGCCATTTCAGACTGTGCCATGACCCGGCAAATGGAAGGTTCACCCGGCAAACAAACATGGCATCAGAAGGCTTCCCTTCCATTGTACGACCTATTACCTTCCGACCAGGGTTTCCTAACCTGAGTCCTATTGACATTGTGGGCTGGATAAATCTTTGTCGTGGGGGCTGTTCTATGCATTACAGGATGTCTAGCAGTATCCCTGGCCTCCACCCACCATACACCAATAGCACTCCCACCCACCAGATTGCCATCGTCCTCTGGGGGCAAAACAACCTCTAGTTGAGAAACCGCTGCTCTGGGACAAATTGCATCCAATAAGAATATAATGCAAGCGGCTGGGCACAGTGGCTCGTGCCTGTCATCCCAGCACTTTGGGAGGCCGAGGCGGGCGGATCACCTGAGGTCAGGAGTTTGAGATCAGCCTGGCCAACATGGCGAAACCCCATCTCTACTAAAAATACAAAAAATAATTAGTCGGGTATGGTGGTGGGCACCTGTAATCCTAGCTACTCAGGAAGCTGAGGCAGGAGAATCGCTTGAACCCAGGAGGTGGAGGTTGCAGTGAGCCGAGATTGTGCCATTATATTCCAGCCCGGGCGATAAGAGAGAAACTCTGTCTCAAAAAAAAAAAAAAAAAAAAAAAAAAAAAAAAGAATATAATGCAAGCCACAAATACCAGCCATGTATGTAAATGTTTAAAAAGTAAAAATACGCCGGGCGCGGTGGCTCACGCCTGTAATCCCAGCACTTTTAGAAGCCGAGGCCAGTGGATCACCTGAGGTCAGGAGTTCAAGACCAGCCTGGCCAACATGGTGAAACCCCAACTCTATTAAAAATACAAAAATTAGCCGGGTGTGGTGGCAGGGCACCTGTAATCCCAGCTACTTGGGAGGCTAAGGCAAGGAGAATTGCTTGAACCCAGGAGGCGGAGGTAGTGGTGAGCCGAGATCGCGCCATTGCACTCCAGCCTGGGCAACAGAGCAAGACGCTGTCTCAGAAAAAAAAAAAAAAAAGTAAAAATAAACGTAAAATTAATTTTCATAATAATATTGTATCTAACCAAATACATTCAAATTGTTATTTATTATATGATCTGTATAAGAATTACTGAGGGGCTAGGTTACATTCCTTTTTTATATACAGGTTTTACATTTCCAGCACACCTCCATGCAGACCAGCCAGATCTCAAGTGCTCAACAGCCGTATGTGCCAAGAGGGTACCTTAGCGGGTGACATGAACTCTAGACTTCTGGAACTTGAGGGAGAAATAAGCCTCTATCTCTTCTAAGCCACTTCATTTTGGGGTTTCTGTTACTTGCAGAGAATGTAATCCTTACCAGCACACAGGGCTTTTGATGAACCACATGCTGTTGAACACTCAAGAAGAAATTAAAGCGAGACTGCTGACCCAGGGCTGAAAAGCAAAGTGCCTTAGAGAAGCCAGGCAAGCCTGCCCTGCACGCTCCGTCACTGTCTTAATGCTCCCAACGGCTCCATCAGGGAGGCATCATCATCTTCATTGCATAAACAAAGATTCTGAGCTTGGAGAGCGTGGTGGGTGCTGTCATGTCCAGCCAAGGTGTCCCCTCTCCAGCTGCGGCACTCAAGCCCCTGCTGCAGGGAGCCTTGGCAGGTGATAACACTGACAGGTCCCTCTCCAGGACTCAGCTGAGCTGCTTTGCCCAAAGTGATGTCCCTTCCCCAGGGCAACCACATCTGTCCATGACTGGTCAAGGTGGTATAGAAAGGCTTGAACCCCTGCCCAAATTCTGGACAACTTGGAGCACCAGCCTGGCCCTGGAGCTCATATAGGATCCACTGAGGCCTCACAGCTTAACTCTGTCCTCTGCTCACTGCTTCCCTCGTTCAGAGCTGCTGATCCCAAGATAAACTGTGATAAACATGTGTGCACACGCTTTCCCTCTGGCTCAATTCCGCCCTCTACCTTGGCCATCCTTCAACTCCTATTCATGCCTCAAAACCATCTTCTCAGATGTGAATCCCCAGTATTCATCGTGATCTCTTTCGAGAGCAGCTGGGAATCCCTTGTGGGGCTGCTAAGGGGGTGACACCTGAGTACTCAGTGGGCCCCTTTCTGCTGCCTCTGCAGGGAACCCAGGCTGATCCTGGGAGCAGAGGACATCTGGTCACAGCACCTTTGCCCAGTGTGGGGTGAAGAAGGGAATGCCGGGCCTTAAGACAGGAATGGATGAGAGCCAGAGTATGGTTGTTGAATTTACAGGCCTGGCCTCAAATCCCAGCTGTGGCAGTCAGCCTCCCAAGCCTGTTTCTTCAATCGGAAGGTCAGGTGATGTTTCTTCTTCTCAGTGTCGGGAGATGACAGTGCACGGCTCTGGGTCTGGCGCACAGTAAAAATCAATGTTCCCACCACATGGGAACTGTGAACATTCACAAAATAAAAGAGGAACTGGCAGGCCATCTCCTGCACATCTGTCTCCTCCTCCTCAGCAGCCTGGAAGCCCCAGGGGTCCAGACTAGGCCTAATTGTGCCCTGTAACACCCAAGAGTCATGGGCAGAAATATGCATTTTTGTTCACACAGTGAGACTCAAATGCTGTCTCTGTAGGCATTGCTGAATTCCACCCTCCCATAGTTAAAAACCTACAAAGAGAGAGAAAGTAGGCAATGACCCAAAATACAGAGAGTCATACTCAGGTCATGAGAGCCATCATCCCTGAGAAGCTAAACTCACCTGAACCTAAGCTTCACCACAACCATGAAATGAGCCCTTATTATTCCCAATAGCAAAACCCAGATCCACAGGGCCCAGCGTATCATTTTTCCATTTGTATGAAACAAACCAGCCCACACCTCAGTGGCGTAAGGCCACAGCCATCCATTTGCTCTCGAGCCTGCATTTTGGGCAGGGCTTGGGTGGGCAGGGCTTGCCTCAGTTCTATGAGGTGTGGTTGGAGGCAATCCCCTGGGGCATCTTAGATGGGCTCTGCTGAGTGGCCAGAGGGATTGGAGGCTGACCAGGTCTCCCTCTCCAATGGGGCATTTGGACTCTACCTGGTGGCTCAGAGCTCTGGGAGAGTTAAGAGAAGCTGCCTATCATGCTTGTAATCCCAGCACTTTGGGAGGCTGAGGTGGGTGGATCACCTGAAGGTCAGGAGTTCTAGACCAGCCTGGCCAACATGGTGAAACCCCATCTCTAATTGAAATATAAAAAATTAGCTGGGTGTGGTGGCAGGCACCTGTAATCCCAGCTACTCAGGAGGCAGAGGCAGGAATATCACTTGAACCCAGGAGGCAGAGCTTGCGGTGAGCTGAGATCCTGCCATTGCACTCCAGTCTGGGCAACAAGAAACTCAAAAAAAAAAAAAAAAAAAAAAAAAAGAGAAGCTGCCTAGGGGCCAGCCCAGAAGGGAACAGCATTACTTCCCCTGCATTCTATGGTTAAAGTAAGTCACAGGGTCAGCCCAGGCGGAAGGGGGAGGGGAGGGAAACAGACACCACCTCTTGATGGGAGAAGCAGCATGAGGTCAATTTACTCCACCCAAGGTCATAGATTCAGATGGAGCTAAGTAGTAAACCCAGGTCTGAACCATCTAATAATATTGACTGCCCTTCCTCCAGGCCTTTGCAGGAGCGTCTACTGGGCCGGAAACCTCCCTCCATCTCCACAGATTGGTTTCACTTCCACTCACCCATCCATCAGGAGATATCACTTCATGCTGGAGCCTCTTCGGAGCTCCAGAGTCCTCCTCTGTGTTCCCAGGGCAGCCTCTACGTCCCTGACCACACTGTACTGTCACTGCTGCTTACCCATGGACCTCTCCTGTTAGAACTCAAGGACGAGTCCAGCAAAGGACATGTTCTTTCCAGACCACCCCAGAGTGCCTCCCATTTAAACAATGGGTTTGTCATGGACCCTGATGGGGTGAGGTTGGTTGTGGGGGTCGGTGTTCAGGATGTTTCTTTGGAAGTTCCCTTAAGAGTAACCCCTGGGCAAGGAACTGGAAGGAAGCAGGAGGGAGACCCTGAGCAGGACACAGGTTTTGTGACAGCTTTGACTGTCTTCATGGGGAGTCCTGGGGCTAAAATACCCCATCGGCACTGTCCCCAGTCAGGCAGAGATGGCCAAGCTTTTATACTTCTGCTGGGATAGTCATTGGGATGTGGGCTATCCCAGGAGGGACATGACAGAGGGCAAGGCTGCTCTCTGAGCAGGGGCAGTTCCTGGAGAAGCCGATGGCTGGGGGACTGTCTGCTGACAGCACCACCTGAAGCCGGGGAAATATTCCCATTCTCCTAACAGGGCAGAACAGCGGGGGGCAGTCCTTGAGGGCTGCACAGAGGAAGTGGTTTGCCAGTTGTGACCTATGGCTGGAGGGAGGAGGGCAGGAACAGCAGAGTGAGGGAGGGTTTTACCCACATCCATGCCTGGGGGAGTGGGGAGTTCTGGACCAGGTCCCCAAGGGATGTCATTTGACTGGATTAATACTCAGGGACAGAATCCCCATCTCCTCTGTGCCAGGTGCTGTGCCATGTACTGGAGGACCGGATAGCACCTGGATATGGGTCAGGGCTCCAGGGAACTCCACTCCCTCCTAATGGCACTCCCCTCCACCCCATGACCCACTGTCTACACTGCTGCCAGACTGATCTTTCCAAAAGGCAAATCATACATGTGACTCCTCTGCTTAAAACACAGAATAAAATCCTAGCTCCTTGTCCTGGCCTGCCAGGCCCTCTGATCTTCCCCGCCCTCCTCACCTCATCTCCTAAGCTCTCCTGAAGACCAGCCATGCCAAGTAGGTCTTCCTCAAGGCTTTGGCAGTCACTGTTGCCAAGGGGGTAGGGAACTATGCCTGGAACTATTTTTCCCTAGGTGTTGTTCACAGAGATGCTTCCTTTGCATCCATCAGGTCTCAGCTCAATGTCACCTCCTCCAGGAAGGCTTCTCTGATTACTCTTTTGGTGCATTCCTTTTTTTTTTTTTATGTTTACTCAACAAATATTTATCTTAACTATGTCCCATGAACTGTTCTAGGCAGTGCAGGTAACGGGGTGTTAAGAGAGCCAGGCCCTGTCCTCTTGGAGCTTACAGTCTAATGGGAAAGACAATCAGTACACAAGTAAAAATAAAAAATAAAAAAATGTCGGCCTGACTCGGTGGCTCACGCCTGTAATGCCAGCACTTTGGGAGGCCAAGGTGGGCGGATCACCTGAGGTCAGGAGTTCGAGACCAGCCTGGCCAACATGGCGAAACCCCGTCTCTACTAACAATAAAAAAATTAGTCAGGCGTGATGGGGGGCGCTTGTAATCCCAGCTACTCAGGAGGCTGAGGTAGGAGAATTGCTTGAACCTGGAAGGAGAGGTTGCAGTGAGCCCCGAGATCGCGCCACTGCACTCCAGCCTGGGTGGCAGAGCGAGACCCCGTCTCAAAAAAAAAAAAAAAACCAAAAAAAAAAACCAACAAAAAAACCCCCATGATTTCAGAGCGTCTGAAGTGCTATGAAAAAACAAGAGCGAGGAAAGGCGACAGAGAGGGCCTAGGCTGGAAATCTCGGAGCCGCTCTGGAGACCGGCCCTGGGCGTAGAGTGGGGAGCAGAGGCCAGAGGGGCCGTGTGGAGCGGGTTGGGGGCGGCAAGGGTCACCTGAGCCCCACATCGGAGTTTGGGGAGAGCACCCGGCCGGCCCTAGAGCCCTCTGGTCTGGCCGCCCCGGAGGCGCGCTCGCTCGCCGGAAAGGCACGCGCGGGAGTCAGCCAGGTGCGGCAGCCGCGGGGAGCCGCCCTCCGGGCCGCGCTTCCTGGGGGGCGGGTCTCACCGCTGTCCCGCCCCTGGGCCGCCGATAAATGCGCCGAGCCGGCCGGCACCGCGGGTTCGGAGCGCGAAGCCGCGGGTTGGAGCTCGGCGCGCCCCGCGTCTGCGCTTGCTGCCGCGCCCCGGTCGGCGCGCTGGGAGTTCCAGCCATGCTCTTCTGGCACACGCAGCCCGAGCACTACAACCAGCACAACTCCGGCAGCTACCTGCGGTAAGGGCCGCGCGCGGTCCCCGCGGGGCTCGGGCCGGGCGCCGTTGGACGTCCAGGGGCGGAGAGGGGGCGCCCCCGCTGGGCCCTGGCCTCCCCGCTGTCCGCCCTCTGGGGACCGAGAGACCCGCCCAGCGTCCCGCCTAGGGACTGACAGATGGACGCCGGCGGGACCCCACGTGCGGAGTTGGGGGCCCGCTGGGGAGGCGAGCGCGCAGAGCCCTATGTCTGCGAGGGCTCCTCCCAGGCGGCAGAGAGGGTGCAGGGCGAGCACCTGCCGGCCCGCCGCCTCCCCTGGCCCATCCGCCCCCTGCGGCCCTCCTCTCCCCCGCATATCGGAGAAGTAGAGGAAACTTCCTGCCAGCAGCCTGGTGCCCGGCCCGGGGAAGTTCGTTCCCTGCTCTTTGCCCGTCTCCGCCGGGCCCCCTCTCCCAGCCTCGCGCCCTCTGCAGTGCCCTTCCTTGGACGAGGGGCGGGCGGCGGCCAGGGGCGGCGGGCTCGGAGGGGCAGGTCGCCCCACTTCCCGCGATGGTCTTGCGCGTGTTCGCCCGAGGCCCGCGTGGTTATTGCCCTTGATGGAAATCTTTCTTCTGCTGGAGGGATTTGAGTAGTGCCCTTCAGAGGGGAAAGTAAGTCCTGCGTGTTTTGCACAGTTCCCCACAAGCCCCTCTTAGCGGTAGGACCCCGTGTGCTCTCGCTCCCGGAGGATTGTTTTTCCCTGTTCTGCTGCTGGCCGGGACTAATGGGCAGTCATTTCACTTTGTGAACTCGCCTGAACCAGCTTTAGCCTGTCCTTATTTCCATCTTAGTCACAGTTTATGAAATGTGCCTAATTTAACCCAAAGGGCATTTGATATGGGCTCAAGGAAAATGAATGATGAGGCCGAAGGAGTCACAGGCATTGACAGCGCCCATACTAGAGCTACCTTTAAGTGCTAGTTTTGGCCCCAACAAGTTCCCACTTAGATCTTAAAACGTTATTTGTAATTCCTGGCTGCTGGTAGGTATTTGTCCTCCCTGAAGACATCCCCTTTTCCTGGAGGCGGGGGAATGATTGGGTTTAGTGGATGTATCTGCTGTTTTTATTCATGGGCCAAAGTAGTTGGAGATGGCAAAGTCTGGAGCCTTAAAGGCTGACAGCCACCCGGCAGACCACGGTGATGTCACCAGAGGGAAGCCCAGGAGGAGATGTTAATCACCCAGAGATTAAGTGTCCATTCACTTGCAAGAAATGCTACAATGGAATACATTTTTACTGTACTGAAGTTTTAGTTGTAGCTTTGGCTAAGTTTTAGTTTGCTGCCATTAAGTATGTTGCCATATCTTAACAATGAGTTTGAAGGTGACCCTGAGTTGAAGGTGAGTGTACTTGAAACTTCCTAGATACCTACAATGTCCTCACCCCGTTAGGGAACAATTCTCCCTTGTTAGGGAACAATTCTCCCTTGCCTGGGAGGTACAGTTCTGACATCTGCTACCGAGATGGAAGTTTATCTGGAGTAGCTCAGGTACCTTTTAGGATTTGGTGAAAGGAGGAGGGTGAGCGTTGGGAGTGGGTGGTGCTGTAAAGCCATATTGGCTTCTGGGGTCATCGGGGGACCATGGAAAGAAGTCCTTGCCCTTTTTTATGTCACTTCTTGGAAGCTGGGAGTTTTGCCCTCAGTGGGGGCCAAGGTGGGGGTTTGTGCATATGCCCCTGGTCCGCTGACTCTAGAGGGAGGGTCTGGTCCTTTTCCTTGCGTTTTTTGTATTTTATTTTTGGTCGTCTCCTCACTTGGCAGAACTTCTGCAAGCTGTCTGACCTCACCAGGGTAGAGGCCTTTACTCCCTTCCCCCTTTCTGTTTGATGTTCTCGTGACTTTTATTCCTTGGCAAATAAAGATGCCAGGCTTGAAACAAGTTACTGTTGAGGGATGGTTCTTAACTTCCTCTGCCCACCCGCCCCTTTTTAAAAAATTTAAAGGCAGCAGTCCGTGGATTATTAACTTGACACGGTCTGGGCAAACATGAAATTATGCAATCCTCAGTGTTCCTAGAGAACCGCCTGGGCTGGGAGTGTGCCCTGCTCTGACAAAAGGAAGACGCCCTGTGGGGAAAGTCGAGACGGCCTTGCACCCTTATTTTTCGGCAGTGGATGGTGACGGGGGAGGCCCACACAGGGCAGGTTTTCCAGGTGTGTGCTCAATGCCAGGCTTTTTCTTCTCAAAATTGATTAGATGTTGATGGGGTGTGTGCCGGGTTTGTGTTGTAGAGACGCTTGTTTATGATGTGCGAGGAACAGATTGTACCAGTGACTCTGTTTATACAGACAAGTGGGGTCAGCTAATTGGATTCCTAGTCAGGGACCCACGAAGGGAAGAGGGTTATCAAGATAAGAGCACTGGCACTTATTTGGCACTTGTTTATGTGCTGCTCATAATTTAGAGACCTTACACAAGCCTTGCCTGCCTGTAGGTCATTCATGTTCTCAAGGAATTCTTTGTCCCTTGTAAGGGCATTTTTAAAATGCTGGGTTTTTTGTTTCTTTCTTTTTCCTTTTTTTTTTTTTTTTAGAGATGGTGGGGTCTCACTGTGGTGCCCAGGCTGGTCTCAAACCCCTGGCTTCAAGCAGTCTTCTCACCTCAGCCTCCCAAAGTACTGGGATTTCAGGCATGAGCCACTGCTCCTGGCTTAAAAAATATATCCAGAAACAAGTTCCTCCCTAAGTCGCAGGATGATGACTTCATTTTTTTTTTTTTTTAACGTGGGGAGTTTTGTTAAGAGGTGGAGGAAAAGAAACTTGGAGCAAGGATTTCAAGATTTCCCACTTGGATAAGAAAATAGACTGGGCTGGGCGCGGTGGCTCACACCTGTAATCCCAGCACTTTGGGAGGCCGAGGTGGGTGGATCACCTGAGGTCAGGAGTTAGTGACCAGCCTGACCAACATGGTGGAACCCTGTCTCTACTAAAAATACAAAAATTAGCCAGGTGTGGTGGCTCATTCCTATAATCCCAGCTACTCAGGAAGCTGAGGCACAAGAATTGCTTGAACCCGGGAGGTGGAGGTTGCAGTGAGCCGAGATCACGCCACTTGCACTCCAGCCTGGACAACAAGAGTGAAACTCCGTCCCCCCCGCCCCCCCCAAAAAAAACCAACCACACAAACACAGACTTGAAGCCAAGGTCCTTCCTTCCTGTTTGCCTTTTGGACAGATCAGAATGACCCTGAAAACAGTGTCCAGTTGTCCTCTCTTTAGAAGGGATGGAGGAATGTCTCAACCTGGGTACTCAGGGAGGGAAGGGAGTGGTTTGTTCATTTGCATAGTTTACAGAGCCTGGAGGACAGAGTTGTATTGCTATGAGAAGTGGCCGGTAAATGGAATTGTTGATTAAAAAATAAAAATGTTTGTTTAGATTTTTATTCTAAAAGTGAAACTTTATGAGTGATCGCTTGTGGATAGAAACCAAATAAATGTCTTAGAGGTCCCTTTGCTGCTAGCCTGTCTCTGGCATGGAGAGGATTTCTGTAGATGTTAGCTAACTTTGCCCTTTTACCTCCTTGATGGGCTGATTGAATCAGTGTTTTGGGGGGTCATTGAGTGAAACTAGAGTCACGAAGGAGCGGTTTCCTCTGTTTTAAAGCATCTGGAGTATGCGAGGGTTGCAGGAGTGCAGCCAGCACCCTGTGATGCGCGTGCCGTGTCACCCTGGGCCCCGGTGGTCTGCGTCGTCTCTCTAGCTTCGCCCTGGCTCTGTGCAGGAGTCCCCTGGGGCTCTGCTCCTGACCTCTGCTTCCTGTGTGTTGCAGTGATGTGCTCGCTCTGCCCATCTTCAAGCAGGAGGAACCCCAGCTGTCCCCCGAGAACGAGGCCCGCCTGCCACCCCTGCAATATGTGTTGTGTGCTGCCACGTCCCCAGCCGTGAAGCTGCATGAAGAGACGCTGACCTACCTCAACCAAGGTAGTGGCCAGAGGCCCCGGGCCAGGGCGGAACCCAGAAGCAGTGGGGAGCTGATGTGAAAGGCCCATTTGGGCCTTGTGACTTTGTTACGGTGGGTGAGGTCGGGCTCGGGAAAGAGAACAGGTGCAGGTTCAGATTCCATTTTCCAGCTGTGTGACCCCCTCCAGCCTCAGTGTCTTCATCTGAAAAATGGAAACATCAGATACCTTACGCGGGTAACAGGGTAACACTCTGCATTCCTCCTATAGCCCCTCCATGGAGCAGATGCTAGCATTATTTCTGTTTTTCCCTCCCTCCCTTCCTTCCTTCTTTCTTTTTTTTTTTTTTTTTTTTTCCTTTTTTGAGGGAGTCTTGTTCTGTTGCCCAGGCTGGCATGCAGTGGCATGATCATGGCTCACTGCACCCTTGACCTCCTCAACCCAAGAAGTGACCCTCCCACCTTAACCTCCCAAGTAGCTGGGATCACAGGTGTAGACCACCATGCCCGGCTAATTTTTAAATTTTTTGTAGAGCTGGGGGGGGGTCTCACTATGTTGCCCAGGCTGGTCTCAAACTCCTGGGCTCAAGTGATCCACCTGCCTGCGCCTCCCAAAGTGCTGGGATTACAGGCCTAAGCCACGGCGCCTGGACACATGGTGATTATTTATTGTGACCATGATTGTGTCCTTTGAAGACATACACTGAGTACCGTCAGCATCCCAGGTCCTGGAGCTGCACCTGGCAGTGGTGGGATGGCTGGCCTGTGTCCTGCGCAGCACCGGAGCAGGGTTGCATCCATGCTAGACAAAAGCCCTCTGTGGTGATGGGGACAAGTTCCCTCACCATGTCCTGAGCGAAACAGGCTTTGGAGTTTGAATTCCAACTCTGGCACTTCCTAGCTCTGTGACTTGGAGCTGCCTTTTTTTTTTCTCTGAACCTCAGTGTTTTCATGTGTAAAACAAGAAGTATAATTTTGTGGAGTTTAAAAGAATGAAGGTCTGTGAGGTGCCTGGTATGATAGTGGTTGTTCAGTTGCTGGTTCCCTTTTCCAGAACACGTGGGCAAGTATCCTGATGGATGGTGTTTTTGTGGTTCTATCATGATTATGAGTATGCGTTTTTTGCACTTTCTTCCTGGGTCGTCTCATGACCACCCTGGCATCATGTGGATTTGTCACCTTCTGCTTTATCTTTTATTGTTTGTGTGCCCCAGACATGAAACAGTTCTGGCCACCCACCCAGGCATCCAGCAAGGATGAGCAAAGGACTGTGTGTCTGCTCTACCCCTGACTGGTATGATACCCCTCTACTTTCAATGGGCAGAGCAGACGGGCAGAGGAACGCTGGTTTCTGTGGGGTCACAGGGAATTGCAGGGGAGCTGCAGTGTCGTAGCAATTTGTCTTACATGTGTAGCTTCCTTTCCGCGAACTTTGATTCCTCAATTTGGAGAGCCAGCCAGGGTGGAAGTCCAACGTGGTCATCAGGCTCTCTGCTTACTGCTGAATTTGCCAGCTTCTGGGCCAAGAAACTAGCTCAGAAGTAGCAGCTGGCTCTGTCTGCCTCCCTCTGGGTAGAAGCAACCCCCTCTCATTGTGGAGGGGCCGCAGTGGAAGGTGATGCTTTATCCCCAAGGGCAGCTCTGCCGGCCTCAGTTGTTCTTGCTCAGCCGAGCTCCCTCAGCTTTAGAGCTTCCTGCTCAGGCCCGGAGACCTGTGCACCATCTGCAGTGGACGGTGGCCATGGTTGGTGGGTGACGTGGCCAAGTGTGCATCTGTGCCGCTGTGTGGAATGGTTTTTGCCATTTGCCTTTCACTTTCATGGAAGGTCAAGTGCTACCAACTGGTTATGCACCTTTGAGCACTTTCTTTCCTCTTTGGGCCTCTGCTTTTTTGCTTAAATTTAGCAGGGAAAAATGAGATGTTTATAGCATCCATTGAGCTTTGATGTGGTTCTTCTTGTTGGCTAAGTCCTGTGGTGCTGAAGAGTGGGTCCAAGGTCTGAGGTCTTGCTCCTAGACCAAGATATTGTGTGTCTGTCCCTGCCCTGGCCCCTGCTCCAGTTGGTAAGGCCATTAGCTGAGTTCCTTACCTTTCCTCCACCCCTTCCAACTCCTTTTTTTTTGAGACAGAGTCTTGCTCTGTCTCCCAGGCTGGAGTGCAATGACACGATCTCGGTTCACTGCAACCTCTGCCTCCTGGGTTCAAGCAATTCTCCTGCCTAAGCCTCCTAAGTAGCTGGTTTTTCAGGCGTGTGCTACCACACCCAGCTAATTTTTGTATTTTTAGTAGAGACGGTGTTTCTCCATGTTGGCCAGGCTGGTCTTGAACTCCTGGCCTCAAGTGATCCACCTACCTTGGGCTTCCAAAGTGCTGGGATTACAGGTGTGAGCCACCAGGCCTGGCCACCCCCTAGGTGTTTTTTTTTTTTCTTTCTTCTTTTTGAGACAGTCTTGCTCTGTCACCCAGGCTGGAGTGCAGTGGTGCAGGCTCGGCTCACTGCAACCTCTGCCTCCTGGGTTCAAGCGATTGTCCTGCTTCAGCCTCCCAAGTAGCTGGGATTATAGTCATGTGCCACCACGCCCACCTAATTTTTGTATTTTTAGTAGAGACGGGGTTTCACCATGTTGACCAGGCTGGTCTCAAACTCCTGATCTCAGGTGATCCACCTGCCTCAGCCTCCCAAAGTGCTGGGATTACAGGCGTGAGCCACTGTGCCCAGCCTACTAGGTTTTTTAAAAAAGAGTTTTAAAAGTTGATCCTCTCATAGATCAGTTAAAAGAGAGAAAAAGGAGTTACCCCTATGGTCTCATCATCTCATGTTAATTTGGTATATTTATATTTTTAAAATTATATTTTGTAGGTTATTAAAATAATCTACTTTATAGAAAGTTTGAATAATTTAGAAAAGCAAAAGGAAGACAATTAAAACAAAATTAAAATCCCCTCCGATTTCACCAGAAACCACTGCTAACCTTATTTCTACATGTTTGTATATATATCTTTCTGTGATTATGCTACAGACATATATCCTTTTTTTCATTTACTATATTTGTCAGCCGTCTCATGTCATTGAAAATGATTTGAGGACTTGCATTTCTGTAATGGCTGCATAGTATTACATTGTATATTTCTATGACTTTTAACTGTTTCATATTATGGCCACTTAGTTTCCAGTTAGAAATTAAATACTATTATGATGAACAACATCCTTGCATATAAATCTTCCTGTGAAATGTTGATTATTTATGTATTTTAAAAATAAATACCTAAGAAGTAGAATTTCTGGATCAAAGGATTTGAACATTGAGGCTTTTGATGCATATCACCAAATTGCTTTCTCAGAAGAATGTACCAATTTACGTGCCAGCCAGCAGTATACATTTTGTCTCTTTTCCAATATTGGTTATTGTTTTTTGTCATCTGATTAGTGAAACATGGAATTTAATCCTAAACTAACATTTCTTTTCTTTTTTGAGCTGGGGTCTGGCTTGGGTTGCCCGGGCTGGACCCAAATTTCTGAGCTCAAGTGATCCTCCTTCCTCAGCTTCCTGAGTAGCTGGGACTGTAGGTGTGTACCACCACCCCTGGCCTTAAATTAGCATTTCTGTGATTGTTAATGCAGTTGGATATTTTAAAATACATTTATTGATCTTTTTAATTTGTTTATTATATTCCTGTCCTTTGCACATTTTTGTTGGGGTGTTTATATTTTATGGATAAGGGCATACTATTTATGAAGAATACCAACCTTTTAGCTCCCATTTTTTGCAAGTATTTTTCTCTGATGGTTGCAGGCCATTTAACTTTCGTTGGGTGATAACTATATTTATGGTGTAAGGTATATGTTGTGATTTTTTTTTTTTCTGTAGAGATCTATTTTAAATGTCTATGGTCAAATCTTTCATTCTTTGAAAATAAACTTTTCTTTTATGCTTAAAAGAAAATGGCTGCTCATCTCAAAATCAATTAGCTGAGTAGTTTTCTGAATTTCATTTAGAGGTGTCTAAATTTTAACACTTACTGAAATGCATTTGGAATTTATGATGTGATATGAAGATCTGAGTTTGTTTATTTTCTAGTTATCGCCTGACTTTTCCTACCTTTATCTCACAAATTTAGAAAGTCAATTCTGAAACTTTTTTTGTTGGCTTTTTTTTTTTTTTTTTTTTTTTTGAGACAGGGTCTTGCTCCATCACCCCGACTGGAGTGCAGTAGCTCCATCTCAGCTCACTGCAGCCTCTGCCTCGCGGGCTCAGGGGATCCTCCTACCTCAGCCTCCTGAGTAGCTGGGACTACAGTTGTGCGCCACCACACCCGGCTAATTTTTGTAATTTTGGTAGAGATGGGGTTTTGCCATGTTTCCCAGGCTGCTCTTGAACTCCTGGGTTCAAGCAGTCCTTCCACCTCGGCCTCTCAAAATGCTGGGACACTTGTGAAACATTAAAAAACCCATCATTCTCAGCAAACTAACACAGGAACAGAAAACCAAACTCCGCATATTCTCACTCATAAGTGGGAGATGAACAATGAGAATATATGGGCACAGGGAGGGGAGATCACACACTGGGGCCTGTCGGGGGGTGGGGGACAAGGGGAGGGATAGCATTAGGATAAATACCTAACGTAGGTTACGGGTTGATGGGTGCAGCAAACCACCATGGCACATGTATACGTATGTCACAAACCTGCACGTTCTGCACATGTATCTCAGAACTTAAGTATAACTTAAAAACAAACCATATCCTAAATTGTAAGGCAAGCAGTAGACAGACTTGTCCTGTGCTGCTGATGTTCTTGCCGAATTCCTCATTGAACTAATTTTTGTAGCTTAGAAATATGTTTTCCTGTGTCAGAGAGGTTCCTCTCAGTATTCTTTTTAGCCGTTCCCAATAATTTATTCTTACAGAGGGTTATAACCGTTAAGACTTCCTTCTCAACTGGGCGCGGTGGCTCACGCCTGTAATCCCAGCACTTTGGGAGGCTGAGGCAGGTGGATCACCTGAGGTCAGGAGTTCTAGACCAGCCTGGCCAACGGGGTGAAACCCCATCTTTACTAAAAATACAAAAATTAGCTGGGCGTGATGGCGGGCACCTGTAATCCCAGCTACTTGGGAGGCTGAGGCAGGATAATTGCTTGAACCCAGAAGGCAGAGGTTGCAGTGAGCCAAGATTGAGCCACTGCACTCTAGCTTGGGTGATAGAACGAGACCCTGTCTCAAAAAAAAAAGACTTACTTCTATACTTTTTCTTAAAAAAACAAATGGATGAGATTATGCTTTATGTGGTTGTTTCTTGCTTTTATTAAATACTGTTCTTGTAATAACATTTTCCATTATTATTAAAAGTATCCTAAACATGTAAAATGTCTACATGTTATTTCTTTTTCTTTTTTTTTTTTTTTTGAGATGGAGTCTCGTGCTGTCGCCCAGGCTAGAGTGCAGTGGCGCGATCTCGGCTCACTGCCAGCTTCGCCTCCTGGGTTCACGCCAGTCTCCTGCCTCAGCCTCCCAAGTAGCTGGGACTACAGGCGCCCACTGCCATGCCTGGCTAACAGTTTGTATTTTTAGTAGAGATGGGGTTTCACCGTGTTAGCCAGGATGGGCTCGATCTCCTGAACTGATGATCCACCTGCCTTGGTCTCCCAAAGTGCTGGGATTACAGGTGTGAGCCACCGCGCCCGGCCTCTACATGTTATTTCACTATTTCCTTTTGTTATTTAGGGCAGAATATTGTCATAACTGCTGGAAAAAATATACAGTGTAATTGTTTTAGTGTCTGCCTCCCATAATAGAATGGAAGTTCTATAGGGCTGAGCCATGCATTAAATAATTTTTTTTTTTTTGAGACAGGGTCTTCTTGCTCTTTCACCCAGGCTGAATGCAGTGGCATAATCATGGCTCCTGCAGCCTCCACCTCCTGGAATAATTAGTCCTCTTGCCTCAGCCTCTCAAGTAGCTGGGATAAACGTGCTACCACACTCAGCTAATTTTTCTATTTTTCGTAGAGACAAGATCCCACTATGTTGCCCAGGCTGGTCTCAAACTTCTGAGCTCAAGCAATCCTCCTTGGCCTCCCAAAGTGTTGGGATTACAGGCATGAGCCACTGCCTGGCCCCTACAATTTTAAAGTATAGGCTGAAGAATACCCCTTTTCCTAAATGCTTGGGATTGGAAGTATTTTGGATTTTGAATTTTCTTGGATTTTTGGATATTTGCATATCCATAATGAGATGTTTTGAGGCTCTGACCCACATCTAAACACAAAATTCACTTACGTTTCATGTACACCTTAGGCACATGAGATGAAGGTAATTTTATACAATATTTTAAATAATTTTGTTTATAAAACAAAGCTTGTGTACATCGAGTCATCAGAAAAGATGATCTCAGCCACCCATGTGGACAATATGTGGGGTCACATCAGGACTCAAAAAGTTTCAGGTTTTGGATTTTTGGATTAGGGATGCTCAACCTGTATCCTCAGTATTAAGCTGAGTGCCTTGAGAGTATAGTAGGTGCTCTGTAAATATTTAGAAAATCTAAAAATAGGCATGATTTTATCCCCCCGCCAATCAGTAATGCTGCACTAGATATCTTTTTCAGTGTACCTCATTTAAGTAGCTTATTCTTTATCATATGACCAAAGGCATTGATACAATTGGTTTTTTTTTTTCTTTTCTTTTTTTTTGGAGACAGAGTCTTGCTCTGCTGCCCAGGCTGGATTGCAGTGGTGTGACCTCGGCTCACTGCAACCTCTGCCTCCTGGGTTCAAGCGATTCTCCTGCCTCAGCCTCCCGAGTAGCTGGGGTTACAGGCGCCCACTACCACGCCAGGCTAATTTTTGTATTTTTAAATAGAGACCGGGTTTAGCCATGTTGGCCAGGCTGGTCTTGAGCTCCTGACCTCAGGTGATCCACCCGCCTTGGCCTGCCAAGATACAATTCTTAAAAAGTAGTTTTGACACGTCATTCAAGACATTTTTCGTTCATTGAAAAGCCTGCTATTAAGTGTTTATAAGCCTCTATGGTAGTTACTGCATTATTCTTGTGAAGCCACCACAGGTCCTCTCCTCTTCCTTGTAATGATGTGTTTAAAGTTCTCTGAAAACATGGAAAAGATGCTATAGGCATAAATCAAAAAGTCACTTAAACCACTGGATGCCCATTTCTCAGTGCAGTGTCAAACAAATGCCTTGAGGACATGTGGCTTGGACATGTGTGTTTCATTGGGATGTCCTATCACCAAGCCCAGTGGCTAGTTTTAGATATGGTGAAAATGATTTGAAAAACAAACTCTGTTCTCTTCCTCTGAAAAGGTCCTTCCTAGAGGTGGATAGAGAGTTGAATAGAGGTTTGCAAACTTCCAGGTAACTTCCTCTTTGTCAGTGGCCAAAGGTGGTTGTAGACATATCTTCCTGAAGGCTGGAGCCTGAGGGAAGGGACGAGGAGGGTGTGGAGGGATGACAAGGGATGTGGAGGAGGAGGAGTCCGGGAGAGCAGAGAAGAGAGAACCCCAGGCAATCTGCATGGGGATTTCTGGCTTGAGATAAGAAACAACATTGCAAGAATGACTTGCGGTGGGGAATGCTTTGATATTTTCTGTCAAAACAACTCTTGAGTCTTAAGTATAGTAATGAATTTTCATAATATGCTTACTTTCATTCATTCATGGAGTAAAATTTCCTATTGGTTGGAGGAGGATGGTGGCTTGGTGAGAAGAAAGAAAAGCCACATGCAAAGGCAAGCATGGGGGTGCAGTTGAACACACTGTCTATCCCAGGAATCCTAAGCGGTTCAGGATGATGAGGGTTTCAAACACAAGGGGAAATACGAGTGATATGGCTGGAGAGGTAGACCAGATATCTGACCTAGAACTCCACCTGCCTTGCTGAGGCTAAACCATCTGGCAACCACCTGGGCAAGTCACTGAACCTTTCTTTGCCTCCAATTCCTTACCTGTGAGATGGGGGAAGTAAACTCCCTACAAAGTAGGTGCTGCCGTATGGGTAAAATGAGCTAATGCATGTAGAACACTGAAATGCCGGGCACATAGCAAGCACTCACATGTCAGCCATTGTTATTAATAAAGAGGAAACATCTCACCAATCCTGTTTTGGAAGTTAACAAGGTCATCGAGTTGAGACTTTGATAACTTTTGCTGATTTTTATCCTTTCTTTTCCCGATTCAAAGATTAACACAGGGTTGGCTCTAAAGCTAAGAACTGCATCTCTTAGAGTTAAACGGTGGTAGCTTTGGGAAGGCTTGCTTCACTTTTCCGTTCATTCTTCACTCGCTGTACAACCACACGAGGGACATAACCCTGCGGAGAATTTCCTATGCAAGGTGTTGAAATAGCATTTTAGAAATAAAGATCACAAAAAGCACTGAACTCCTAAATGCCGTAAACTTTCATGTTAAGGAGGGTTTGTATTACCTGGTAGGCGAGAACCTCAGCCTTTAGGGTGGTACTTCTTTGTTAGCACTTGAAAATTTGGAAAGCACTTTCTGATACTCTCTTCTGGGTTGTTCTACCAAGATGCGTCGTTCCCATCTTACAGATGACCAGCTGAGAGGTGAAATCAGGCTTCCCTCTTATATCATGTAAGTTTGAAAGCCAGGAGAGTGATTGAACTGGGGTGCAATAATAAAGGGAGTTCTGGAAGGGGAAGCACCCTTTCTTTCTCTGGCTGCTTTTTCTTGGAGTTCCTGCAGGCAGGATTCTGGGCCAGGCACTTCGGTGCAGGAGCTCTGTCACTTGGTACTCCTGATGCAGCTCTGAGGGAGGGTGGATGAAGCTTTGTCGGGGGAAGGAATGGAATGGGGAGAAAATGCCTCCTTGGAGAGGAAAAAAACGTCCATTATCAGTTGCTCCTACCCTACCCCCAACCCTCCTGTTTTCCACTCACAGCAACCTCAGGGAGGGAGATAAGAGCTTCAGGGGAAAGTCCTGTCTTCCCTGCTCCTAGAACCAAACAGATTTGCAGTTCTGTCTTTTTGACCAGCTTCTGCTCCAGGGAAATCACTTGATTCTTTGGAGCCCGAGTTTCCTCATTTATGAAACCAGGACAGTTTCACTTTGTGGGTTACATGAATAACAAATACCTGGCAAACAATAAGTACCCAGTTATGTTTTTCCTTCTTACCAATTATATCAGTGACTTTGAATTTAAGGAATGAGGCAAAGGATTAGTTATTTTGTTTATCATCTTTTTTCCATAGCTGAAATTTTCTTTCCAGATTAATTTTTAGCCTGAAGTTTGGGAATATAAACTGAATAAACCAAATGACTTTAAAATGTATTACTTAAAAAATGTTTTCCCCTTGTTTTTTCCTGAGTATAAAGTAGTACATTCTTTTATAAAATAGAACAGCCAAACCATATATACTCTAGAAAATGTGCCATAGTTCTACCTTCCAGATTTTTCGTAGTCATACCTTAACCCATATATATCTGCTTCCATAGACAAACATGCATATAACCTTATATATGTTCGCCATGTGTACCTTTTGCTTTTTAAGAGAAATGGGATCATATTTATATTTGCTGTTTGACAACTTGCTTTTTTGTTTTTTTTTTTTATTTTTATTTTGAGACGGAGTCTTGCCCTGTCGCCCAGGCTGGAGTGCAGTGGTGCGATCTCGGCTCACTGCAATCTTTTCCTCCCAGGTTCAAGCGATTCTCCTGCCTCAGCCTCTCAAGTAGCTGGGATTACAGGCACCTGCCATCATGCCCAGCCAATTTTTGTATTTTTAGTAGAGACGGGGTTTCACCATGTTGGCAAGGGTGGTTTTGAACTCCTGACTTCAAGTAGTCTACCTGCCTTGGCCTCCCAAAGTGTTGGGATTACAGGTGTGAGCCACCACTCCCGGCCAACAACTTGCTTTAAAAAAAAAAAAAAAAGTGTGTTTAGAGATAGAGTCTCGCTCTGTTGCCCAGGCTGGAGTGCAGTGACACAATCATAGCTCACTGCAGCCTAGAGCTCTTGGGCTCAAGCAGTTTTCCCCTCCTCAGCCTCCTAAAGTGTTGGGATTATAGGCATGAGCCACTGTGTCCTGCTGCTTTTTTTTTCCCCCAAACAAAATATCTTCAATGTCTTTCCACATGAGTACATTAAAAAATATAATAAGCAAAATCTGATCTTTACTGGTTACACTACGATCATTGTATGGCTGTTGTATAGCTTGTTCTGTTGAGGAACATTAGGCTTGTTTCCATTGTTTTCATGGTTATAACCTGGTGCTCTAGTAATCCATGAACATCTATGTATATCTTTGTGTTTAAGCGGGAGTGAAAATAGCTGTAGGATACACACCTAGAAATAGAATTGCCAGCACGACATTTTGGTAGGTACTGCCGATTGCCTTCCAGTGAAGTTGTGCCAGTTTGTACTTTGTGAACAATAACTATCTGAATACTTGTTTATTTTCTCCTCCCTTATCTTTTTCCAGTCTCTGCCACACATGAAATATAAACTTGAGGGCAGAGACTTGGTCATCTTGTTCACTGCGAGGCCTAGCCCAGTGTCTAGCATACATCACTTCTTTAAATGACTGAAGAAGGTCTGTTTTTCTTTGCCTTTGCCAACACTGTTTACCCTTTGGTAACTGGTGGGGAAAATATAGGGTCTTCTTTTAATTCTCCTTTCCTCAATGATGTGAAATATTTTTTCATTTTACTCTTTTTGCCTTTCATGTGATCTACCCATTTTTCTAGTGAGATTTTCATCCTTATTTATTTGTAAGAGCTGCTTGTATATTTGGGATATTATAATATGCACTGGAAATATTTTCCCACTTTTTCATTCATTTCATTCCTTTTTAAATTAGTTTATTTCTTTTGCATATATATATATATATATATATATATTTTTTTTTTTTTTTTTTTTTTTTTTTGAGATGGAGTCTTGCTCTGTCACCCAGGCTGGTGTGCAGTGGCGCAGTCTCTGCTCACTGCAACCTCTGCCTCCCAGGTTCAAGTGATTCTCCTGCTTCAACCTCCTGAGTAGCTGGGATTACAGGTGTCCACTACCACGCCTGGCTAATTTTTGTATTTTTAGTAGAGTCAGGGTTTTGCCCTGTTGGCCAGGCTGGTCTCGAACTCCTGAACTCAAGTGATCCGCTGCAGCCTCCCAGAGTGCTGGGATTACAGGCATGAGCCACCAGGCCCGGCCTCTTTTACATAATTTTTGCTGTTTGTTTTTAATTTATAGAGGAAGGGTCTCTATGTTGGCCAGGGTGGTCGACAACTGTTGGCCTCAAGCAGTCTTCCTGCCCCAGCCTCCCTAAGTGCTGGGATTATACGCATGAGCCACTGCACCCAGCCCATAATAAAAGTTTTTTTGTTGTTGTTGTTTTGACAGGGTCTCACCTCTGTCACCCAGGCTAGAGTGCAGTGGTGCGATTACAGCTCACTGCAGCCTTAACCTCCTCGGCTCAGGTGATCCTCCTGCCTTAGCCTCCCTAGTAGCTGGTACTACAAATGGCCGCCACCAAGCCTGACTAATTTTTGTATTTTTGTAGAGTTGAGATTCTGCCATGTTGCCCAGGCTGGTCTCAAACTCTTGGACTCAAGCCATCCACCCCCGCCTCAGCCTCCCAAAGTGCTAGGATTACAGGTGTAAGCCACTGCGCCCAGCCATAAAAGTTTTTAAGATAAATTTTTATTATCTGGTTTATTGGACTTCACCTTAATTATTTTTGTATTTCATGTCACATTTAGGAAATGCCTTCTTCACTTTAAGATTTTATTGATATCCATCTTTTTTTTAATTAAAAAAAAGCCTTTCCCTAATCTTTGATACTTTGACATTTATTATGGTGCATAAGGAATAAATTAGGGCTCCAACTCTGTTAATTTCCATATGGCCATCATCACATTGTCCCACAATAACTGACTGAATGTAGAACCTTGATATAGTGGAATAATATGCAGCTGTGACAAGAATGAAGAAGGTCCTTTTGTATGGCCGTGAAAGGTATCTAGTATGTGTTATTAAAGTAAACACCTTTCCCTCATTCCCTCAAATGCCAGCCTGAATGACACTATTAATTAGCCTTTCCTAACAACTGAGTGGCACATTGAAAGTGGTGAATGTTGGAGTTGGATGTACCCAGCTCCCAGTCTGGTTCTTCTCTTCTCCCCCAAGCTACTGAACCTGTCAACTGCATTTTCTGTAAAATAGGCATAACACTTACCTCAGTATAGCCTGGAGAATGATATAATATTTTTGTTGTATTTTTTTGCCACATAGGGATACTTTATTTTGGCCATATAAAATTTAGAAATGTTAGCCGGGCATGGTGGTGCACGCCTGTAGTCCCAGCCACTCTGGAGGCTGAGGCAGGAGGATCGCTTGAGCCCAGGAGGTTGAGGCTGTAGTGAGCCGAGATCGTGCCACTGCACTCCAGCCTGGGTAACAGTGAGACCCTGTTACTAAATAAATAAATAAATAAATGGGAAAGATACTATAGGCCAAAACTTAAAAAAAAAGTAAATATTTATAAAAATGTTTAATCAGCAAAGAATGTGGTAAACCACGTACAAAGGTTTAAAAGAAAAAAAAACAAAGAACAAACGCTTTCCAAAATGTGAAATTTGTGAATTCCATAATTTGTGAATCTCAGGCTAAACTAATAAAAATACCAATAAATTAATAGGGGGTGTGTTTTGTTATTGTTTTTTTGTTTGTTTTAGAGAGACAGACTCTTTCTGTGTCACCCAGGCTGGAGTACAGTGCTGTGATCGTAGCTCACTGCAGTCTTGAATTCCTGGGCTCAAGCAATCTTTAGCCTGGCTAACATATATTTTATAGAGACAGGGTCTCCCTGTGTTGCCCAGGTTGGTGTTGAACTCCTGCTTTGGCCTTCCACAGTGCTGGGATTACAGATGTGCGCCACCATGCCTGGACTTCTTTGTTGTTTTAAAAACCAATCAGAATGTATTGAAATAAATACGAGGTTACTTGTACAGATTGCTTATCACAGCTTATAGCACATAGACATGATTTTTAGGGCTGGGCGTGGTGGCTCATTGTCTGTAATCCCAGCACTTTGGGAGGCCAAGGCAGGCGCATCACTTGAGATCAGGAATTCGAGACCATCCTGGCTAACACGGTGAAACCCCATCTCTACTAAAAATACAAAAAATTAGCCGGGCATGGTGGCACATGCCTGTAGTCCCAGCTACTCGGGAGGCTGAGGCAGGAGAATCGCTTGTATCCGGGAGGCGGAGATTGCAGTGAGTCGAGATCGCGCCACTGCACTCCAGCCTGGGTGACAGAGCGAGACTCCATCTCAAAAAAAAAAAAAAAAAAAAAAAAGATTTTTAATGTTCATAGGTGTCTACATGGTCGTGTCAAACTTTAATTATGTTTTAAGTAGTAATGGGCCAGTTAATTAAAACATCATACTTACGTGATTGAATTCCAGACAGTCCAATTCCAGAATAATATGTTCTTAATAATCACATTACTGGATGTGGTGGTTCATGCCTATAGTACTAGCTACTTGGAAGGCTGAGATAGGAGGATGCCTTCAGCCCAGAGTTCAAAAGCAGCCTGGGCAACATTGCAAGACCCTATCTGTAAAATAATAAATAATGTGGCCAGGTGCGGTGGCTCATGCTTGTAATCCCAGGACTTTGGGAGGTGGAGGCTGGTGGATTGATTGAGGCCAGGAGTTCAAGACCAGCCTGGCCAACATGGTGAAATCTCATCTCTACTAAAAATACAAAAATTAGCTGGGCGTGGTGGCAGGCACCTGTAGTCCCAGCTAACTCTACTCAGGAGGCTGAGGCAGGAGAATCACTTGTACCTGGGAGGCAGAGATTGCAGTGAGCAAAGCTCATGCCACTGCACTCCAGTCTGGTCAAGAGGGTGAGACTCCATCTCAAAAATAAATAAATAAATAAATAATGAAAAAATAATTATATTAAAATCATCTGTATTTTGGAAATACTTTGAAGGAAAAAGAGCCAAAAGATTTTCTGTTGAAGTTGAAGTGTGTCATAAAGCACGGAAGCATTGGAAGCCCTGGCGAGTCACTCAGCAGCACTTAGTACAGACCAGGGCAGGTCACCCTTTCACTGGGGATGTGATAGACTTCCTCGATTGAGAACGGATTAAAGCAAGTCCCTAAAATTTCATTTCGTGACTTGATGACCCATCTGGAAAAACAGACACACAGTCACTCACTGAAGCATCAAAACCTTGCTAGTCCCAGGTGACTGCAACTGCCTGCCTGGAACCCTGCTGTTGTCTGCCTCTAAACCAAGCAGGTGCCTGGCAGTCAGGACAGACCATCAGTGGGGCTGGAGGAGAGGACCCTGGTTTAATAAACTTTACACTCTCACCTTGCTCTGGTCACTGCAGAAATAGGGTTATGATTTATATGGTACATTATGGAAAAATCACATTAACGGGCCAGGTACATCATAGGGTCTCAGTAAGTGTTACTTTCCTTCTGCCACTAACTTTGGCAATTTTTTGTGGATATTTGGAGGAGGAGAGAGGGAAGGAAGGAAGGTCAGAGATGGGAAGACTCACTTTGCTGTTAGTGAAATGGGATCCTGAGTCGGGTTTCAGGGGCCACTGTGCTATGGTTAGAATTACTACTTGGGGGAAAAAAAACTATTAAAAAAAAAGATTAAATCCCAGCACTTCGGGAGGCCAAGGTGGGCAGATCACTTGAGCCCAGGAGTTCGGGACCAGCCTGGGCAACATAAGGAAACACCATCTCTACAAAAAATATAAAAATTAGCCAGGTGTGGTGGCACAAATCTGTGGTCCTAGCTACTCGGGAGACTGAGGTGGGAAAATGGCTTCAACCCCAGAGGTCGAGGCTGCACTGAGCCGAGACTACATCACTGCACTTCAGCCTGGGCCACAGAGTGAGACCCTGTCTCAAAAAAAAAAAAAAAAAAAGATTACTACTTGGAAGAATGTGTACAGAGTCTGCTCTGAATGAGGAAGGTGTTTTGTGTTTTGTTTTAAAGGAGCCACTCTTGGCCAGGCATGGTGGCTCACGCCTGTAATCCTAGCACTTTGGGAGGCCGAGGCAGGCGGATCTTCTGAGGTCAGGAGTTCGAGACCAGCCTGGCTAACATGGTGAAACCCCGACTCTACTAAAAATACAAAAATTAGCCAGGCGTGATGGCTCATGCCTGTAATCCCAGATACTTGGGAAGCTGCAGCAGGAGAATCACTCAAACCTGGGAGGTGGAGGTTGTGATGAGCCGAGATTGCACCACTGCACTCCAGTCTGGGTGACGGAGTGAGACCCTGTCTGAAAGAAAAAAAAAAGCTTTATTGTGATATGATTCACATACCCTACAATTCACCCATTTACTGTATAAAATTCAATGTTTTTTATTATTCAACTAAATATACTTAGCCATCACAACTAATTTTAGAACATTTTTGTCCCTTCTTAGAGAAATCCTGCACCCCTAGCACTCATTCCCCATTCTCCTTTCCCCCGCCCTCAGGCAACCAGTAATCTACTTTATCTCTACCTACTTGCCTATTCTAGACTTTTCACATAAATGGTATCACACAAGTGGTGGTCTTTTGTGGCAGCATTTTTCCGTCCATCATGTTTTTAAGGGTCTTCATGTTGAGCATATATCAGTATTTCGTTCCTTTTTTATTGCTAAATAATATTCCACTGTGGGATGTACCACGTTTTATTTAAATTAAAAGTTGATGGACATTTGGACTGTTTCTACTTTTTGGCTATTGTGAATAATGCTGTTGTGAGCCTTTGTGTAAACATTTTTGTGTGGACCTGTGTTTGCATTTCTCTTGGTTATATTTGTAGGAGGGGAATTGCTGGGTCAAATGGTGACTCTGGAACTGCCAGACGGTTTTCCAAAGCAGCTATACTATTTTACATTGTTACCAGCAATACAGGAGGGATCCAGCTTCTCCCCGGCCAGCACTTGTTATTTGTTGTTATTTATTGTTTAGTGTCTGTCTTTATGATGGAGAGGGTATGGGTAACAGACTGGCGGCCATCTGCCAGCCTCATAAAGCAGAGTGTCCCAAAGCTGGGCCCCTGAAGCGCACGGGAACCAGGGGCTCAAATGTTGGGGAGCATTCTTTGACTCTTCAGTCGGTTCCTCTCTGGGCATCTGCCTTCTGCAAGCTCTGCCCACCAGCATCCCTGCCCTGGTGGCCAGATAGCAGACAGCAAGGCCACCAAAGCCTCCTGAGAGCACACGGCCTCAGCTGCCTAGAGAGACAGGTGCTCTCATTCCCCTCCTGATTCTGCACTCCCAGGAGGTGACTGCGAGTCTGGCCTGGTCACCTGCTCACTTGGACCAAGGTGGCCCAAGAGGTGGGCCTGGTGTAACTGACCCTGGCTGTCCCCGCCTTCCCCATTTCCACTCTGCAGCCAGAGGCTGGGAATAGAGGAGCAGTCTCAGAGAAGGTCCTTAGATACCCTGGGTATGAGAGAGAAGCGGGCTGTGTTGCCCTAGTAGAGACTGCTCCAGAAAGGCCTTCTCACCAGAGGCTGGGACACAAAATGGGACTGCCTGGAGCGGTAGGTGGTGGGGGTTGGATATGAGCAAGTGGAAAGCCGGTGGCTGGGTGGGCTGGGCCCTGCCTTCGAGACCTGGGGTCCATTGATGTGGCCATGCGACCACTCTCAGCCCGGCACACGGGTTCCCCCTCCTGAGCCCCAAGCCTATGTAGGTGGCAGGGCTTGGAGCAGAGGTGCCTGAGTGAGTCATGATTCTGCCCTTATCTTTGGAGATTTGGTTTTTCTACTCTTTACTGTCCTTTATCCTACTAACTTACAGGGCAGGCTTTTTTTCTTTTTTTCTTCATGTTTTCAAAATTTATTTTTTGGCAAGTTAATGCATTTACTTGGTTCAGAATTTAAGTGGTAAAAGGGATTATGGTAAGTCACCCACCTCTGCCCCAGGCACCCAGTGCCGCTCCTCAGAGGCAGCTGATGTTATCCCTGGCTCCAGTATATTTTCATGCATAAACAAGCAAAGATGCTTATCTGGCCTTGTCGTAAACACACACACACAAATGGCAATGATATATGTGTTTAGGATTTCTGTAGGCCTTGTCAAATCACCCTCCAAAGAGATAATACCTGTTTATATCCCTACCTCTTGTACAAGAGGACACCTGTCTCCACACTTGGCATTGTCAACATTTTGAATCCTTTCTAATTTGCATGGAGAATAGCAGCACCTTATTTTGATTTGTATTTGTCTGATTTCTAGTAACTGTTACAAGTGAAATTAAGCATCTTCATGTGTTTGTATGCCCCTTTTTTTTTTTTTTTTTTTGCCAAAAACAGACAGTTGATATCCATTGCTCATTTTTCTTTCGGCTTTTTGCTTATGCGTCTTCAAGAACCATTATATTAGGTTAAACCATATGCACTTGCCATTTTGTAAATCAAAATCAGTCAGTTATCTACAGTTTCATATTGTTCATCTACTATGGATACAAATTCAACTAGCAAAACTGGTGAATTCCTATGTACCAGCAATAACAAAGTATAAAATAAAATAGAAAAGGGCCAGACATGGTGGCTCATGCCTGTAAGCCCAGCACTTTGGGAGGCCGAGGCAGGCAGATCACCTGAGGTCGGAAGTTCGAGACCAGCCTGATCAACGTGGAGAAACCCCATCTCTACTAAAAATACAAAATTAGCTGGACATGGTGGCGCATGCCTGTAATCCCAGCTACTTGGGAGGCTGAGGCAGGAGAATTGCTTGAACCCCGGAGATGGAGGTTGTGGTGAGCTGAGATTGTGCCATTGCACTCCAGCCTGGGCAACAAGAGTGAAACTCCATCACAAAACAAACAAACAAACAAACAAAATATAGAAAAAAGAGATAATATTCCCAGTATGAGAGCAAATCAAACAATTTAAAAAATGGTTATTAAGTGTCCAGGTACTTATGAGCATGTCGATGTTCATATGGAGACCCAGTGTATTTTGTGGAGGAGGAAATAAATTTAGACATAAAGGTGTCAAAGATAGTAGTGAGACTTCTGGGTACCCTGTCCTCAGTTTCCCATAATGTTAACCTATTACGTAACAGTGGTACAATTACTGAAACCAGGAACTGACACTGATAGAATGCTGTTGTCTGCTACAGTCTTTGTGTGCATTTTACCAGTTCTCCCACTACTGTCCGTTGTTCCCGGATCCCACGCTGCAGGGGAGTTGCCATGTCTCCTGAGTCTTCATCGATCTGTGACAGTCCTTTTGTCTTTCCTTGTCTTCCGGGACCCTCAGACTTAAAGAGCTTTATTATTATTTTATTTTATTTTATTTTTTTGAGACGGAGTCTCACTCTGTCACCCAGGCTGGAGTGCAGTGGTGCGATCTCGGCTCACTGCAGCCTCGCCTCCCGGGTTCAAGCCATTCTCCTGCCTCAGCCTCCCGAGTAGCTAGGATTACAGGCGCCCGCCACCACGCCCGGCTAATTTTTGTATTTTTAGTAGAGACAGGATTTTTAGCATGTTGCCCAGGCTGGTCTCAAAACTCCTGACCTCGTGATCCACCTGCTTCAGCCTCCCAAATTGCTGGGATTACAGGCAAGAGCCACTGTGGCTGGCCTATTATTATTTTGTTATTATCATTTTTAATAAATAAGAGACGAGGTCTCTCTGTGTTGCTCAGGCTGCTCTCAATTCCAGAGCTCAAACAGTCCTCCTGCCTTGGCCTTCCAAAGTGTTGGGATTGCAGGCATGAGCCACCATGCCTGGCCAAAAGCTTGATTTTGTAGAATGCTCCTCAATTTGAGTCTGCTTGATGTTTTTTAAATGATGAGATTGGGCTTATACATTTTTGGCAAGACTACTACTGAAGTGACATCGTATCCCCGGCAGTGCATTGGGGATCATGGTGCTGATACGTCTTTTGCTGGTGCTGTTCACCTTGCTGATTTAGTTAGGGTAGTGTCTGCCAGGTTTCTCCACTGTAAAATTACCTTTCCTCCTTTGTAATTGATAAATAATCTTGGGGTGGAGGATATGACTTGGAGACTGTTTACCGTTTGCTTTTTCCCTCTCAATCTTTGCCCACTTATTTTAGCATCCGTTGTTGGACTGTGTCCACACCAGTTATTATTGTAATGGTTGCCTAATGGTGATTTTCTGTTGATTTTCTTCTGTAATTGGAATGCTACTATAAAAGAGTTTTTCCTTCTCTACCATTAACTTATTTATTCACTTACTATATCAGTATAGACTCATGGATAGTTATTTTATTCTGTGGGTAAAACTGAAATCATTTTGCTGTTTATTGTGTTGTTTACATTGTTCAGCTGTGGCCATCGAGAGCTCCTTTGGGTTGGTGCTTGTGTTGCTCTGACATGGCTTCATTCTTTTTTGAGCATTTCCTCACCTTTTGGCACTACAGACGCTTAAGTCTCATCTTGTATTCTGCCTGCCCCAGCTCTGTAAACAGTCCTTTCTCTAAGGAGCCTCCAGTAACTATCTTCCAAGTGTTTACTTGGATTCATCTTATGCCAGACATGATGCCTAGCCTGTGGCATTCATAAGCAGCTGCAAAAAGAAGGTCAGATGCCCTGCCCAAGGTCATGCAGGTGATAGTCCATCAGGCTCAGGATTAGGGTGTGTTGCTGGCAAAGCCTTTTCCCTGAAGCATGCCGTCTTCTTCTGTGTGAGCGCTCTGTGTCAATAGACACTTGCATAGTATTGCACATGTGCAAGAGACAAGGTAAGCCGTGTGTGCTGGGCACGATGAGTTCAGGATTGCGCTTTCTGCATCTACCATTATTACAGGACAGTTGGCATCCAGCCCTCCTTTCTCACTGGTAATGATGGCCTCCATTATGTTTTATGTGGCATTAATTACCCAAACCAGTAACTGTAGGAAAGTAAACAACCTGTAAATCTTGGCTAGCTCAGGCAATTGCCTCCTGCTCTTGGGAACACTGTGATCCAGGCAGGAGGCCCTGTGCTGGGTTCTGCTCACTGGGGCACAGCCACTCTGGCTTTCCATGCTGCTCTGCAGGAGCACCTGGTGGGCACGACCCAGGGGAGGCCCACTGGGAGAGGGGCAGCCTGCTCTGGGCAGTGCTGTGGTTGCAGCAGCAGACCCTGGAAGACAGTGGATGGCCTGGTGGAGTTATCCCTGCCTGGGGGTGTATCCCAGCTGGGCTTTCTCCTGGCTCTGTGACCTTGGCAGTTAGGTCACTTGGTGTGTGGAGCTGTGTGAGGGCTGGAGGACAGTTTCTGTGTGCAGCACGGAATACAGTGACCTGTGCGTGGGTAGGGCTCCGTAGGAGGGCGCGTACAATACCTGTTATTTGGCTGGCCCTTGCTGAGTACTTACTATTAATACATGTGGGCGGGAAGTACATTATCTCATTTAATCCTCACAAGACTTCTGCAAAAAACATTTTGCAGATGTTGAGAGTGAAATGCTGAGAGATTTAAGAACTCAGCTGTGGTCCTGGAGTGTCAAGGGTCTGACTCAACCCCGGTGGTGTATCTGACCTGACCCCAGCTCCCTTTCCCCTCTTCTCCTGGGCCAGGCTGTAGGCTACTCAGTCTTTGCCATTAACTTGCACTGTGACCTTGGGCAGGTCAGCACCTCTCTGGGCCTTAGTTTCTTCATCTCTGAAATGGGCACGGTCCTAGTGTACTGTGGGTTCTTCAGGGTGATCTCTCAATGAGACCCTGGGTTGATGGGGCTTCTGCCTGTCTTACATGGTCTGCGTGTGTTTCCTGCTCTATGAACTGGACTCCCTTCCCCAAATACCACCTGTCCGATTGGCCTTTGGGTACCAGCCTGACACTGGGAAAATAAATACCAATCGCTGTATTGTGAGCATCCATTATGTACTTCGAACAGTGTGGAGGACTTTCCCCTCTTTTCTTTGTTTTGTATTTTTCAAATTCAGATGCAATATATCCCTAGTTGTTTTTTTTTAGGCCAATACTGAAGATATATCTAATTTAACAGGGAAAAGTCCTTCTCTGCCCATTGTTAGATGTATATATTAGACTTACAAATATGTGGGTTTGAGTATAACTTATTTTAAAACAAAAGTGCAGTCACACTGTGTACATACTCAGCAACTTGCTTTTTCATGTGTGTGTATGGTGGATGGCTTTTTACATCTATAACAGATCTAGGTCTGCCTAAGCCTTTTTGTAATCTTAATTTTAAAATTATTTTTTAACTTCTAATTCAAAGTAATTTTCAATTTCAAACTATGGAAGAATTAAAAAGTTATTATGCTTAGTATGTATATCCTCCACCAGATTCACCAGTTTTTAAATGTTTTGCCACACTTGCTTTATCTATATAGATGCACGTATGTGCATTTATGTGTAACTATCTATAGATGTATATATATCTATAGCTCTATAAAGGGATGTATAGATAGGGATAGCTATTGATATGGATATCTCTATTATATATATTTTTTCCTCGCTGAATATTTTGAGAGTTAGTTGCAGACAACATGATCTTTTTTTTTTTTTTTTTTTTTTGAGACAGAGTTTCACTCTTATTGCCCAGGCTGGAGTGCAGTGATGCAATCTCAGCTCACTGCAACCTCTGCCTCCTGGATGCAAGTGATTGTCCTACCTCAGCCTCCCAAGTAGCTGGGATTACCCACCTACTCCCAGCCTCCCAAGCTTCCCAAATAGCTGGGATTAGCCACCGCATCCGGCTAATTTTGTATTTATACTAGAGACAGGGTTTCACCGTATTGGTCAGGCTGGTCTCGAACTCCTGACCTCAAGTGATCCACCTGCCTTGGCCTCCCAAGGTGCTGGGATTATAGGTGTGAGCCACCGCGCCCGAGCAGACAACATGATCTCTTATTCATACTTTAGCATGTATTTCCTAAGAACAAGGACATTCTTTTATATAACCACAAGTACATTATCAAATTGGGGAATTTAACATCAATACAATACCCTCACCTATCATCTATTCCTATTAAAATAGGGCCAATTGTTCTGATGTCCCATAGCAGGTTTTTGCCTTGATCCAGACCCAGTTCAGGACTGGACGTTGTGTTTAGTTGTCCCACTCCTGACCCCGCTTGAATCTGGACAGATCTTCAGTCTCCCCTCATTTTTCATGATGTTGATGCTTCTGAAGGTACAGGCCAGGAGGTTGTAGATGGTCTCTCTGTTTGGGTTTGCTTGTGTTTCCTCATGTTGAGATTCAGGTGGTGCCCTTTGGGCAGGGACAAGAAGTAGGTGATGCCGCGTCCTCAGTGGTCCATGCAGGAGGTGGACATGCTAACAGCACCACTGGGTGAAGCTGTGCGCCTCTTCCTCTGTGGTGGCCCCAAGGTTTAGTAGTAACGTGATTGCTGACCATTTTGTTCATTTCCAGTTTGGGGCTGTAGCAGTACTGCTGCTTTGAATAGCCAGCCTTGGGCAGATTTTTTAGCGCATAAGCTGGCAGCTCTATAGACTGGAGTCCTGGTGATGGGGTGGCTGGGCGCTTATTAATATTGATGGGTATTACCAAAGTGCCCCATAGGCTGTGGTTTGATATCTCCCAGCTCCAGCATGTGTGAGGCGAGGGCCCATTTCCCCACATCGCTGTCCTTGTGGGATGCCAGCGATCTGTTAGTTTTTTGCCGTCTGACAGGTGATCAGGCAGTGGCTGCGTTGTTTTCATTTGGCATTTCTTTACATGAGTGAGGTGGAGCATCTTTTCGTGTTCTTCAGGGTTTGGCTGACAAGTTCCAGCTCTGTTATTTGCTGTAAGGAATTTAACACCAAATTCTGCCACTGTTAATTAAAAACCGACGACATACCAGTATTGTCCATGGTGCTGGGGGTAGGGGTGACCTGGTTCGGGTGAACTGGTGGCGGGCCTGTTCTCAGAGCTTTCCGTTGTCCTTTGAGGGGCTGTGACTTAGCCCCTCATTCAAGGAGGAGGGGTGGGCAAAGTTGCAAAGCGCCGAAAGCAGTTGGGAGGAAGGAAGGAAGTCCACAGGAAGAAGAAAAATTATATGAAAATTCCAAGTTCAGTGTTTGAATGAATTACAGCCCTGCCCATTCATTCCTGTGTGGTGTGTGCCCGCTTCCTGGCTGCAGTGGCAGAGTTGAATAGTGTGGGCGGTCTTATGTCCTACAAAGCTGAAGATACTTGCTATGCAGCCCTTCACAGGGAAGGTTTGCTGATGCTTGGGCTGGAGGTGTTGGACATGTGGGGTGCAGGTGGGAAGAGGGAGAGCACAAAGTTTAGTTGAGCATGTGTGTATTTTATCTAGCCTCCCCCCTGCCCCCTGCTGCTCTTCAGGTGGGTGGAGGGCAGGAGGGGCAAGGGGGGTGGAGCCTGAGCACAGCTGTTAAGATTGGGGTAAGAAGTTTCCACACCCATTTGTGTGGCTCAGGGCCCTTGGGCAGGAACCAGGCCATCCTTCTTGTAGGGTGGTGGGGTGTGGCAGCCTAAATCCAGCTGAGGAGCCCCACCCCTCCCCTGGGAGGGACAGTACTGCCTGGATACCCTCGGGCTATAGCTGTAGGGGAGGCAGGAGGGGGCCTCAGCTCAGCCTGAGGTGGGGGTGGGTGGTGGGTGGAGCCTGTCACTGTGCTTCCCCAGCCCCTGCCACTCCCAAGGTCACCTTGGCTCCTCTGAGCTGGGCTGGCAGCTACTTGCTCACAAGTTTTCATCACAAAGTAATCTGGGCTCCTTCCCTGCTAGCTTTTAAATGGCCTTTAACAGCCTGACAGTGTAGGGTTGGGCCAGGACTTTGGAGGGAGTTGCCTTGAAGCCTTTCCAGGCACTGCTGCCCGGTATGGTTCTACCTCCTGCTGAAGCTCTTACTGGACCCAGAGGTTTCCAGGGGCCGTTGCGGGATCTCCTGTATGCCAGTCTCTGCTGGGTGCACCTTCAACCCTCCAACAACCTACGCTCTGCCTCCCGGGTTCAAGCGGTTCTCCTGCCTCGGCCTCCTGAGTAGCTGGGATTACAGGCACCCACCACCACGCCCGGGTAATTTTTGGTATTTTTGTTTGTTTTTGTTTTTGAGATGGAGTTTCGCTCTTGTCGCCCCAGCTGGAGTGCAATGACGCCATCTTGCCTCACTGCAACCTCCGCCTCCTGGTTCAAGCAATTCTCCTGCCTCAGCTTCCCGAGTAGCTGGGACTACAGGCGCCCACCACCATGCCCGGCTAATTTTTGTATTTTTAGTAGAGACGGGGTGTCACCATGTTGGCCAGGATGGTTTAGAACTCCTGACTTCAGGTGATCTCCCACCTCGGCCTCCCCAAGTGCTGGGATTATAGGTGTGAACCACTGTGCCCGGCCTGCCCACCTAGAATTTATTATATTTATTAAGTGGTCAGGATTAATTTTTCCATATGCATAACCAGTTATCCCACACTATTGAGAAAAGATGGACCCGTCATCATTTATAGTGTCATGTATCAAGTTTCCAAATAAGAGTCTCGTCTGGGCTCCTTCTTTCCTATTGTTCTGTTTCTCCCCGTGCCAAAACAACATGGCTTTAGTTACCATGACTTTACAGTATGTTCAGAGTATGGCAACATGTGTTTCAGGGGGACTAGTGTATCGCAAGGAAACGAATATCAAATTTTATGCCACGGCATGGTTACACATTCATGAGAGTTCTAGGTCCATCTTGGTTCAGAGAGCTGAGGGCATGGGGCAGTAGGGATTTGAGCCTTAGGAGAAGCGGGAGGGTTTAGATGTGTAGAAGAAGGTCCTGAAATAAAATGAGTATCAAGAAGTTCAGGGGGGCCGGGCGCGGTGGCTCACGCCTGTAATCCCAGCACTTTGGGTGGCCGAGGTGGGTGGATCACGAGGTAGGAGATCGAGACCATCCTGGCTAACATGGTGAAACCCTGTCTCTACTAAAAATACAAAAAATTAGCCGGGCGAGGTGGCGGGCGCCTGCAGTCCCAGCTACTCGGGAGGCTGAGGCAGGAGAATGGCGTGAACCCGGGAGGCGGAGCTTGCAGTGAGCCGAGATCGCGCCACTGTACTCCAGCCTGGGCGACAGAGCGAGATTCTGTCTCAAAAAAAAAAAAAAAAAAAAAAAAAAAGTTCAGGGGAAATGTAATAGATACACTCCTTGAGTATTAGAGCCAGATGGGACCTTTGCAAGAACGAAACATTGGGTGCAGTAGTCTAGCAGGTGTGGAGGGGCGGCCCAGTGGCCACGTGTTCCACCTTCGGCGTCAGACAGACCAGGTTTGATCTTTAACAGGACACTTCACCTCTCTGGAACTTAATTTCCTCATTTATAACATAGGGAAACAATAGACTTTTCTTATAGGATTATCGAGTGGACTGAGTGAAATGACGTACATACAGGGCTTGCAGTGTACTGGCACACGGCTACATGACAATTCAGTTTTGGTTATTTTTAGCCTATTTCCTTGATTCTAAGACCAGCTCCCCCCCCCCCCTTTTACAATTCCTAAATTAGAACAGGCTTTACCACCACCTTCTATCATGATTTGTTTTCCCTCCTGGATCATTGTTAAGAACGTAGGAAACAAACAGAAACGTTAACTTGGGGAGTTACGCTGTACAACATTCGGCACACTTTAATCTGTGTGCAGAATGGAAGCAGATGCCTTCCAGAAAGGAGAGGTTGAGAGAGAATCATGGACAACTACAGCTGTCTTGTGCCCAGCATGTGACACCCACCGGGTGGGATGTGGCAAGTGTGGTGGGTTCTGGAAACTGACTGAGATTCTGCCATGGGCTCTGCAACTTATGAGCTGCGTGAGCTTGCCCCTGTCAGGTAACCTCTCTGAGCCTCTGCTTCCCCCATCCAGCAGGGCAGGTGATCCTAACTGCTAGTGCCACTCGTCTGGAGAGCCAGGTGAGTGACTACTTGAGTGGGCTTTGCCACAGATAAGCACCCTGTGAATGGAGCTGTTTGCAGCTGTTCCCTAGGGGCACTCCTCCCCCTCTGCCTGGCTGTGCTTTGCTTTGGGGGATTTCTTCCTTTTTTTTTTTTTTGAGACAGAGTCTCGCTCTCTCTCCCAGGCTGGAGCGCAGTGGCATGATCTTGGCTCACTTCAACCTCTGCCTTGCAGATACAAGCAACTCTCTTGCCTCAGCCTCCTGAGTAGAATAGCTGCGATTACAAGCATGCGCCACCACGCCCGGCTAATTTTTGTGTTTTTAGTAGAGACAGGGTTTCGCCATGTTGGCCATGCTGGTCTCGAACTCCTGACCTCAGGCAATCCATCTGCCTTGGCCTCCCAAAGGCCAAAAATCCCTTGCTGGGATTACAGGTGTAAGCCACCACACCTGGCTGGCTTTGGGATTTCTTTATCATTCTTCCCCTGAATTACAGAAATCCTGCCCACTCTTCAAAGCCCATGTCACATGTTTTCTCATCCCGTGGTTCGAACCTGTCTCACACTCCCCGCCTCGTCCTGGATACCTATTGCTCACTTTTGGGCCTCCTTTGTCTCTTACAGAAATTTTAAACATTATAGTACAGCTCTTCCAGGACTGTTTGATGTACTCCAGAGGATTGTCAACCCTTTGAGGGCAAGAGTGTGTCTTAACTTTGGCAAACCCTGTAATTCTAACAGAGAACAGCACTATAGCACTGTAAAGAAGGTGAAATCCCATGGATGCATTTGCTGAGTACCTACTGTGTGCAGACAGCGCAGTGATGAGCAGAACAGACACGACCCGCGCCTTCTCATAGCCCACTGTCCTGGCTTCCACCCACGCCCAGCAGTGATGTCGGCCAGGCAGAGAAATGCCCTTGTGCCCTAGGTCAGTTCAGCCTGCGTGACCTCGCTCGTCAGCCTGTATGTGACTGTGGATGGTGGCCTTCTGCATGGCTTTTGGGATGGTGCTGTTGTGCTGCTGTGTGAGTTGGGTGGGAGGTCAGCTTGGGCCCACTGTGTTGGCACGGGGGTAGGCATGCAGAGGGTGGCTGGATATCCATCTGCATGGCTAGAAAGGAGGATTTGGTGAAGTGTGTGGATCAGGACCCCGCTGCTGATGGAGAAGGCTCATGCAGCCGTGATCCCTGGCCCAGGCGAAGCTGTGATCCTGGGCCTAATGTCTCACTCAATGGCTTTACCCTCCAAGTGGCTGCCCCTTATGTTCAGGCCTGGAAGTTGCTCTCTACAGGACAGGAGGTGCTTGCTGTTTGGTGTGAGCTGAGGTTGCCCTGCAGAGCCTGGGGTCAGTGCTAATCGGGCCCTGTGGCACCCGTAAACTCACTTAATGACCACCTGGACATTGGGCCTCATGCTAGGGCCGCTGTCAGCATTCTTTATCTGTGAAGGCAGAGGACACTGGAAAAACCAGTTAGGGTGTGTGAGGCATATTTTATGTCGATATCAAGGGAGTGTTGGACTCTTGGTTCAGGAGCCTGGAAATGTATGCAATCTGGCTTTTTCAGAAAGTCAGCCATGTTGAATAGGGAAGCAAGACCTTTTTAGGCGTCAAATCTCCTGAACAGGCAAGTGGGCAGGACGAGAGTTTGGGGTTTGCTCCTCTTCCCTCTGATGGGAAAGGCGTCCAGCACGTCACCATGAGCAGCACTGGGGTTTGGCATGGTCAAGAAGTGTTCACTGGCATGTGACCAGAGACCTTCCTAATGGCTGAGACGGAGTCTGACCCAGTGGGCATGGCTGTGCTCGGTCAGTGTCATGGCCGGTGGGGAGCTGTGGTGACAACTCCAGGAACATGGCGCCATGTGGCTCTGCTGGCCTCCCTGTTCCTAGGATTCCCACCCACCGCATTTGGCATCAAATTGTTGCTCAGCAAACTTTTTATTGTTATTTTTGTAGAGATAGCAGCTCGCTGTGTTGCCCAGGTTGGAGTTGGAGACCAGCCTTCCTCAGCCTCCCAAAGCATGGGGATGATAGGTGTGAACAAACATTTGGAATGAATGATTTAATTTCATATTCTTTGTCCATTCCATTATTCTTTGGTGAGGGTGGGAGTGTATTTGTTTTCTGTGGCTGCTGTAACAAGTTGCTACAAACGTGTTAATTATAGATGCATTAACTTAAAACAACAAATGATTCTCTCACGGTTCTGGAGACTAGCAGTCGGAAATTCGGCAGGGTTATGCTCCTGGGGGATCTTGGGGAGACTTCACACCTTTGAGCTTTGGTGGCCCCAGGCTTCCTTGACCCGTGACCCTGTCACTGCAGTCTCTGCCTCTGTGGTCACATGGTGCCTCCTCTCTTTTCTGTCTCTTGTGTTTCTCATAAGCACACTTGGATTGAGGGCCAACCCAGATAATACAGGGTGACTTCCTTGTCAGAATCTTAATTGTGTCTGCTAAGACTACTATTCCAAATATAAGGTCACATTTCCAGGTTCTGGGGATTAGGATGTGACATATCTTTTTGGGGACCACCATTCAACCCACTACAGGAGTGTCTTGGTACTAATCAATTGCTTTTTGAGCTATATAATAGCTCTTGTCTGGGCGTGGTGGCTCGTGCCTATAATCTCGGTATTTTGGGAGGCCAAGGTTGGGGGATCACTTGAGCCCAGGAGTTTGAGACCAGCCTTGGCAACATAGTGAGACTTGGTCTCTACAAAAATAAAAAATTAGGCAGGCATGCTGGCGTGTGCCTGTAGTCTTAGCTACTTGGGAGGCTGAGGTGGGAAGATAGCTTGAGCTGGAAGGTTGAGGCTGCAGTGAGTCTTGATTGTGCCACTGCACTCTAACCTGGGTGACAGAGCAAGACCCTGTCTCAAAAATAGAATAGAGTAGAGTAGAGTAGAGTAGAGTAGAGTAGAGTAGAGTAGAGTAGAATAGAATAGAATAGAATAGAATGCCCATAGCCACTGGGTTTGCTCTTCCTAGTCTGCAGTTTGTATTAAGTGTTTTTACATTCATACATAGAAGTAATTTTAAATTTTATATAGCCAGATGTCCTTTCCATTGGTTTTAGGTTCAGAAAGTTCTTCCTTATTGAGTATCTGATAGTCATTCATGTTAAAATAAAATCTTAAGAAATTGACTTTTAAAAACATTGACTAATGAGAATTGTGTGTATTTATCATGTGCAACATGATGTTTTGAAATACGTATCCATTGTACATTGGTTGAATCTAGCTAAGTAACATAGGCATTACCTCATTTATTATTTTTTTGTAGAGGGAGCACTTGAAATAGACTGTCAGCAATTTTCTAGAATACAATGAATTGTTACTAACAGTAGTCACCATGTTGTACAATAGATCTCTTGAAGTTATTCCTCCTGTCTAATGGAAATTTGTATCCGTTGATCAACATCTTCCCTGTTCCTCCACAAGAAATTGACTTTTTAATCCAATGATAACTTGTTTTGATATTTGCTGTGAGGATCTGCACTCTGAAGTAAATAGCTAGTCTCCAAATGTGATTATATTTCATAGATTATACACATACAAGCCTACAGAAAAAGAGAGAGGGAACATGCAAAACCCAGAGAAATCGAAGTAAGGTCTGTAGTTTTGATAATGTACCATGGTTCCATCAGATGCCACCATGGGGGATGCTGGCACAAGGTACACAGGACTTTAATGTACTTTTTTTTTTTTTTTTGAGACCAAGTCTCACTCTCGCCTAGGCTGGAGTGCAGTGGCACGATCTTGGCCCACTGCAACCTCTGCCTCCCGGGTTCAAGTGATTCTCCTGTCTCAGTCTCCTGAGTAGCTGGGATGACAATCACATACCACCATAGCTAATTTTTGTATTTTTAGTAGAGACGGGGTTTCACTATACTGGTCAGGCTGGTCTCGAACTCCTGACCACAAGTGATCCCACCTGCCTCAGCTGGGTGCTGGGATTACAGGTGTGAGCCACTGTGCCTGGCCATATTTTTGTAACTTCTTAAGAGTCTATAATTATTAAAAATAAAAAAATTAAAAAGCTAATTAGATATACCAATACTGGCCAGGCATGGTGGCTTACGCCTGTAATCCCAGCACTTTGGGAGGCCAAGGTGGATGAATCACGAGGTCAGGAGTTTGAGACCAGCCTGGCCAACATGGTGAAACCCTGCCTCTACTAAAAATACAAAAATTAGCTGGGCGTGGTGGCAGGCGCCTGTAATCTCAGCTACTCAGGAGGCTGAGGCAGGAGAATCACTTGAACCCACAAGGCGGAGGTTGCAGTGAGCCGAGATCGTGCCACTGCACTCCAGCCTGGACAACAGAGTGAGACTCCATCTCAAAAAAAAAAAAAGATATGCCAATACCAATTTTTAAATGCTTTATTGTATTATTTGTAAAACACCCTTTATTAAATTGCGATATATGCTACAGTCTTGTAAAATTGTAGTTCAGTATTTAATTTTGGGAAAATTGGCATCATTTGAGTTATATATATATATATTTTTTTTGAGATATATTTTGGGAAAATTGGCATCATTTGAGATATCATTTGAGATATCATCATTTGAGATTATATATATACACATATACATATATGTATGTGTGTGTGTATATGTATATAAAACAGTCTTCTGGGAACATGGTGTATCCTATTTATTCATGGTGTATTTTATATTTCAATAAAATGTGTGTCATTTCCTTCAGGTTTCATAGATGCTTTTAAATGTTCTGTTGTTATGGATGGATGTTTTTTCCATTTATATTCTTTGACCAGCCTGTGCTGGTTATATGTCCCTGAATATAATTTCTATACCCTTTCAAATACATGGAATTCTTTTAACTGGGGAACATGCTTTGCATTCTGCCATTAGAGACAATGTTTAACAGGCTTCTTCGTTCCTTCAAACCTGCTCTCAGGAAGGGTGTGGTTGGTTATTTACCCTGTAATGTGAACTTAAGTAGCTGTGTTCTCCATCCCGTTGTATTGGGGGGTTTGTAAAGATGTATGAGTTTGTGTTCAGTGATTTTAATGCTAACTGTATTTTCCTGGATTCTGTTTATTTGAACATTGTAGAGGTGCTATCTCTAGTAGGGTCACACGGTGTGTTGTCTGGGGTATCCTAGGCCTGACCTGGCGGGGTGGACAGACTGATGTCAGTCCAGAGAGTGAGCTGAGCTGGTCGTGGGTTTTCTTCTCTGCTTTGCTCCCCAGGGCCTTGAGGCCTGGATGGGCACTGAGGGTGTTGAGAAGGCTGCTAGCTGGATGAACCCCAAATTTAGAAACACTCAGAAATGGAAAATGTCCTATTAACCCCCATCCAGGTCAGTCTTATGAAATCCGACTACTGGAGAATCGGAAGCTGGGAGACTTTCAAGATCTGAACACAAAATATGTCAAGGTAAGCCTCACAGGCTGTTCTCATTGCCTCGGGGAGAGGGGCTTGATTAGGGTCTGGGCACCTGGGCTTGCTGGGGTTGGGCACGGGTAGCTGGAAGGTTAGGGAGAGGCCGGGTTCAGCTCAGCCCTCAACGGTGAGACGCAGCCCCTGTTTGGCTTCTCTGGAGCCTGTTGCCCAGGTGGGGATTAGATGGGCTGGCAGCGTTGAACTTTTCTGAGCTGCAGTTTGGTCATCTGCACAAAAGGGTTAATAACGTAAAGCACTTAGTAATACTGGGACAAATGGTAGTCATCACTATTGTTGCTGTTGTTAGTGTTACTGGGATCTGAGGAGGGGACAGTGGGCAAAGCTTGAGAACTGGGAAAGGAAACTCCAGGGGGAGGGGCCTCAAAGGTGAGAGGGTTTACTGTGGCTCAGGGAAAAGAGGTGGGTTCCTCTTGGCCCCCGCGGTCACTTGTTTCCCTGCTGGCCTCCCTCCCCAGAGCATCATCCGTGTGGTCTTCCATGACCGCCGGCTGCAGTATACGGAGCACCAGCAGCTGGAGGGCTGGCGGTGGAGTCGGCCAGGGGACCGGATCCTGGACATCGGTGAGTCTCCTGGCCAGGAGAGGCCAGGCAAGGCTCGAGGCACCCAGGCCACATTGGGTTCTTCCTGGATGCCACCCGGACCTATGCCGAGAAGGCGTTTTAGCTTGCACCTGCTCTGTGTAAAACCCCGCGGGAGCTTGCAGAGCTGACCATACACTGGGTCCTGCCCTCGAGGAGTCCCCTTTTTCAGTGGAAAAGAAAGGTCTGTGGAATTGAGAGACCTGCTCACAGGGAGTTCAGGGAAGGCTTTGCGGAAGGATGGTGCCTTAAAGGATTTTGATAAGTGTTGAAGACAACCGTGAGCATCACAGAGATAGATCGGCAATGGAAATGGAATTCTGGGGCCTCAGGGACTGGCCCACAGTCCTTTACCCATAATCCTTGTGGCCAGGTGGGTTTTGGAATTCAGAAGCTAGAATGACAATACAATGTGTGTACCCAGAGCATCAGGGAACATCTCCAACAGGCAGCCAAGCACGGTCATATTTCTGTAGCAAAATAAAATGACGGTTCATACAAAACGGGGTGAAGACAACACAGCGCTTGTGGTTCAGGTCAGGCTTTCCGTCCAGTAAGTTATGCAAAACTTTTTCAGAGCTTTCGGCATTGCAAATTGGGGTGAAGGAATTGGGACCTGTAACAGGGGTCTTTCCCTAAATATTTGGGAGAGGCTGACAATTGCACTTTCTGTATGTGTGTGTGTGTATGCAGATATTCCACTGTCTGTTGGTATCTTGGACCCCAGGGCCAGCCCGACCCAGCTGAATGCAGTCGAGTTTTTGTGGGACCCTGCGAAGAGAGCTTCTGCATTCATTCAGGTGGGCCACAGGGAGCTTGCCCTCCAGGGGAAGACCTAGTCTTTGGGGTGGCCTGCGTGCAGTTTCTCAAAACTAACCCATCTGGAAGGGTCTGGATGAGCTTCTGCTCCCTGTCACTGGGAAGGAAACTGCAGGAGAGAGAGAATGAGTGTTGCGAAGAGTCACAGAGCTTGTTGGTCCATATTTAGGGAAAGGAGTGGGGAGGGTTTTAGAATTCTATCTGGGTTTTGCCCGTAGAATATATAAGCTTTTTATAAATGAGTATTTCCCAACAGAAATCATTTGAAAGTAAACATTTTTTCTATTATAGTTTCTATCGTTGAGTGAATTATTTTGTTATCAAGCACTGGTATGGATCCAGCCTTGTGTTATATGCCATGTGAGATCAAGGTGGTGAAGGATGTGACTGTGGCATTGTGGTTGTGGTTCTGGCTTGATCCTGGCTCTCTCGCTTGCTGTGTGTCCTTGAGCAAGTCTCCTCCCCTTTCTGAGCCTCTTAGTTTTCTAACCTCCCATCTTACAAATCAGATAATGAATACAGAGCCATTAGCACTGTCTGGTCCCTAGGAATCACTCAATAAAAGCGATCTTTTCTTTCTCTCTTTTTTTTTTTTTTTTACAATTACAATATTCTTAATATGTTTAAAAATTATTACATTGTTATTATTACAGTTATCTATGGATTCTTATAATATTGGAGTATTATAACAATACATTGATATCGAGTGCCATTTATGTAGTAGGAACCTACCAGAAGTACAGAAATGGTTCCAGCCTTCTGGTTGTCCTTTCAGCCTGGCCTGAGTAGCCTGGACACCAGGACATTAGAGAGGGGTTAGGACTGTGCTGTGGTCCCTGCCCTCAGTCTAGGATTTGCCAAGGGGGAGGAATCTGGGTGAGGAGTTAGGTTGAGGTTATTGGGGTCAGTGGCCTGGGGAGTGGTGGGGACTTAGCTGGTCAGGCAGGGCCTCCACAGTAAAGAGACAAAGGTGGGGGTGTGTATGTCTTTTGCAGGCAGGGGAACAGGGAGGCCACCGGCCTGATGGAGTGGACAGAGTGTCAGGGAGAGCAGGGAGGTCGAGGCAGGCCTGCACTGACCAAGCAGGGAAGGACACCTCCAATAGAGGGGGCGCTTGGGGAATCCAGGGCCACCCTGCTTGGTGCCTCCTTGCCACCTGCCCAACGTTTCTCTTCCCAGGTACACTGCATCAGCACAGAATTCACCCCCAGGAAGCACGGGGGCGAGAAGGGAGTGCCCTTTCGAGTCCAGATTGACACGTTTAAGCAGAACGAGAATGGGGAGTACACGGAGCACCTGCACTCAGCCAGCTGCCAGATCAAGGTGTTCAAGGTAGGATGGCTTCACAGGCTCCGCCCTGCCCTGCTGCTGGCCTGGCCTGTGGTCACATTTGCCCACAGAGACCCTGGAGTTTCCTCTTACAGGCCCAGCGAGGAACGCAGCATCCCTTTAGCACATGGCTTCTACCTGGCTCCTAATGCGCACGAGCTGCAAGTCCAGGTACCACAGGCTGCTGCTGCCCTGCTGGGGGCATCTTTTCACCTGCGGCACCCGCTCAGCTTCTGGCAGAAGCTCTATAAGAATGATTGGATTTGCACATTTTAGCTTTTTTTTCTCCCAAGCACATTACAGTTGCCCACAGGTGCTCACGTCTGGATTCTCCTTAAAAATCAAAGCAAGAGTCTCTCCCTGCTGGAGGCCTGGCCTCGGATCTTCCTGTTTAGGGCTTGAAGCCATTTTTCTCTTTGCAATGGCTTCCTGCTAGAGAAACCTTTTCAGGGGGACCACCTCCCTTTTCTTCCCTTGCTTCATTCCCTACAGTCGCCTGTCACTATTTTCCATCTCTTCAATCTGGACTGATTATTTCCTGAAGATAGTAGCCAACGATAGAGCTCAGTGTCCTGTGTGGCCTCAGGGAGATGTGGAGGGTTGCATGAGCTTGCATCATTCTCAGGGCGTGAGGGCAATCCATGTCCAAGCAGGCCCCAGCCCCACAGTCCCCAGCCCCTGTAGGCCCTGTCTGCCGGGGCCACTCTAGCAGGTGTCTGCAGAGAAGGAGTGGACCCACCTCCTGGGCAGGAATTGCCTTGAGTAACCAGCCCTGGTGCTCATTCCATCTTCCTCTTGTTTCACATTCAAGTGAATTTGGAGCCTGCTGAGAAAGTTCCATCTTCTGGGGCTGGAGACCCAAGAGGGAGTTGCTTTAGACAGGGCCCTTTAGAAAGCGGGTGTGTGCTGATCTTCCCCCAGACCGAAGGCACGGGCCTGTGGAAGACCCATGCTTGGAACGGATGTGGGAATAAATGCCCACAGGTAGAACCATAAACCTGGTGGCAACCCTGGGAGACAGGGATGCTGCCATTTCTCACAGAGCCTGGCCCACAGTGAGCACTGGGCAGTGATCTGGGGACGCACCATCACAGCTGCAGTAGAGGAAGCCGAGGATGAGCTGATGGAGTCTGCACTCAGGAGACCACACAGCTGGGCTGCCTGAGAGTTGTGGGCACAGGGTTCTGAGGCCCTGGCCCAGCTCTGTGGTTTGGGACGCCTTGGTTAGTCAGTGATATAGGCCCCAAGTGGGAGGGAGAAGTGGCGGGAGGGTTGTGTGTTTGTCTTTCCTGGCAGAGCAGTGGCCTCCAAGGGGAGCTGTGCTCCTCCACTCTGCTTGCTTCCTATTGCTGCTGTCACAAATGGCCACAAATTTTATGACTTAAAACTCTGTGCATTTATTATCTTCTAGTGCTGGCAGTCAGAAGTCTGAAATGGTCCTCACTGGGCTAAAGGTGTCAGCGGGCCTGTGTTCCTTTCCCGAGGCTCTGGGCGGGGCTCTTGCCTATTCCAGCTTCTAAAGCCATTTCTAGGTTCATGGTTCTTCCTTTGTCTTCAAAGCCAGCAAGAGCAGGCTGAGTCCTTCTCACATGGCGGCCCCAACCTCCTCGTCTACCTCCCTCTTCCTTTTGTAAGGATGCTGTGATTACACGGGGCCAAGCAGTTAATCCCAGATAGTCTTCCTATTGCATCAGTTGCGTAGCAAACTTAATTCCATCTGAAACCTCCATTCCCCGTTTGCCATGTTAGGTGACATATTCACAGGTTCTGGGGATTAGCAAACAGCCATCTTCGGGAACCATTATTCTGCCGACCACGTCCACCAAGCAGTGAGCGTGGCGGCCCTGTGGTATTTCTGCCTGCTCTGGGATCTGCCGGTCCTGGACACCTGCATGGCTATGTGCTGTGGTCTTCTCCTAGCCTGTGGTTCACTGTGGCTCTGGCCACCACCTCCCCTCATGTACAGACCGCGTCTCTGCTCTGCCAGCCTTGGCCCCCGTCAGGCAGCGGTTCACTCCCTCACCAGGGATGTCATGTTAGTTCTGCTGCTCACAAGGTGTGTGCCCTGGGGGAGACGCTGTGCTGGGCAGTAGGAGAGAATTGAGGTAGGCATCTCCACCCCCATGGGGTGCCCTGCGTACCCCTTCTACACCTTGGGTCAGAAGCTTAGGAGTGGGGGCTCTGTCTACCAGGCTCCTCAACCCATGCCAGGCGTTGCTTGGGGAGTTGGGCTGGAAGCTGCGTGGTCTCAGTGCCCTGAGGAAGGCCTTGGCATCTCCTGCAGGGAGTAGGGGTGGCAGGACCCCTAGTCACCCAAAACTGGCTCCTCAGAATGCCTGAGGTGTGTCCTTCCACCTGCCTGCCCCCACTCACAGAAGAGATGCAGCTGATGTGCACAAGCCAGGCTGAGCCAAGCCAAGCTGCCTGTCACCCCTCCCTTCGCCGGTCACCCCAGTTACTGGGAAGCCTGGCTTGTTGGAGCCGCTCCCTGGGACTGTGTGGGGGGTGTCAGGGTCTCTGAAAGGAAAGGCAGGGCTCCTGTCTGAGCAACCTGCTCCCTCCAGGCCTCATCAAGGCCCAGTGCGTGCCCTGCATGCAGGCTCCGCCACGGTCTGGCTGTAACCCCACTTTGCTTGTACCCTCTGTGCAGGGAGGAGGAGTCTCCTGCAAGACAGGAGCTGGAGGTGGAGCACGGAGGCCAGGTCGTGGGGGTATGGCTGCCACACACCACACTCTCACCCGGGACGCTGGATCTGTTGCGCACATCCCTGTGTGACCTCTGCCACCCTGCTTCATCCAGGGCAGGCATCACTCCAAGGCAGCGGGGCCCCAACCTTTTTGGCACCAGGGACTGATTCTGTGGAAGACCGTTTTTCCACGGAAGAGAGGGGGATGGTTTCGGGATGATTCAGGTGCATTACATTTGTTGTGCACTTTATTTCTGTTATTATTATATCGTAATATATAATGAAATAATTATACAACTCATCATAATGCAGAGTCAATGGGAGCCCTGAGCTTGTTTTCTGATCCCTTGCATGTGCAGTTCACAAAAGGTTTTGCCCTCTTATGAGGATCTAATGCCGCCGCTGGTCTGACACGGGAGGCAGAGCTCAGGCGGTAACGTGAGCAGTGGCGAGCAGCTGTAAATACTGTGAAGTATTTACTTCACAGTAAGATGAAGATGAAGCTTCGCTCACTCACCTGCTGCTCACCTTCTGTTGTGGGGCCCAGTTCCTAACAGGCCATGGGACCGGTACCGGTCTGTGGCCCAGAGGTTGAGGACCACTGCTGTAAGAGATGCTCCCTAAAAACCCTTGATCTGGGGGCCGAAAGCCGTAGCCTGAGAAAGGTGCCCCCTGGAATGAAAATCCCTCAAGGTGCCGTTGAGCTTGAACTACTGTTTTCATTACCTGCCCACCACATGTAGCCTGCTGTGTGGGTAGTAAAACTGCTCGATTCTAGCGCTGCTCGGAGTCTTTACATCTGACTTCGCCAAGCAGGCATGAGCTCATAAGATGCACATGCTCAGGAGACTACATAGCAAGGTCGAGAAGGCCCCCCATGGTGGTACCTGCAGGGCCAGCCTGCGATGCAGCACACTTGGCCACTCTCACTTGGATCCTCTCCCATCCTGATGAACCCCTTGAGCCTCAGTTTCCCACTCTGTAAATGAAGGGAATAATAATAGCTGTGAAGCCTGTACACCCTTTGAAAGTTGCCCCGGTTTGCAAAGCACCCATGATTGTCAGGCTCTCTCTCTGGATGGAGACGTTCCCCTGCAGACAGAGTGTAAGCTGGGGCTTAGCGGGAGTCCTGAGAGTTGGGGGTAAGGAGGCCTTCAGCTTATGGCCAGGATTTCTCAGGTTGCAAGCACAGACTAAATCCAGACCAGCAGCCTGTACTTCTTCCACTTTCCTCTGCTCTCCCTGGGTAACCCAAGGAATGCACTGGGATTCCTTGTGGGTCCCCAAGCTTCCTTTTCATAAGCGAGTGGCCATGGGAAACAATCTTTTCCCCTTGAGCAGCAGAGTGCATGACCCGTGGCAGGTTCCGAGTTCCTCAGGTGGGGAAGCATTCAGGCGGAATGGGAGGGGAGATAGGTGCTGTCCTGCCCCTGAGTTCCTCCCTGCGCCCTGGGGCCCTGGGTGAGGTGGGAAGCAGGAGAGGGCTTGGGGGCTGCTGCCTGTGTCGGTTTTGGGCTGATTGGACTCTGTACTCTGCTCGCAGCCGAAGGGAGCCGATCGGAAACAGAAGACTGACCGGGAGAAGATGGAGAAAAGAACTGCCCAAGAGAAGGAGAAATACCAGCCGTCCTATGAAACCACCATCCTCACAGAGGTGAGCCGGCTGGGTGCGGGGACAGAGCCTCCAAGGGCCTTCCACCAGGAGCAGGGCTGCTGGTTTAGATTCTTGGAAAATCGCCCATCTCGGGTGACTACTTCTGAGAGTGCTTATTCTGTTGTGGTGGGTTCCAGTGTCTGGAGCTCGTGTTCATCTGATAAGACCCAGTGGCCCGGGAGGTATTTCAGAAATAACTTCCAGCTCTGCTCCCTTTGAATGCATTTGTGCTTTCCCAAATTAGGTTACTTTTTTTTTTTTTTGAGTAGGCAATGTATTCACATGGTTTTAAATTCAAAAGGTACAAGAGAGTGTACAACAGAAAATATCCCTCCCAGTGCCATCCTAGCCTCATGGTTTCTCCCCTCCAGGGCAGAAACCTTCTGTATCTGGCCCGACTTTGTCTGCAGGTGAAGCCAGTGTAGACAAGTTTGCCCCATGCCTGCATTTATACACCAACAGTGTACATAAACACAACTTGCTTTTTTCCATTATTAGCTTATCTTGGTGCCTGATGCCTACAGCTTTCTAGTTCCTTACCCAGCTGCATGGCATCGTGTGTGATGGCCTGTTGGTGGATGCGGGGTTGTTTCTGGGCTCTTGGAGTTTCAGACAGTGGTGCAGTGAATAACTGTGCATGTGAAGGTCTGCACATGGGAAGCAGTCGGCAGGTTTCCATTCTCAGTGGGATCTCTGGGGTTGGAGGGTGACAGCACTTGTTATTTTGCTGTCTGGTTGCATTTTCTGTTAACCCTGACAGCAATGCCAGCCTGCTCCAACCCTCCATATGTCCATGGGAACTCCTGAGGAGCTCGCTCTTCCTCTTCCCTTTTTTTTTTGTTTGTTTTTTGAGACTGAGTCTCGCTCTGTTGCCTAGGCTGGAGTGCAGTGGTGCAGTCTTGGCTCACTGCAACCTTCATCTCCTGGGTTCAAGGGATTCTCCTGCCTCGGCCCCCCCAGTATCTGGGATTACAGGCATGTGCCACCATGCCCAGCACATTTTTTTGTATTTTTAGTAGAGACGGGGTTTCACCATGTTGGCCAGGCTGGTCTTGAACTCCTGACCTCAAGTGATCTGCCCACCTCGGCCTCCCAAAGTGCTGGGATTACAGGCGTGAGCCACTGTACCTAACCTCCTCTTCCCTTTACGAGTTGCAGCTAGTGCCTCCTTTTTTACTGGGAATTTTTGTGCAACTCTTTCCCACTGTGTTCTGCAGTCAGGCTAACTAATTGGTGGTGGTGTTTGTTCATTGAATAATTGGACTTCCTCAGAAGGCCCTCCATGTGGTAAGGCCCCTGCCGGCCATGGTGGGATTAAGGCTGTTAGGGGTGAGGCTTGGAGCGTCTAAGAGAATGGTGGCCCAGTCTTGGCTGACGAGCAGCTGTATGTATGTATGTGTGTGGACATGCAGAAGGGTATTTGCAAGAAGACAGTGTAAAAGCTAATTTTGTGGTCAGATAGATGTGCACTGGCATTTTATCTGACTGAAGGTCAGTCACCTGCCTCCCCCACGGCCCGCAAAGGAGTGGCAGGATGCAAGCACTGCATTTATGGATTAGAGGCCAGACCAGTTTCTTCCCGTACCTGGTTCATGCCTGTGCTGGTGCCACTGCCCAGAGTGTTCCCCACCTCCTGATACCATTCTCTCCCTAACAGCCTCAACCTCTCTGCTCCTCTGCTGACTGCCCCTGGGAAGAGAGGTCCTGGTGAGCCACATGCCAGGTCTGTCCAAGCCCTTGCCACAGTGCAGCGTAGTTGAAAGCCCACCCTGGGAGGCACCGGCTGCCACTTCTATCAGCTGTTCAGCTTTCCTCCTTGGGCTGTAGCATTTAGCACCAACAAATTTGAGCCCACACTCACAACACTTAAATATTTACCAACACTATAGTTTGGTGGGTGATAGTAAATCTTCAGGAATGCTTCAAATTGGCCCTCTCTGAAGAGGCATCATTGCAGGGAAGGGAAGAGATGAACTTTTTCAGCTGGATGGACTTTCTCCAGCAGGCAAAACCTGTAAATCCTTGCTTCCTTTGGGAGACTCCACATGCATTTGTTTTTGGCTTCCATAGTAGAATGTTTTTGAGGGCAAGGATCACATCTTTCATGTTTGTGGATCTCCCGTAGCCCCCAGCAGAATGCCTGAAATGGAATGAACACCACCGAATTTCACTGAGAGGAGCTGCTTTTGGTGATTGTGCAAGAGCCTCCGCCCCTGTCAGCAGGTTCTTTTTTCAAATAGCACAGGTTTTAATACTGACTCTTACTGCTTATTTTTTTGTTTGAAAGTTGCCTGTGGTCCAGTACTCCCTATAACAGACATTTACACAAATTTGTCTCTCCCAGGAAAAGCTGTTTCTGAGCAACTGGCTGGTTTCGTTTTTTCTCTCTCGTGGACCCAAGAATCACATGACTGTGATGTTTCCCCTCTGGTTTTACTGCTAGGAAGCCCAGAGAGACCCCTTGCGTACTTCACTTGCTCCAGGGGTGACTTACTGAACATTTCTGCTGGTTTCCTTCATGTGGCCCTCGTAACCTGCCTTGCCGTGGCTCATTGTGGGCACTGGGTAAATGCAGGCTGCGTTTCACAGGTCGGGGTCTCAGGCATTGGTGTCAGTGCATGCCTGCTTGGGAGGACCTGGGGAGCACGGCTCAGCACCTCTCCAGATCCCAGCTCGCCCTGTGCTCTCTCCTGCAGTGCTCTCCATGGCCCGACGTGGCCTACCAGGTGAACAGCGCCCCGTCCCCAAGCTACAATGGTTCTCCAAACAGCTTTGGCCTCGGCGAAGGGTACGTCCCACTTTTCTTTCTTCGGGTTCCCTGGAGTGAAGGCAGGTGTACTTTCCTGTCTTAGTCTTCCTTTCTGGGTCTCCTCTCCTTTCTGTTTGGGTTTCAGGGTAGCTAACTCGTGTTGCAGTCACAACTGTCTTCAGCATTTACACAACTTTTAGTGCTCAGAAACACCCCTGTAAACGTTGTCGGGTGGGACAGCGGCCCAGAACTTACCTGGTGAAACCAGGACTGGCTTGAGGGTGCATGCGGTCAGCCACCCAAGACAGCCTCTGGTGCCCTCTGGGGCAGAATGGCCCTCCTGACAGTGGTGCCTTAGGGAGCAGCTGTCTGGGGGGCCTTTCCTGGTTCTTTGTCCAGCATGGTCACTGAGTGTGGGGGTGAGAGGGTCTGGCTAGGGTCCTCTCTGCCTTGGGTTTCAGGCCTTACAACACAGAAACTGGCTTCATTGCTGTCCCACACAGCTCTGCAGACACACAGGCCACATGGACCCTGAGGATGCTGTGACAGGACAGTCAGTCTCCTGAGTGTTGTGGGCTGCACGGCACGGGGCCATGGGTCACCGTGATGGCTCTGCATGTCCTGTGCTGGCAGCAGGGGTGGAGGCAGGAGAGTGCCGGGTGGGAGGCTGCCTGTTTTCTGCCTGCAGGTTCGTCAGAGCCCATGCTTGGCAGACAGAACTTTTCTAATAAGAAAGCGAGATTGTCTGTGAACTTGGTTTTACCAAGGAGTCCCCAGGGAAGTGGTGGTAGACACAGAAATGGTGTTATGTTTAGATTCAGGCAGACCTAGTCTTCAATCTGTACCTTTTTGGGGGTAACTCCCTTAACCTCCCTGAGACTCAGTTTCTCTACTACAAAAGGGGGTTAAGAATTCTACACAGGGTCGGGAGGAACAAGTGTACGATGCTTGCACCCTGTAGACACTTGGTGAGAAGTGGCGGCTGTCTTCACTGATGACCGGTCTGGGGATCAGCCCTGCGAGGGTCTCTTTTTCCCATTATGGAGAAATATACATAACACAAAATTTACCATTTTTAAGTGTGCAGTCTGGTGGCATTAAGTACATTCACACTGTTGTGCAGCCTTCACCGCCGTCCACCTGGAGAGCGCTCAGGTCTGTGCCTCATCCCCAACCTGGCCCCCGAGGAAGCTTGTGCACCCCCTCTCGGGAGAAAACAGGACAGTGCTTTTCCTCGTGGATGGATGTCAAGCCACGGGTGCTTGTTCACTGCAAAATAACTCCCCGTGGGATTCTTATGCCCTCTCCTCTCACCACCTGGCAAAGGGTTTGGTGGAGGACCCTTGAGTTTGGCGGTAGCCTTCCAGGTGCCAAGGCTCTGGATGCCCTTGGTCAGCGTGCCTTTCCCTGGGGCTGGGGCTTTGAATCTCCAAGTTCAAGACCAGCAGGGGTCAGCCAACAGGGGCCTGGGATGTGTTGCCAGTGACTCAGGGTAGAGGAGTGTCACTGACTGGGGCAGTGTAGCCTATCAGAACTTCCTGTCTACAACGAAGGCTCAGTTAGGGATTTTGAGGGATTGGACGTTGGCTCCTGCTGTGTTTCTGTGACTCAGGAAATTCTTGAGGACTCATTTCACTTAGAACAAATCCTGCATCAGATGGGAAGTAAAAGTGCCAGGCTGGGTGCCGGGACCTTGGCCATTGCCCTGGGAGCCCCCTCTGTCCTCATCACTGGTTCCTTTTCCTTTGCAGCAACGCCTCTCCGACCCACCCGGTGGAGGCCCTGCCCGTGGGCAGTGACGTAAGTGTCTGAGCAGGGCTTTCTGGCTGGCGGTCCCTCATGGGCCCTGAGCCACCATCTCAAGGCCTCTCCCCTCTGCCCACAGCACCTGCTCCCATCAGCTTCGATCCAGGATGCCCAGCAGTGGCTTCACCGCAACAGGTTCTCGCAGTTCTGCCGGCTCTTTGCCAGCTTCTCAGGTGAGCATCTCCGAACTGTGTTTAAAGCCCATGAGTATCTTGGAGACACTTCAAGGCTGGCCACCTTCCAGGCCTTGCTGTCAACACAGGCAGCGCTGTCGTTTCAGCTGGGAGACCCGAGATAGTGTGGGTTCGCTCGCTCACGTGCCCCAACCCTGGGCCAAGTGCTGGACATAGGTGATGCTGCCCCCAGAAGGTCCCAAGTGAGTGCGACTTGAGGGGGAACATCTGGGTGACTTGGTCAAGATCTCCTCACCTGCGGGGGGTTGGTGGGCTCTGGTCTGCCCAGGAAGAGTCCCCTTAGCCCTGCAGGGTGATGCAGGGCCCCTTATGCTTTTCCTACCCAAATACTGCTCCTCACATTGGCTCCAGAGCCACGACCTGGGAGCTGGAGGTGAGGCCACAGGTGAGACAGAAAGGGGGCTCTTCCTTCTTTAAAAAGTGTCAGAGCCCTTCCTGATGGGCCCTCAGACAGAAGTCCCAAGCTAGGTATTGTGGAGTGCAAAGGTGAACTGAGCAGTGAGCCTTGTCACCAAGTAGAGTTCATCCACAGTGACAGAGTAAAGGCTTGGCCACAACTAGAGGAGCGGATTCCACAGACACCTGTGGCAGTGGAAGAGAAACGACGCCTGCACATCCTCAGCTTGTCATTGCTGAGAGCCTGTTGGGGGAGGGTCCCTGTCCTTGGGAGCTTGTAGCTGTAAGTCAGTACAGATGCAGAAACTACTCATTTCGGTGCAGTGTGACTTGTGTGATTGGAGTGGGGGTTCAGAGAGGACCCTGCACTGGACTGGGTGGAGGAGGGGGAGGAGTGCCGGCTGTGTCTTAAGTAGGGCAGTCAGCCACCATGTGGGCACCTGCCTTATGTGGTCACAGAGCAGGGGACCCAGGTGGAGTGGAGTGGAGTGGCCCGGGGAGGAGAGGTCAGAGAGGCACCAAGGGACACGGACAGGATGGGGGCCCTGGAAGAACAGTGGAAGGACTTCGGCTTTTACTCCCAGTGGAAAAGAAGCCATTGTGTCTATAGAATTGTACCTAAAACCGTATCTTATTGTGGTGAGAGGAGAGGAGTGGGAATTGTGGCCTTGGGCAGGCTTTCACCTGAGGCTTATATACTAGTACCTTGGAGAGTGTGTGGGACCAGGCTCTCGGGGACCCCTTGGGCTTTGAGGAAGGGGCAGCTCTCACGCTGTGCTCACTTCTGTCCCCATGAGACAGTCACCTTCCTATGTTCCTTTAACTGTGGGCCCGTCCTCACATGCTGCTGGTGGGACCATACATGGATGCAACACTCTGGGAAACTGCTGGCAGTATCTGCTAGAGCCAAACACACCCTGTGACCCCGCAGCCCTCCCCGGGGCTAGACCCGGCAGACACGCACCTGTGTAATGAACAAAGACATGTATGAGAACGTTCAGAGAGCCTATTCATAACAGCCCAGACCTGAAGCCCCCCCAGCGCCCATCCACATAAAGTGGGTATGTGAATTGTGGTGTAGTCACACAATGATGATAGGTAATAACGGGCATGAACACTCTATGACTACATTCCACACAAATGCACCGTGAAACATGACTTGCAGGGAGGAAAGCCAGACCAGGAAGAGTGCCTACCGTTCAATTCCATGTACAGAAACTTCAGAGAACATGCAAAACTGTCTGCACTGTAGCAAGTCAGGATAGTGGCTCCCCTGGGTGGGAGTAGGGGTGGTGGCTGGTACGAGGGGCCTACAGGAGGCTGGTAATGTTTCACTGCTGGCTCTGAGTGCTGGGTCCTGGGGTGTATTCAGATTGTCAGCATCCAGCGAGCTGTATACTTCCATATACAGACAGATGCACACATGGCCAGTGCCCTGTGCTGATGACATCTATGCATACAGATTATATGTCAAAAAAAAAAGAGAAGAGGCCAGATGCAGTGACTCATGTCTGTAATCCCAGTACTTTGAGAGGCTGAGGTAGGTGGATTGCTTGAGCCCAGGAGTTCAAGACCAGCCAGGCTAGGCAATATATTGAGACCTTGTCTCTTAAAAAAAAAAAGAAAGAAAGAAAGCAAGCAGGGCAGGCAATGAGGCAGTGGGGACCTATTGCCTTCTGTTGTACTCACTGTTGTGAGCACTGGCACTTCCTGGGCTGCAATCTTTTGATGTTGTTGAGCATTTTGCCATTTTCTCTCTGTGAGATAGTGCAGCTGGCTCTTCCCCACCCCCTACCCCCAGTGCTATGGGGTCTGCAGCTGGTTAGGGACCGAGCCCTTTCTCTGGGTTCCATGTAACAGGCATCCCTGTTTTTTTCCTGCCTAGGTGCTGACTTGCTGAAGATGTCCCGAGATGATTTGGTCCAGATCTGTGGTCCCGCAGATGGGATCCGGCTCTTCAACGCCATCAAAGGCCGGTAGGTGTTGGTTTCTCTGTGAAGCCAGCCAGAGGCTCATGTCCCGTGGCATGTGGTGGGAAACCCCTACCTCAGCCTTTTGGATGGTGGGTGGTCTGGCTGGGGGGACAGGACTCCTGCAGTGTGGGGTCAAGTGTAGGAGGAAATGTGGCAAGAGGGGCACGGGCCACAGCAGGGGAGTGAGACACTGCAGTGGGAGATGTGGCCGGCTGCCGCAGACCCTGCCTGGAGGCCCCTCCCTCTTCTTGGTTGGACGAGAGCCTTGGCCTCTGGATCTCGGCCTCTGAGCCACTTGCCCATGTTCTCAGATGCTTGTGCGGTCCTGGGCTCGGAGCTGCTCCCCCGCTGAGGGGAGCTGTAGACTGGGGCTGGTCAGATGGTATCATGCAGCAGTTTCAGGGGAGACTCCAGAGCAGCGCCATCCTGCTCACCTTCCTGCCATGGCAGAGACGTTCTGCAGCCGTGCTGGCCACATGTGGCTGTGGAGCACTTGGACCGAGGCTGATGTGATGGACGAAATTTTTATTTAACTTTAGTGAATTTAAGTTTTAATAGCCACACATGGACAGCATGGTTTTAGAGTGAGAGCCTGGGTTTGAGTCCCAGATCTGCCTCTTAGGTGCTGTGCAGTGAAGGGAAAGCCCTTTGCCCTCCGAGCCTCAGTTTCCTCAACTGTGGAATGAGAGCGATGGTCCTAGCTCCCTTGCAACTTTTGTGAGGATGAAATGAGTTACGCATGTTCTGAGAACAATACCTGATACACAGCAAGCCACAGACAGTGTTTGCTCTAATTGTTGCCTGAAAACGTCTTGTATGTTGAGCTTCGTGGTCTGGGGCAGAGTGCCCCTTGGCAGGCTGCGGGACCTGGGAGGGTCATCCACCACCCCATGACAGGCACTCCACGTCACCACCACTGTCTTTCTTCCTCCCTGAGTTCTGCCCACTATTGTTTCCATCCTGGAATATTCTGAAACAACTGCGCCTGGTCCACCACACCTATTATTTATTTTCTCTTCTCCTGCCAGGAATGTGAGGCCAAAGATGACCATTTATGTCTGTCAGGAGCTGGAGCAGAATCGAGTGCCCCTGCAGCAGAAGCGGGACGGCAGTGGAGACAGCAACCTGTGTGGTGAGTTGTGGGGAGCAGAGCTGGGACCCACACATTGGGTCCCGCAGCCTGGCTTTCAAGCCCGCAGTCTGGCCTCTGTTCGTTTCCAGTGAATGTGCAGGACAGTCCTGGGCTCCCACATGCCCACACATGGAAAGGGCAGCCTAGTGCATGCTCCTTGCATGGTGCATGGTCTGACCTCGTGGCGGCCCTGCAGTGTGGGTGCTGCCTTAGTGCACACCCCGAGGCTTGGGAAGGTGTTGGGATTGTCCCAGATCTTGCTTCCAGTCAGTGGCAGTCAGGATTGGAGCCAGGAATGCCCACCCTGGAGCTTTTTGTTTCCTCAAACTGCTCCCGATGCAGCTCCTGATGAGAGGAGACTCTCGAGGACCTCAGAGGCGTGGCTGTCAGCCTTCCTGCTCCCACCGAGCACTCCCAGTGGCCATGGTGAAAGGCGTCAGCCTGGGATCCTGCTAATTCTTTTTGCTGGCAGCTTGGTTTGTTTTAGGAGCAAAATTGTGGCTGGGTGTGGTGGTTCATACCTATAATTCCAGCACCTGGGGAGGTAGGAGGATTGCTTGTGCCCAGGAGTTCAAGGCCAGCCTGGGCAATATACCAAGACCAAATCTCTAAATATTAAAAAAGTAGGCTGGGTGCTGTGGCTCATGCCTGTAATCCCAGCACTTTGGGAGGCCAAGGCGGGCAGATCATTGAGGTCAGGAGTAACCCCATCTCTACTCAAAAAAACATACAAAAATTAGCCATGCATGGTCACACCTGTAATCCCAGCTGAGGCAGGAGAATCATTTGAACCCGGGAGGCGGAGGGAGGCGGAGGTTGCAGTGAGCCGAGATCATGCCACTGCACTCCAGCCTGGGTGACAAAGTGAGACTCTGTCTCAGGAAAAAAAAAGAAAAGCGCACACCCCCACACCTGGCTAATTCTTGTATGTTTTTGTAGAGATGGAGTCTCATTCTGTTGCCCAGGCTGGTCTGAAACTCCTGGACTCCAGAAATCTGCCTGCCTTGGCCACGCAGAGTGCTGGGATTATAGGCATGAGCTGCCACACCCACCTGTGTGTGCTTTTAAAATATTGGGCCTCTGATGAGGTTTGTTGAACCAAGGGTTTCTCAGGTGAGGGAAAGGCTTGAGAATCTTGAATTTAATCCAATTGCATTTGCTTTTGAGGAACTTGAGGTCCCTTGAAGTTGAGTAACCCACCCTAGGTTGCCGGTGGCATTTGCTCCTGCCTGGCTGGTGCAGGCCGTGACAAGAAACAGTGTCACTGTTTTCTTCCCACTTGCTGACACCATGGTGCCCTCCTGGTGCGCTCTTCTCTCCTTAGGGTTACTGTGTTGAGGCTGAGTATGGTTTGTGTTGCGGGCAGGGGAAAGACCAGGCCTTCTCCTTTCTGTTGTCAAGTAATAGTTCCTTTTAACTTTCACTCATTGCCCTCCAGCTATCCAAGAACCCTTTAAACAGCAAAAAGAGCTGAAAAGGGACAGAATTTGTTCCTTCCTTCTGACGTGGGTTCACATCTGGCTGCATGTCAGAATTGCCTGATACTCCCTTCAGCCCAGCTGGGTGTCACTGGGCTGGGGATGGGTCTAGGGATCTCTGCATTTCACATAAGCACCCCAAGAGAGACCGAGAGGAATCAAGAGTGGCAGCCTGGCTGGGTGCCGTGGCTCATCCCTGTAATCCCAGCACTTTGGGAGGCTGAGGTGAGCGGATCACCTGAGGTCAAGAGTTCGAGACCAGCCTGGCCAACATGGTGAAACCCCATTTCTACTAAAAATACAAAAATTAGCCAGGTGTGGTGGTGCACACCTGTAATCCCAGCTACTGGGGAGGCTGAGGCAGGAGAATCACTTGAATCCAGGAGATGGAGGTTGCAGTGAGCCGAGATCACGCTGCTGCACTCCAGCTTAGGCGACAGAGCGAGACTCCATCACAAAACAAAACAAAACAAAACAAAAAGAGTGGCAGTGTGGTCTTGCCCCGCCGCCCTGGGTGTGGCATTTTGACAAAGGACTTACTGCTTTCTCAGGGCGGGTGGGAGGCTCACACTGACGGAATGGCCACTTGGAAAGCAGCACTTGCTCCTCCTTCCCCCAGTGTACCACGCCATCTTCCTGGAAGAGCTGACCACCTTGGAGCTGATCGAGAAGATCGCCAACCTGTACAGCATCTCCCCCCAGCACATCCACCGAGTCTACCGGCAGGGCCCCACGGGCATCCATGTGGTGGTGAGCAACGAGGTGAGGGCTGCTGCCTGGCCTGCCCCGACAACGGGCTCTGGGCCACGGGAGGAGCGTCAGAACCCCTGCCCCAGAAACACACTTGGGTTTGGGAGTGACAGACAGGTTCATCTGCACACCACCTGCAGCTGCGGCTGTCCGGGGCTGCGATGGAGAGTGCTGAGGCCCCGTCTCGGTCCGAATGGCTGCCATGCCAAGTAGGCACTCCTTACCCCTCCTGGGCTGGGTGCCCGGTGGGAGCCAGGAGGACAGACTCCACTCTGGCCCAAGGTGCTTATAGTCAGGGCTGTGGAGGTCAGGAGAGGGGCGTTCCCCCAGGGTGGGCGACAGGCCCCAAGAAGAGGTGAAGTGGACTCCGGGGCAGGTGTTGGCGAGGCTGTGGCTTGTGGGAGAGGAGAGCAGAGGCCTCTGCCAAGTGGTGAAGGTGCCACAGCCTTCTCAGGTGGCACAGGGCAGTGTAGAGCACAAGCAGCTACTGGCAGAGGGCTCAGGTACTGTGGTCTCCAGGGATCTGACCCGCTCATGGCTAAGAAGCGGGTGTTGAATATGCCTGCCAAAGGGTTAGGCATTCCTTGCATGATGTAGAACGGAGGCTTTTAAGTTTGTTCTATCCTGGACCCCTTCCACCTAATAACAGGAGTGTGTACTTGTTTTAAGTGTATGCATAGCGACTTATTTAATCCTGTCTGCCTCTATATGATGTGGGTGTTATTATTATCCCATTTCACAGATGGGGGACTGAGGCACAGAGGCTGAGTAATTGCCCCAGGTTGAACAGTGGGTAAGGGGTGGAGCTATGGTGGGAACCCAGGGATTGGAGCTGCAGGGCCCAAGCTCTGAGCCTGTAAGGTACCCAGCCCCTGCTGAAGTGAAGCCTTTATTTATTTATTAAAAATTTTTTATATTAAAAAAAATTGAGACAGGGTCTCGCTGCATTGCCCAGGCTGGTCTTGAACTCTTGGGCTCAAGCGATCCTCCTGCCTCAGCCTCCCAAAGTGCTGAGATTATAGGTGTGAGCCACCATGCCCAGCCTTTTGTTGTTGTTGGTTGTTGTTGTTGTTGTTGTTGTGAGACAAGGTCTTGCTCTATCACTCAGGCTGGTGTGATCTCAGCTTACTGCAACCTCCACCTCCCAGGCTCAGGCCATCCTCCCACCTCAGGCTCCTAAGTAGCTGGGACTACAGGCACTCACCACCATGCCTGCCTAATTTTTTGTAGAGACAGGGTTTTGCCATGTTGCCCAGGCTGGTCTGAAACTCCTGGGCTCAAGTGATCCACCCACCTTGGCCTTCCAAAGTGCTGGGATTACAGGCATGAGCCCCTGCACCAGCTGAAGTGAAGCCTTTAAACATAGAGCTGTGGCTGGGCGCGGTGGCTCACACCTGTAATCCCAGCACTTTGGGAGGCCGAGGTGGGCGGATCACCTGAGGTCAGAAGTTTGACATCAGCCTGGCCAACATGGAGAAACCCCTGTCTCTACTAAAAATACAAAATTAGCCGGGCATGGTGGTGCATGCCTGTAATCCCAGGTACTCGGGAGGCTGAGGCAGGAGAATCGCTTGAACCTGGGAGGCGGAGGTTGCAGTGAGCTGAGATCATACCATTGCACTCCAGCCTGGGCAACAAAAGCGAAACTCCATCTCAAAAACAAAACAAAGCAAACAAACAAACAAAAACATAGGACTGTGCTGGTGGGAGCGGGATGGGATCGTGTGCCCCCAGTTCAGCCCCCAGCAGACCCCGAGCCCTTCTGGGAATTCTGAAGGCCTCTGTATAGAGGATTATAGAGCCCCACCTGACCCTGGACCAGCAAAGGAGTGGTAGGACACAAGGCCAGTATTTGTGGATTAAGACTCCGATTTGTTTCTTCCCATCCCTGGTCCTTGCCTTTGCTGGTGATGCTGCCAAGAGTGTTCCTGACCTGGTGATACTGAGTACAGAAACAGTGGCTGGGAGAAGTAGAGAAAATGCAGGGTTTGGAATTGGACTGGTGTCCCCACCCGAAACTACCTCCTAGTTGCTGAATGACTTTGGGGGAAATTTACTGAACCTCTCTGTGCCACAGTTTCCACATCTGCAAAACAGGGATGCATATACCTGTCAGACTGTAGTACAGATACGGTGGGAGAACAGTGGCAGGTGCCAGGAGACACTAAACAAGTCGTGGGTGGTGTCATTGACTGTGATTCTGCAGGGCACTTGTTATTTGGGGGAGCTAGTGGTGGAGAGATCTTTTTAGTTTTGGGGATGTATACAAATGTCAGGCTTTTCAGGGTTTGTGTATTTCACAGGTTGACATTACTAGTAATAATCCTCTTGCCACTTGTCATTAAACTGCCAGAGCCCTTGAATGTTCACGAGCACTTCCTCTCAGTCCTGGAGGCCAGCAAGGTGGATTTTCCCTGTCTTTCACATTAAAAAGTAATTTGTAATTAGTATAAGAAGTTAAGCAACATAGAACAGCAGAAGGTAGATGTGAAAAAAGCTTACCTCCCCCTTCTTTTCTCCTGGAATAGTTTCTGTTAAGTTTGATGTGATTCTGCAAGGCAATTTTTTGTGCTCTTGTCTCTGTGTGTGCCCTAGTGTCTGTAGGTGTGGGTTTTTAAAACATGCAGTCCGGGCATGGTGGCTCATGTCTGTAATCCCAGCACTTTGGGAGGCTGAGGCAGGGTGGATCACCTGAGGTCAGGAGTTCGAGACCCGCCTGGCCAACATGACGAAACCCTGTCTCTACTAAAAACACAAAAATTAGTCGGGCATGGTGGGTGCCTGTAATCCCAGCTATTCGGGAGGCTGAGCCAGGAGAATTGCTTGAACCCTGGAGGCAGAGGTTTCAGTAAGCTGAGATTGTGCCACTGCACTCCAGCCTGGGCAACAGAGCGAGACTCCATCTCAAAAATATAAAAATAAAAAAAAATTAAAACATGCAGCCAACATGCAGCCGTACATTTATCTTATCTGCAACTTGCTATTTTTGTCACCAGTTCACCAGTTAAGAATTACGTTTATATTATTACATTCAAATCTAAGCGAGCTTTTTTTTTTTTTTTTTTTTTTTTTTTTTTGAGTCACGGTTTCACTCTGTAACCCAGGCTGGAGTGCAGTGGCCCAGTCACAGCTAGACTTATTGCAGCCTCGACCTCCTGGGCTCAGGGGATCCTCCTACCTCAGCCTTCTGAGTAGCTGGGACCACAGGCATGTTCCACCATGCCTGGCTAATTTTTTTTTTTTTTTAATTTTTTGTAGAGACAACATTTCGCCATGTTGCCCAGGCTGGTCTTGAACTCCTGGGCTCAAGCAGTTCACCTGCCTTGGCCTCTCAAGGTGCTGGGATTACAGGTGTGAGCCACTGTGCTCGGCCTAGCTATTTTTTTTTTTAACTCCTATTTTACGGAGGAGGAAAATGAAGCCTGAGGTTCCTAACCTGAGAGCTGACTTTAGAATAGCCAGGAAGGTGGACATGCTGTGAGCAGTGGACAGCTGTAGTGTCACCGAAGGCTTGTCACTTTGCATTCCAAAATGAATTTCCTTTTGTGAAGACAAAAGCCAAAAATGTGGGGAATGCTTGCAATATCACGGGTCCCTGAAGGCAGTTCCTTCCTCAGCTTGTCCTGTGTGCTCAAGAGTAGGCAGTGAAGCAAGTGAAGCAGAGAGCAGAACCCAAATGCCACCTCGCCTAAGTAGGCGATTCTCATTCCCCAAAGTCTCCTTGCCTCTTAACCCCGAATCTATTGGAAACCTTTGGTTCTTAATTGCCCAGAGTGCTGGAGGCAGCCTGGCCAGCTGCGGAGCCGGCCCCTGGGGTGCAAGGGCACTTCATTAAACAAGAGAGTTACTGATTAAGCCCATGTGGGCTCTGCGTAGGGCTTCGCATGCCCAAGTGGCTGGGCTGCCAAGAGTGCTAGATGGAGCAGGCCAGCAGAATAGAGTAAATGTACTTCACGCATCATTAGGCCCTGTGGGAGGGGCGGGGGCGACAGGTGGATGGATTTGCAAGATTCGAGGTAGTAATCCAGAGCAGGCCATAAAATGTGGATGGCATTTTTTCAATTTGAAAAGGGGTTTTGCTATTGTGTTAGCTAGTGTGTGTGTGTGTGTGTGTGTGTGTGTGTGTATTGTATGTTTATATATTTTATTTTATTTTATTTTATTTGGAGACAGAGTCTCACTCTGTCACCCAGGCTGAAGTGCAGTGATGTGATCTCAGCTCACTGCAACCTCCGCCTCCTGCATTCAAGCGATTCTCCTGCCTTAGCCTTCTGAGTAGCTGGGATTACAGGCACCTGCCACCGTGCCCGGCTAATTTTGTATTTTTAGTAGAGATGGGGTTTCACCATGTTGGCCAGGTTGTTCTGGAACTCCTGACCTCAGGTGATCCACCTGCCTTGGCCTCCCAAAGTCCTGGGATTACAGACGTGAGCTACCGCGCCCGGCCTGTTTATATATTTTAAAAATATTCTTTAAATGTAAATTGTGAAATGCAGTATAAATATGGAAAAAATTTGTAAAACTTACTTATACAGTTAAAGAACCATTGAAGTACCCATGTACCTGCACTCAGGTTACCAGAATGTTACATTAGAAGCCCCTTTGTGGACTGATTTCATAACAGCCAACTGGCTAGTATGAATTTTCTATTAAACATTCCCTTATTCCTCCTCAATATATTGTTTAATTTTGCTATTTAAAAACTTTCCATGAGTGAAATCATAGTGTATTCTTCTGTGATTTCTTTCATTTCACATTTTGTTTGGAAGGTCATGCATGTTGAAGTATACAGCTGGCGCTCATTGGCACTGCCGAGGAGCATGATTCCATCACATCTGGTTCATGCTTCTGCTGTTGATTGACGGGGCTGGTAGGAGTTTGGTGTTACTGCAGACGGTGCTGCGCTAACCAGCCTCATGCCCGTCTTTGTGATGTAGAACTTTGTCCAGGGCTCATGACTTGTAGGAGAATGTAGGAAAATTTCCTTGTTGGAAATGCATGGTCATTCTTACTGGGTCCCATGAACAGTGTTAGGAAGATTTACATCCCCATCAGTAGTGGACACCAGTTCCTGTTGCTCTACATTCTGGTTATATTTTTGTCATTAAATCAGCCCCATTTTACAGAGAGGGCCATGGAGACAGGAAGTTAAAAAGGTTGGCTTGTCCAAGGTCACTGGGTAGTTCATCGAAATTAGAACTCCAGAGAGGAGGCTCCTGAGCAGAGTCGTTAGTTTCCTGCCACATTTATAGACACAGGTAGTGGAACCCTCCTTTATATTTTGTCTTTGTAGGACGCGGATGTGCAGATCCTACTAAGTACCAAGGTTTCTATTTTTAAAAACATTTTATTTAGTTGTTTTTCTCTGTTGCCATTAGTCACATACACATTCCTGTAATGCGTCCGTTATAGAGACTGGAAGAATTAGTAACTAGGAAAAAGCAAAAATAGTGCAAACAAACATAAATCAGTGGTCCAGTATTAAATGGTAACATCTTGATTCCCGTTTGGGCCTCTTTCCATCCTTCATATTCATACTAGATGGTTGGGGTTATGTTCAGGTTTCTGTTACTTAAATTGCAATCATGTCACACCTTGATTCTGTGTCCTTATTTTTCAGTGAATGTTGTAGCAGAACCATGTTCCTGCTGCATTCGTAGACACCGTGGCAGTGGTGTTTACCGCGTTCCCGTGTGTGTAGACACCGTGGCAGTGGTGTTTACCACATTCCCGTGTGTGTAGACACCGTGGCAGTGGTGTTTACCACGTTCCCGTGTGTGTGGACACCGTGGCAGTGGTGTTTACCGTGTTCCCGTGTGTGTGGGCACTGTGGCAGTGGTGGTTACCATGTTCCCGTGTGTGTGGGCACCGTGGCAGTGGTGTTTACCGTGTTCCCGTGTGTGTGTGGACACCGTGGCAGTGGTGTTTACCGTGTTCCCGTGTGTGTGGGCACCGTGGCAGTGGTGGTTACCATGTTCCCGTGTGTGTGGACACCGTGGCAGTGGTGTTTACCACGTTCCCGTGTGTGTGGACACCGTGGCAGTGGTGTTTACCGTGTTCCCGTGTGTGTGGGCACTGTGGCAGTGGTGGTTACCGTGTTCCCGTGTGTGTGGACACCGTGGCAGTGGTGTTTACCGTGTTCCCATGTGTGTGGACACCGTGGCAGTGGTGTTTACCGTGTTCCCGTGTGTGTGGACACCGTGGCAGTGGTGTTTACCGTGTTCCCGTGTGTGTGGACACCGTGGCAGTGGTGTTTACCGTGTTCCCGTGTGTGTGGACACCGTGGCAGTGGTGTTTACCGTGTTCCCGTGTGTGTGGACACCGTGGCAGTGGTGTTTCCGCAGCTGCGCATGGCTAGGCTCTGCCACTGAGGCTTTCCAAATGATGAACTCGTGGTTGAAGGAACATGTTTTCTCTTTTGTCTCTCAGATGGTGCAGAACTTCCAAGATGAATCCTGTTTTGTCCTCAGCACAATTAAAGGTGAAGCCTCCCCCTCCCCCTAGGGTAGTTGTGGGGGCAGGTGAGAGGGTGGGACCTGCCTGCAGGATGGGCCCTTCCAGAGAGTGCTGACCTGGGAAAAGCCTTTGAGAAAAAGAAAGCACAAACTCTCTGTGAAAGCTAGCCCTAGAAATGGCAGAACTAGTGAGATTGGCCCCCAGGGTCACTTCTGAAAGGGAAATCCTGGGCCAGGCAACTTGTTTTCTATGAACTCAGTGTTGAGTAGAAGCATTGTGGGTTTCCTGGGGTCCTCCGGGAAGATCAAGCCTGGAATACAGCCACTGAGTCTGCAGGCAGCGTGGGTCGGGATGGGGGATGAGGGGGCCCACCTGACAGTGTGCCTGTGCTCTGCCGAGGAAGAGCCTGTGGGCCAGGAACATGTATTTATTCATGAAAGGTAGAGAAAGACCTGCTGTGGCCTTCCTAAGGGTTGGGGTGCATGTATAGGATATGTCAGAACAAAAGCCCTCTGACCGACTCATAGACCCTGGACCATGATGAGGCCACTTCCCACCTTGTCCCGTGGATCTAGCCACCGAGTGTCTTTTTGTTTTTTTTGAGACGGAGTCTCTGTTGCCCAGGCTGGAGTGCAGTGGCGTGATCTCAGCTCACTGCAAGCTCCGCCTCCCGGGTTCACACCATTCTCCTGCCTCAGCCTCCCGAGTAGCTGGGACTACAGGCGCCCGCCACCTCGCCCGGCTAATTTTTTTGTATTTTTTTAGTAGAGACGGGGTTTCACTGTGTTAGCCAGGATGGTCTTGATCTCCTGACCTCGTGATCCGCCTGCCTTGGCCTCCCAAAGTGCTGGGATTACAGGCGTGAGCCACCGCGCCCAGCTGCCACCAAGTGTCTTTGGGGCCTTGGGGGCCATAATATCCCTGAGAACCACAGTTGTCCAAATCCTCCTTGGAACGTAGGTTTTCATCCTTGAGCCTAGGGCTATGGTAGAAAGACCTATTGTTAAAAAGACCCTAAACGAGGCAGATGTCAGGGCATGTGAGATCCCTGCTTCTGCCAGCACGCTTTGCTGTATGCAGCCCTATTTTGGTGGTCTTTGCTGATACCCTAACAGCGTGCCTTTTGGGACTCCCCAATACTGTGGCACTGCACCTTTTTTCCTGTGAAATACACCCAGTGTTTCTCTCTTGCAGCTGAGAGCAATGACGGCTACCACATCATCCTGAAATGTGGACTCTGAGCAGCAGTGGACCTCGTACCTGTCTCCAGCTCCCAGCCCTGTGGATCCCCGTGGATGTAGACATTGCCCTACTGTAAGCTGTGGCCTCACCAGGCAAGCTGAGGCCAGGAGGGACCCTGCCCAGTCTGTGAAAGCTACAGAGCACCAACCAGCAGAAGCCTGTGGACACCAAGTACGGTGTACAGAAAGCCAGTGGCTCCTTTCTCCCTTCCTCTTGGCCTTCAGATTTTGAATGGTTCCTTGTTCATTTCTATTGGTCCAACCCTGACGTTCTAAAAGGGCAAACAGTGGAGACGTCTGCTCTGAAACCCCTCATCCCTTAGTTGGAAGCTGATTGGGTATCTTGGTGCCGCCTGTATTGGTCCCTTCTGACCACTCTCCTGCCTCCAGAGAAAGCTCTGCTTCACCCTGGAAGCTGGTACCTTTACCTCCTCCTCTGGGAGTTGGCTGCATGGCCAGCACTGCCGACTTGATGGGAGCAGTTTGCCCTCATTCTCCTGTTTCAGGTTTGCTTCCCTTCTCAGTGACCCTGGTGAGCATCCGCCTTTCCTGTTCTTGGATGAATTGATGGGAGTGGGGCTATTCTGTGCCTTCTACCTCTTTCTTCTCTACGTTGTTTCTAAGGATCTGCTGCTGCGGAACCCAAAGATGTGCTCCTGTCTCTGCACTGGCGCATTGGCATGGTAGATGCCACAATGTATGTGCCCGGCCTTTCTCAGAGACATTAGTTCTGAGGCCCTTTGTGGGGAGGTTAGGGGGATGGTAATAGAAAAAGACTTTTATTTCCTGGCAATCACGGGTAAGGAGGATTAGGAATGAGTATTCCATTCCTAGGTGTCATCAGATGACCTTGACCACCACAATAGCAGGCCCTCTTGGATGGACTTATAGAAAGTTAGAGAAGACCTTGTTGAACCGCTGCTAAACTTGCCACAGGAACTTAAATGTTTATCTTTGTTTGTTTGTAGAGGCTACGTTTAGGGTATTTTGCCTGCATCAGAATGGGTGCATCATCTTTCTTAATGGCCTATCGGGAAATTTGAATGTCAGTAACTGTGGTAGACTCAGAAATTCGTCTTTGTCTTGCCTCTGGTTCCTGGGATCCAGTGATCTCTACTGGCCCAGGGCTTCAGCTCTTGGTTAATTTAGGTTCATGGGGAACCCCCTGACCACCTGAATGGGATGTCCTAGCTTCTAAATGGAGCTTCTGTGGAATGAAGTGCTAGACTGAAGGACTACCAGAATAAAACAGGGTCTACAATGGGGAGAACTTGTTTTATAGATGAGGAAACCAAGGCTCAGAGGGGCGAAGTCACCTGCATGGTAGCACATAGTGATAGGGCAGCGATATAAATTTATCATATAAACCAGGACATTTCAGAATAAAAGGGGCTCTGTTAGTCATTATGTTGGGTAATAGCCATGGCATTCCTACAGAACAGAGTGAGGACAGGCTCCTGATTCCTCTTCCTTCTTTAGAGGAGAAGCGGGGAGTGGGTTAACTAACAGCTTTATTGAGATGTCATTCACATGCCATTCAGTTTACCCATTGCTAGTGTCCAATGGTATTCACAGAACCACCATCAATTCACAGAATTACAATCAACGTTGGTACATTTTCATCACCCCCAGTAAAACCCCGTACCCTTTGTCTGTCACTCCCCTACTTTCCCAACTCCTGCAGTCCAAGGCAGCCATGAATCTACTTTCTATGTAAGATTAACCTACTCTGGACATTTCATATATCTGGAATCATGTGATATCTCTTTTGTGACTGGCTTCTTCCACTGAATGTTTTCTAGGGCCGTCCAAGTTGAGGATGTATCAGTACTTCATTCTTTTGTATTGCTGAATAATACTTCATTGTATAGATAGACCACATTTGTTTATTGATTCATCAGTTGATGGACATTTGTGTGCTTTTACTTTTTGGCTACTCTGAATGATGCTGCTATGAACATATTTCTACAAGATTTTGTGTGGACATATGTTTTCATTTCTTTTAGCAATATACATAGGAGTGGAATTGCTAGGTCTTACAGTAACTCCGTGTTTTAACTTTTTGAGAAACTGCCAGACTGTTTTCTATATCAGCTGTACCATTTTACATTCCCACCAGCAATGTATCCAGGTTTCAATTTGTCTACATCCTCATCAACACTTGCTATTATCTGTCTTTTTGCTTTTAGCATCCTAATGAGTATGAAATGCTATCTTGTGGTTTTGATTTGCATTCCCCTGATGGCAACTGATGCTGAGTGTCTTTTCCTGTGCTTACGGGCCATGCGTATTTCTTCTTTGGAGAAAGGTCTATCCAGGTCCTTTGCCTATTTTTAATTGAGTTGTCTTTTTTTTTTTAAGTTTTCTGTTTTCCTAACCACTAGACTACCAGGGATGAGCCTTCTTTTTATTATTGAGTTGGGTGAGCTATTTGTATATTCTAGACGCCAGTCTTTTATCAGGTATATGACTGGTAAAAATGTTCTCCCCTTCTGTGGATTGTTTTCAGTTTCTTGTTGGTGTCCTTTGAGACACAAAACTTTTTAACTTTGATGATTTCCAAGATACGTATTTTTTTTCTATTGTCACTTGTGCTTTTGGTGCCATATCTAGAAAACCATTGCCTAATCCAAGGTCAAGAAGATTAATGCCTGTGTTTTCTTCTAAGAACTTGTATAGTTTTAGTTCTCACAATGGTCTTTGATCCATTTCGAGTATATTTTTATATATGATGTGATGTAGGGGTCCAGCTTCATTCTTTTGCTTGTGGATCTCCACTTGTCCCACTGCTGATTATTGAGAAAAATATCCTTTCTCCACAGAATTGTCTTGGCACCCTTGCTAAAGGCCTCTGCTTCTTACTGGATCTTCTTTCCTGGGACATGGTGTCGTTGGGAAGCTTACCTTTTTTTTTTTTTACTTAGTCTGTGTTTGGTTCCACCAGTTTTATGCTGCCTTTCTACTCTGTTCTTGCTGTCTCCCTCTTTACCTGAGTCAACGGTACTGAGTCCTATCTCTCTCTGATGTTCCCCAGTCTTCCTTGGTGCATGTTCTAGCTCCACACACTAGTCCTTGGAGGAAGGTTGAGACCAATGATTTCCTGTTATGAGTCATGAGGAAACTGAATCACCTAGAAGTGGAATAATGTGCTCAGGGTCACACAGCCCATTAGTGGAAGGACCAGGACTAGACCTTTAGTCTTCTGAGGTCCAGCCCCTTAGGCTGTCTGTCATCACTGTACCCAAGTGATGTCACTACCAAGGCCAAATGATGGTGGGCTAAATTTTAATTCTCAAAAGTGTAGGAGGCTAATATTGTCTTCTAAGTTCCAAAAGAAGATGTAATAAAAGTCTGTTACCTTAAGTGTGCTATTAGTAGAGTCTTCCATTTTTCTGGCATGCCCCTGGCATCTGCTCTTCTTACCTTCTCGTGGTTGTAGTTAAAGCTTATAGCTTATGAAAGAATAGAAAATAATAAATACCAAAAAAAAGTACACATGGTAATTTGGTACCAAAATATCTCAGCTGCCTAATTTAGCAGTTCATCCCTTCCACAGGGGTCAGATGAGCTAAAGCTCCAGGTTTTATTTTTCATTTGATTGACATACAGAAAAGCCATAGCCCTTCCCACAGCTGTCCAGGGTCTTTCCTGTGAGTCCGGAGGTGCTGGCCTATTGAGCAGGACAGCTCTTCCCAGGGCACTCCCACCAACCTGTGGCTTCTGAACTGTAGCTTCTTTTTACAGTGAACCCCAGAGGGAAATAAGACAGACACATGTGCTCAGGCCACCATCTTGAACTGGAAGCCCAAAGCTGAGTTCCTTACTCTTAGGTCGTCACGGTTTTTGCGGGGTATCTGCAAGGTTGAGATAAACCCTTTCCTGTTTACCAGGTTGTCCTTTCTGGATGAAGGGACAGAGGCTGTTGAATGGAGGAATAATAGGTTTGCTGGAGGAGGGGCATGGTAATGCCTGTGGAAAGGACAGGATCGGGTGGGGAGGTCGAGGCTTTGACTTGGGGTCGTCGAGGCTTTGACTTGGGGTCCTAAGCAAAGGTCAGGTGTTGCCCTAGTGACCTCTTGCCCAGACAGCCCAGAGCCCCTTACACAGAGCTATTAACCTAGGGAAGGCTTTACCAGCAGTGGACTGGAGCCAGCCAGGGTCACAAGTTTCCAAGTCCAGCATTGCTTCAGGGGCTGGCCTGAGTAACTGAAGATCTGAAAATCATTAACAAGTCGATGAAATAAACGGAAAAGCCTCTTAGGCTGTTGTCAGTGGAGCAGAGGGAGAAAGTCCCTAGGCGCTCAGAGGGGGCGAGAAAACAGTGGATGATTGGGCGGGGGTGGGGGGTTAGATGTTGACACTGCCTGGGGTGTAGGAAGAGGAACAGAGAACCCAGAGTCAGGGTCCTGGATCCCAGACCCTCGCTCAGTATGAGTCTCTTTGCCTCTCTGGGTCTCTATCTCCTCCTCTTACAAATACAGGCTTGGTGATCTCTGAAGATGGCACCAACCTGCCATGAAATGAATCTGAGGGGTTTTCCCATTTTTCCCTCCATCAAAATCGTACAAAAAGCTGGACGTGGTGGCCCATGCCTCTAATCCTAGCATTTTGGGAGGCCGAGGTGGGAGAATCACTTGACGCCAAGAGTTCGAGACCAGCCTGGGCATCGTAGTGAGACTCCATCTCTGTCTTTTTGAAAATAAAAAATCTTTGAAAATTGCACAACAGGCAGGAGACCTTTACGTGTGCCCATCCTGGTTGTACACAGTGCCACCAGTGCTCCTGCAGTGCAGGGCGGCATGCTTCTTGACATGGGTCAGATTGTGTCCATCGTGTCTTTGGGAATCAGCCCTAGCTCCTAACTGGGCTGACTACTTCCTCCGCAAACTTATGGGGGCCCCCAGATATTCCTTGCCAGCCAGGGACCAGACACAGTGCGGGCACAGTCTGTGTCATTGGTGTACATGTGCGTGTTTACATGTGTACCTGGGTTCCTTCCCTTGCCCATGAATTTGCCATGAGCACAGCCAGAAGCAGCCTCAGCTTGGCAAGGTGTGGAGATGACTGCTGTTCCCTTCGCTTTTGGGGAAAACAGGCTCCCTCGGTAGCTTGATGATTCTCTTTTGATCTTGTGTGACCTCCTGGAGAGTGGATGAAGCTGGTGGCCTTATCTCTTCTAGACAGTGTAAGTGGCACTGGGCGAGGCCCCCAAGAGCAGGGCAAGGTCTCTAGAGCGGGTCTCCCACATGACTGGCTTCACACAGGCACTTCCCCTCGGGTTGCATGCTCTGTGTCATGTTACCAGTCCGGGGTTGCAGGTAGGAAATGTTTGTACCCTCTTCTGATTGCCACCTCCTTCCCATCGCCCCTTAGGGACAGGGCTTGAGGGCCAGTGAGGTGCTGGTCAGGCACCCCAGGCCTCCTTCTTGGGACCTGCCCAGGGGCACCCTGAGAGCTCCTGAAACCCCCACTTAGCTTCCAGACCTTTCTGCAAAAGCTCCTCCTGGCTTTCCTCCCTCCCCCAATCTATGGGTCACAGCTAACAGATCTGAGGGCAACTGCTGTGCTAGTGGCCAGGGCTGCACCTGCCATCCCCGGCTCTGCCACTTTAGGGCCTTCTAGAGGCAGTGTCCTTAGGAAGTAGCTCTGAGGCATGGGTTTTCTGCTCTGTGCAGGGCAGCTGATGGGATAAGGTGGGGAAGGACGGTCACTGCTTGGGCCCCAGCTGGCCAGCCTGGCGATGGGGCAACCAAACCATGTCCCTCAGCAAAGGGCCAGAGTGGGAACCTGTCCTCATGCCCTTCGTCCTGAGGAGCCCCGAGGTGGGCAGCAGGGGCCAGGGAAAGTTTTCAGGCCTTCATCAAACAGAACAATATTCTCAGCTCCGCACCCCTCATCCTGTGTCAGCACTTACCGGTGTGTGACTGCCCTTGTCAGCTAGCATACGGTGGGCCCACCTGGCCCACTGGCTGTTTATGCCACTGATTTATGATAGGGAATATTATCTTTGAACCCAATTAAGTGTTTTCTACCCCATCACACACACAAAAAATTCTTATTATTAGTAGACATGTATTTACCAAAAATATGTACTCAATTATTGTATTTTGGATTTTATCAATTTAAAAATTGTGGAAATTTGTTTGCTCTTACGCCAACATAATATTGATTTTGCCTCTTGGCTCTGAAAGCCCAAAATATTTACCATCTAGCCCGTTACAGAAAAAGTCTGCTGACTACTGAGCCAGACCTCCATTACCTCCATCCCTGTTGGATTATTTAAAGAAAGCCTCAGAGAGTAAGGGCTTTTTAAAAAGAATAAAATGACTTGGTTTGAGCTTGGAAGCAGGGGAAGCATTCAGATGAGCAGTTTCTGCATTAACCCTGCCTGTCACGCATCTCGTGTCCTGTGTGGCTGGCAAGCCCCCCTTGGAAGGTTCTGGTGCTTCAGCTGGCTCCTGCAGAGTCCACCCCGCCTCGTGGTGGGAATGCAGAGCCCTTTGCTTTCCTTCTTGCCGCCTGCTTCCTGTTCCTGGGGACCCGCTGGGCCTTTGGTCTGCATCCCCTGGCCAGGCCCCTCAGGGTTGATGCGTGGAGAAGGCCTTTGAGCAGTGGTGGGCAGCAGTGGCCTCCTGGCCAGCTCACACTCTTGTCCTGGGAGGGGCAGCCTGATCTCACCTCCACCTAGTACCTTGGGGACTGAGTACCTTTTGGCTTCTCTGGAGCCTGCAAGCCTCTTCCCATGTGTCCAGCTGCTCTTCCTGCTACAAAGGGGACTGCTCACAGTGGCCTCAGCTTGGTGGTTTTGAGGGGCAGCCCCCTGGCCCTCCATAAGGGTATCCTGGGCCTGAGAATTCTGCATCTGCCATTGGAGGATGGACAGCCTCAAATGGAAGGAGTCCCACGGGAGATGGGTCCGAGGTCCGGCTGTGGCCATCCAGCCCCCTGTGGCTTGTCCAGCCTCTGTGCACCCCTGGTGTCTTCACTCCAGGGGCAGACAGCAGCCACTGCAGTCCCTTTCTTCGTGAGTAACAGTAGTGGTAGCAGCTGGGGCTAACAGGCTAGGCTTTGTGTTCTGCGCGTTTGGTCAGCTTCTCACTTGATCCTCCCTAAAGCAATGGGGAGGCCCCCACTAGCCCAGTTTTCAGGAAGTCAACTGGGAGGTTAGATGGGGGCCAGGGTCCCACAGCTATTGATGGCCCGAGCCAGGTTGAGCTTCCTGGTGTCCAGTCCGGATCCCACTTGCAGATCTCATGCTCTCAGATAGGTGGGACGAGTTCTTTTGTCACAGTGCTGGCTCTGTCCTGAGGCCTCATTGCTGGCTGGGTGTGCTCTGCTGGGAAAAGCTTTGCGGGGCTTGCTTGGTTAACCACAGAAGAGAAGGGGACTGTTTGGGGTGCCTCTCTGCAGCCTCCCCGTGCTGGGTGGAAGCACGGTTACTGTGTTCTCTAATGTTCATGTATTTAAAGTGATTTCTTTCTAAAGATGTAACCTCCACACCTTTCTCCAGATTGGGTGACTCTTTTCTAAAGGTGGTGGGAGTATCTGTCGGGGTGGTGTGGCCCTTGGATGGGTCAGGTGGGTGTGAGAAGTCCTGGGGAGGTGGGCGTTGAGCTCAAAGTTGTCCTACTGCCATGTTTTTGTACCTGAAATAAAGCATATTTTGCACTTGTTACTGTACCATTGTGCGGACGAGAAGTCTGTATGTGGGATCTGTGTTTGGGTTAGAATGCAAATAAAACTCACATTTGTAAGAAACCTCTGTGGCTCAGGCCTTGAGTTGTTTTGCTTTTTTGTTTGTTAGATTCTGGTAAAATATACAAAACATAAAATTTACCGTCTTCACTATTTGAATTGTACATGTCAGCGGTATTAAGTACACTCACATTGTTGTGCAGCCATCACACCATCCCTCTCCAGAATTCTTAATTTTTTGTTGAGACAGGGTCTTGCTCTGTCACCCAGGCTGGAGTGCAGTGGCATGATCACTGCTCACTGCAGCCTCGACCTCCCTAGGCTCAGGTGATTCTCCTAACTCAACCTCCCAAGTAGCTGGGACTACAGGCGCGTGCCACCATGCCCAACTAATTTGTTTGTATTTTGTAAAGATGGGGTTTCACCATGTTGCCCAGGCTGATATTGAACTCTTGGCCTCAAGCAGTCTGCCCACCTCAAGCACAGTGGCTGATGCCTATAAATGCTGAGATTACAGGTGTGAGCCACCACGCCCAGCCCAGAATTCTTTTCATCTTGCAAAACCGAACCTTTGTACCCGTTAAACACTAACTTCCCGTCCCCCAGTGTTAGTCCATTTGCATTGCTACAAGGAATACCTGATACTGGGTAATTTATAAAGAGATTGGGCTCATGCTTCTGCGGGCTGTACATGGCCTCAGCATCTGCTTCTGGTAAGGGCCTCAGGAAGCTTACAGTCGTGGCGGAAGGTGAAGGAGAGAGCCAGCATGTCACAGGGTGAGAGAGGGAACAAGAAAGGGAGAAGGCGCTAGGCTCTTTTAATCAGATCTCGTGTGAACTCAGAGAGGACTCCCTCATTATGAGGACAGCATTAAGCCATTCATGAGGGATTTGCCCCCGTGACCCAAACACCTCCTACGAGGCCCACCTACTACATTGGAGGTCACATTTCAACTTGAGATTTGGGAGGGACACGTCCAAACTGTATCACCCTTGTCCCAGCCCCTAGCAACTGCTTTTCTCATTTCTGACTCTAGGAGGGACATCATAAAAGTGGAATCATATAGTATTTGGCCTGTGACCGGGGTGTCCTCAAGGTTCATCCATATTGTAGCATGTCTCAGAATTTGCTTTTTTTGTTTGTTTATTTTGAGACAGTCTTGCTCTGTTGCCCAGGCTGGAGTGAGATGGCATGATCTCTGCTCACTGCAACCTCCGCCTCCCAGATTCAAACGATTCTCCTGCCTCAGCCTCCCAAGTTGCTGGGGTTACAGGTGCCTGCCACCATGCCTGGCTAACTTTTGTATTTTTGTAGCCATGCCCATTTTTGTATTTTTGTATTTTGTATTTTTGTAGCCATGCCCAGCTAGATTTTGTATTTTTAGTAGAAATTGTGTTTCGCCATGTTGGCCAGGCTGGTCTCGAAGTCCTGACCTCAGGTGATCTGCCCGCCTCGGCCTCCCAAAGTGTTGGGATTACGGACGTGAGACACCGGCCAGACTCTCCTTCCTTTTTAAGGATGAATAATACCGTTGTATGGATAGCCCACATTTTGTTTATCCACTCATCCTTCAATGGACATTTTGGTTGCTTCCATGTTTAGCTATTGTGAATGATGCTGCTATGCACATGGGTGTGACCAAACAGCTCTTCATGTCCCTGCTTTTTTTGGGTAATGCTCAGAAGTGGGATTGCTGGGTCAATTCCATGTTTAATTTTTTGAGGAACCACCATCCTATTTTCCACAGGGGCTGCACCATTTTACATTCCCTCCAACAGTGCACAACGGTTCCAGTTACTCCTTGCCAACACCTATTATTTTCCTGGTTTTTGTGTGTGTGTGTGTCTTTGTTTTTTAATAATAGCCATTGTAATGGAGGCCTCAGGTGTTTGGAGTTTGATCAGTGGGTGGGCTGGCTGAATGCTGGTCAGCATGTTTGCAGCGCTGCCACCCCAGTCTCTTATCTCTTACCAGGACCAGGGCTGTAGCCCATGAGCCACCCACAGGCCTCCCTACCAGCCCCCTACCCTGCTCTGAAACCTTCCTACCCTGACCACAACTTTCCCAAGCTCTTCTGTCTCCAGCGTCCATTCTGATCATGTGTGCCCATGGCGCCCAGAGCTGTGGCTCCTCCATGCCTGCTGCCCGTGTTCTCCCCAGACTTCCAAGCCCCACGGATGGCGCTCCTCCCACCCCGCATTGGTAAAGCCCCCCTCTCTTCTCAAGTTGCCTGCACGTCCCTGTGAGAGGAGCAGACGGTGTGCACAGTGGGAGGGCCTTCAGGCCTTGGATTGGAATCCTGGGTCCGTATGATTTTGAGCAGGCTACTTAACCTCCCCGATTCCTATTCTCATCTGTGAAATAGAAATACCACCTGCCTTGCAAGTTTGTGGGGCTGAAATGAGACCATGTACACGAGACAGGGAGCAAAAGGCCGGGCACAGGACGAGGCTCCTGGGGAAATGTGGAACAGCACTGGCAGGGCCTCTGAGCTGGGAAATGGCTGGGTGTTCCAGGATCCTGAAGAAGGGCATTGTTGCTGAAGGAGGATGATGCCAGGGGAGGTCAGAGGAGGAGGGGATCGGGCCAGATAACGGAATGATCTCAGAGTTTTCAGTGTTCCCAGTACACACGCGCATATTAATGAGTTTCACAAAACAATACTTGGACTAGTCCATGTCATTTTTTCTTGAGGAATGCAGATCTTGACCGGTGGAGCTGACCTTCTGGCCTGCTGGTGGGCTGTGCCCTATGCTTTGACTCTCCTGACACAGGGCGTTGCAGACCATATGGGAGCAGGAGGGTCCGGCCTGTGTTCTAAGTGCAGTGGGAAACAGCGTGGCAGGTCCTTAGGCTGAGAGGGTACGTGATGGCTGTCTTAGCCCATGCGAGCTGCTGTAACAGAATGCCATAAGTAAACTAGGTGGCTTATAAACAACAGAAAGGTATTTCTGTCCGTTCTGAAGGTGAGGTGTCCAAGGTCAAGGCACTGGCAGATCCAGTGGCTGGTGAGGGCCTGCCTCCTAGGAAGGGGCAAACAAGCTCCCTAGGGCCTCTTTTACAAGGGCACTAACCCCATTCATGCGGGCTCCACCCTCATGGCCTCATACCTCCCAAAGGCCCCACCTGCATGTACCATCACCTTGGAGGTTAGGCTTCAACATCGGAAGCGGGGGAGGGAACACAAGCATTCAGTCAATAGCAACGGGATTGGGTTCAAGAGCTCAGAGTGGAACTAGGGAGCCTGGCAAGCTCAGGGCCCAAGAGTTCCCCTGTACCACCGTCTTTCCTTCTGGTATGGCTGCTGGCTGCCCCATCCGCCTGCACAGCCTCTGCCCCAACAGAGAAACTAGAGGTGAGCTAGGACACAAGAGTGGGATGGTGTGAACTCAGAAGCACCTCGCAGCAGCCGAGGCCCAGAGCAGCATGGGCCCACAGCAGAGGCTTCTTCCTTTCCATCAAACTGCGAGAGCTCGGTAGGCCCCAGCGCAGGTGCGGCTCGGGTCGCTGTCCTCGGCCTCCCGGTGGGCAGGAGCCGGCAGCCGCACTGCAAAGGGGTCTATTTCCAGCAAACCACCCCCCACCCAGCCATGATGCGGGCATGAGGCTTTCCGGCTATTTCCCAGGATGTCTCTTCAGGCAGCGGGGTGCAGCACTGTGGTTCTGAAACTGGAGGGCTTGTTCTAAAGATGGCTGGGCCCTCGCAAAGAGCTTCGGGCTCGGTGGGTCTGATCGGGGGCCTGGGAATTTGTATTTCTAAGAAGTCCCCAGGTGATGCTAACACCGTTTGTCCAGGGACCACACTTCGAGAGCCCCTGATGTAGCGGAGAACTGCCTAGCTTCTCATTCAGCCTCCGGCTGTGTGACCTTGCCCAAGGTCGCCTAACTTTTCTGTTTTGCTTGCCTCATCCGTAAAATTAGTCCACGAGGACTAATACTCGTGCCTGCCTCGCAGGACGATTATAACGAGTAAATGAGCTGAATTTACTTCAAGAGCTTGGAATGGCCCCGGCACATAGTAAAGCAGTGAGAGGCAGGAGGCTTTTATTCATGGCTTGTAGTGGCTGGGTGGTGTCCCAGTGCATCGGAATCTTCAGGAGGGCCGGAAAGCCACCTGCACTGCACTGCGGGGGTTCCCCGCCCGCAGTCTCCCATTCAGTGGTGGGGTGCGGGTCTGAGAATGTGCATTCCTAACAGGTTGCCCCGGGGGTTGTTGCTGCTGGCCTGGAGCCACCTGCCCTCTCTTTCTGGGGAGGAACCTCCAAGAGGGATAGTGACTCACTCGGGTGGGGTGGGACAGAGGGGGACTAGAGAATGTTAGGGTCCGCTGACACAAAGGTGACCCAGAGCCTGACAGCTGGCTGGTAGCTATGGGATCCTCTGCGCCTCCCTGTAGGGGAAGATGATTTGAGTAGTGAAACCTGTTGATGACCCTCCCACCCGCCAACAGACACACACACACACGCACACAGACACACACACACACACGGAACCAGAGGGGCCTCCCGGGTACAGGTGTGGATGCCACTGGCTCTCGACCCCACTCTCTGCTCTGGGTCAGGTGAGTAGCCACACTCAGCGCTTCTGCTTCTGGAAGTCCTGGGCTGTGGTGGCTCCCACATCGCTGACTGGGGCTGTCCACATGGAAGACCCGTGAAAGTCACCAGTGGGAAGCAGGTGCATGCACTGTTTGGGCCTCTACCGGGTAGGCTGAAGATTCCACCTGGAGTGTGTCAGACAGGATAGGCCCTGGGAGGCTGACTCACGAGGACCAAACCCTGAGGAGCCTGAGGGAATCACTGCTGTGGGTGAGAGGAGGAAATCAGCCATATGGCTCTGGAGGATCCTGGCAGCCTGAGGACACTCTAAGGTGCAAAGCAGAATCCTCAAGGGAAGGGTGTCTGGGCAGGTTCTCCCAGCTGAGCCTCTGCTGGAACAAAGCTGGCTTTCCCCTGGTCCTCCAGCCAGGAAGCGCAGGCCCTTAGGCTTGGCTTGGACACTGTTCCTTGGACCCACCAGGGGCGGACCCAGGTCTAGACAGTCCCCTCCCGCCCCCCATTCCCAAACCCTCTGATAAACATGCTTTGGGGGAAGACTGCACGCCCTGCTTGCTCCAGCCCTGCTCAGCCCCAGGTTGCCTCGCCCAGGGAAGAATCTGGTGGCCAGGAGGCTTCCAGAGCTAGGTTGGGTTGAATATTAACCTGCCTTGATTGGGTGGATCAATATTTAAACTCAATTACAAGAGAAAGGGGTTATCTGGAGAGGGCTTATCAGGCCAGAGCAGCTATTGAAATATCTGATAAGCCCAGAGGTTGACATTGGAGTGGGGGAGGAGCTGGCCCCAAACACTAGTCCAGAGAGGAGAAAGGTGGATGGAGGAAAATCGACCAACTTCCCTCCCTTCCTCCTGTCATCCCTTCTTTCTCCTCCTCTCCCTCCATTCCCTTTGTTCACATGTGCTTTTTGAGTATCAGGGGCAGGCCCAGCTCTTTCCTGGCACCTACAGGTCACAGAACTTGCTGGGCCTTACTCTTCCTCTGGGCTCTTCCTCTGAGCTCCCATGGGCTCCTGTGCCTAGGCTGTAACTGTCCGTCTGTCTGTCCGCCTCTCCCACTGGGAGGAGCTCCTAGAGACAGAGTTTGGTCTGCCTGATCGCTGCCACTCTGGAATCCAGCCCAGGGCCTGGCAGGGAGAAGCCTGCTAGGAGTGTTTGTTGAATGAGTAAGAGATAGCAAGAGGTGCTGGGCAAATGAGGGACTGGGACCTGAAAGCAGCGGTGAAGGGAGCCTGTGCCGGCAGGGGGCAAGCTGCCATATGGTGATGTGTCACCTTAGCACACAGAGAATGGGGACAGAGGACAGTGAGTTCGGATGGGGCAGTAGGGATTGGGAAGAGGACAAACATGGGCACAGGGATGTGGTGTGGGCCGGCAGGAAGAGGCCTGTGAGGGGCTCCCCCAGCCAGGTATTGCCCGTGCCTTGTCTGAAGGGATCCAGGATGTACCACACTGAAGAGGGTTTTCTGTTTTTTTTTAAATTTTTAAATTTTTTTATTCCCCTTAATCTGCCTAAAAGCAGAGGCTCCCAAAAGAATTCAGCTGCCAGAAATCCTTTCCCTGGAACTTTCAAAACCAGACAGATGGACTCCTATCACCAAATACAAGAATTCAAGAAGTCAGCACTGGCACCAAGACAAGAAATCACCGGAACAGACATAGTTGCAAAACTGTCCTAGCTGCCATCTGTTCTCCTAGGGGCCATTTATCTTTCCTAAAAGTAAAATGGTCCTTCTCTTCCCTCTTCCCCTATTAACATGGTATATAAGTCCCGAATTATAACCACCTCCTTGAGTTGCATTTTTCTTTTCTTTTCTTTTTTGAGACAGAGTCTCACTCTGTCACCCAGGCTGGAGTGCAGTGGCACCATCTCGGCTCACTGCAACCTCCATCTCAAGCAATTCTCCTGCCTCAGCCTCCCAAGTAGTTGGGATTACAGGCACCCGCCACTGTGTCCAGCTAATTTTTGTATTTATAGTAGAGATGGGCTTTCGTCATATTGGCCAGGATGGTTGTGAACGCCTGGCCTCAGGTGATCTGTCCACCTCGGCCTCTCAAAGTGCTGGGATTACAGGTGTGAGCCACCGCGCCTGGCCACATTTTTCTTTTTATTTATACTTGTTTTATCCTTTTCTCCTTTTTTCTCTTTTCTTTTTTTTTTATTTTTTATTTTTAACATTTCTTTCTTTTTTTTTTCTTTTTCCTTTTTCTTCTTCTTCTTCTTCTTTTTTTTTTTTTGAGACAGTTTCTCACTTTGTCACCCAGGCTGTAGTGCGGTGGATCATAGCTCGCTGCAGCCTTGAATTGAGTCACATTTTTCTGTGAAACTCCCTCATAGGTATGAGAATAAAAATCCATCTTTTTTCTCTAGCGAATCTATCTTTTGTCAGTTTAATTCGCAGGCCCCTAGTCACTGAACATAAGAGGACACAGGAAAAGTTTTTCCTCCCTATTATCTCATCTGCACTCACAGCACCTTTTCAGGCAGTTGTTAAAGTCTCTGCTTTGCCTGTGAGGAGACTGAGGCTCAGAGAATCTGGGCAGCTTCTTCAGGGACACACAGCTAGTCAGGGGGCAAAGCCAGGCTTCTGACCCAGGTCCGTCAGCTCCAAAGACTGTGCCACCGTCCCATGTGGCTGCGGGGAGGCTGATGCTGGGGAGCAAATGCATCCGGATAAGGTGCTGCTCCTGGCTGAGAAGGAGGATGCCAGGATATCTAGGTAGCTTGGGAGATGCCCCTCCCGGCAGTTCTTCCTGCCCATGGGGAAGTGTGCCTTTGAGACAAGCTACATACCATGCTTGTCCCCTCTCCACCTCAGCCCTGACCCAGCTGTGCCCTTGGGGCCTGTGGAAAGGGGTGAGCTAGAACCACGTCCTCCTTCCCAGTGCTGCGCCCGCTTGCCTGTCTGGGACGGGGAGGGGTGGGATATACGGCCAGGGGGCTGGCTTGGTTTAAGTCTTCAGCTCACAGCCCAGCCCCAGCCAGGGGATCCTGAGCCCCAACTCGTTTACAGTCCCTGCATGGGCATCTTCCCCACAGCTGCAACTGTCCCCTCTGCTGGCCCTGCTGCTGCCCTCTGGAATGTGGGCCCCAGGAAAGGAAGCCTGTCCCCAGGTACCTGCAGATGCAGCTCTTCCTCTGGGCTGCCGTGGGCTGCTGGGCTCCAGAGTTCTGCCCCAGCACTCAGGCCACCTCCTCTCAGGTGAGGTGCTCACCCCTCTCCAGCACCTTCTGCTGACCGTCCCTGCCCCTCTATTGTGGATGGACTTGGGAGGCCAGTTCTGTGCTTCACCTCCTTCCACCTTCCTCCTTCATCTGTCCCTTTCATTCATTCTTTCCCTCTTGAAGAGAAAGTGGACTCAAAGTTCCAGCTAATCTAGCAGGGAGACCCTGGCTCTGACCCCCATAGGCTGTTTTCTTTTTTCTTTTTTCTTTTTTTTTTTTTTTTTGAGACAGGGTCTCACTCTGTCACCCAGGCTAAAATGCAGTGATGTGATTTCAGCTCACTGCAGCCTCAACCTCCCTGGGCTCAGGTGATCTTCCTACCTCAGCCTCTCAAGTAGCTGGGACTACAGGTGTGTGCCACCACACCCAGCTATTTTTTTTTTTTTTTTTTGTATTTTTGGTAGAGACAAAATTTCACTATGTTGCCCAAGCTGGTCTCAAGCAATCCACCTGCCTTGGCCTCCCAAGGTGCTGGGATTACAGGTGTGAGCCACTGCATCTGGCCGGCTGTTTGCCATTTAATCTCCCTAAAGTCTCTTTTTTAAAAAAATGGGGACTAGGACCAGCCTGACCAACATGGAGAAACCCCATCTCTACTAAAAATACAAAATTAGCCAGGTGTGGTGGCGCATGCCTGTAATCCCAGCTACTTGGGAGGCTGAGGCAGGAGAATCACTTGAACCCGGGAAGCGAAGGTTGCGGTGAGTCAAGATCATGCCACTGCACTCCAGCCTGGGCAACAAGAGCTAAACTCCGTCTCAAAAAAAAAAAAAAAAAAAAAAAAAGGTAAGGGGGACTAGTCATACCTACTTCAGACAAATGAAGATGAATAAATATATGTATATATTCTAAATGAACAGATATTGAAGGTGTATTGGTCAGGCTGCCTGGAGCTTTTCTGGCCTAGAAGTCCCCCTTATGGCTACTGTCATTCTGTGGAAAGCCACTGTTCGCAGGACTAGACTCTGGAAATGACCTTCAGGGAGAACTCTGCTTTTTCCTTGGGGCCGTAAGAGCTCCCAGCTGAGGAGTAATGGAGGGAGTAGAGGCAAACCCTGTCCTCCCTTTTGTGAGGTGTTCTGCCAGCATCCCTTTGGCTTCAGCCTGACTCTTGAGCCGCCAGCTCTGGCTGACTTGTCTGTTTCAAAGCACGCTGCTCCTGCACGCCCCAGAAGGGAGGGGCGTCTCTGTTTTGAAATTAATCTGACTTTGACTTTAGGAAGGGGCCATGAGGGCCTTGGGCAGACCATGTGTTCTAAGCAGTGTTGTGGGTACTGTTTTATTTGTTGCTAGTGACTTAAGAGTTTGAACTGGGTCTGAAGACCGACTACACCGTCTGTAAAGTATTCAAAAGAAGATGACATTAAAAAGAAGACTCCCAAGAACATAGAATAACACCACTAAGTTAAGCATTTTTAGAAACAGATATTAAGTTGGAAATATCCTGAGAAGATTGAATTAAAATACAATATTCTCATATCTTGGCCATATTAGGTAAGTAATATTGGCCACTGCAAAAACAAGCCCCAAACGCCCATGGCTTAACATACTAAAGGTTTATCTCCCCTTCACATCTCAGGCCCATGTGGGCGCCCAGGGCCGCCTCCCACATGGTCATTCAGGGACCCAGGTTCCTTCCATCTAGTGGTTCTGCCATTTTTTTTGTGTTTTTTTTTTTTTTGAGACGGAGTTTTTCTCTGTCACCCTGGCTGGAGTGCAGTGGCGCCATCTCGGCTCACTGCAAGCTCCGCCTCTCGGGTTCATGCCATCTCCTGCCTCAGCCTCCCGAGTAGCTGGAACTACAGGCGCCTGCCACCATGCCTGGCTAATTTTTTGTATTTTTAGTAGAGATGGGGTTTCACCATGTTAGCCAGGATGGTCTCGATCTCCTGACCTCGTGATCCGCCCGCCTTGGCCTCCCAAAGTGCTGTGATTAAAGGCGTAAGCCACCGCGCCTGGCCCATTCTGCCATTTTCTAGGGCCTTAGAGCCTTTGCTCCTGCCAGAGGAAGGGACAATGGGGATCCTGGGAGGAGAGGTTTTGGGGACCAGCCTGGAAATGGCACCCTCACTTCTGCTTGGATGACCTTGGGCAGCGCAGTCACAGGTCGTACCCAACAGCCTGGTTGGGTGGTTGGGAAATGCGGTCTAGCTATAGGTCCAGCCTTCTCTGCCACAATGACATTTAAGACATAAATAAATAAAAGCCAGCTGGAATAAGTGAACAAAGAAATTGCCGACGCCTATGGTGTCCCCTCTGTGCCAGGCTTTGTCCTTAATCTGTAGATACCAATCCTCACTATAGCCCTGTTTAGACACCAGTATCAGCACTACTTTCAGAAGCAGGAAATTTAAACCAGGAGAGGTTCATTAAGTTGCTGAAGAAAGGAGCTTACTGGCCAGGCCCTGTGGCTCACGCCTGTAATTGTAGCACTTTGGGAGGCTGAGGCAAGAGGATTGCTGGAAGGCCAGGAGTTCAAAACCAGCCTGGGCAACACAGCAAGACCTCATATCAATTCTTAAAAAAAAAAAAAAAAAAAAAAGGGAAGAAAGAAAAGGTCCAAAGTGGGCTGATTTTTAGGAGAAGGAAGGAAGGGAGGGAGGGAGGAAGGGAGGGAGGAAGGGAGGGAGGGAGGGAGGGAGGGAGGGAGGAAGGAAGGAAAAGAAAAGGTCAAAAGTGGGCTGATTTTTAGGGGTCCTGCATATTTATTCATTCTTTTTTTTTTTAAGCCAATTGTCATTCTGAGCTCACACTGTGGTGTGCCAGGCGCTGCTGTGTGGGGTGGTGCAGGGTGATTGGCAGGGTGATTGGCTCCCCCAAGCCTAGCTGTTGGGTGTGACCCAGGAGTTAAGAGGGGGTGACTGTTGTCTCCCACCTCCTCCAGATTCTTCTTATGGCCTCTATTTGCCTCACAAACCTAAGAATGTGCACGGATGCCTTTAAGAAAAAAAGTGCATTGTTATTGGAAAGACAAAATTGGCCTGCAGGTTTCCTATGACCCACCATGGGTGTTTGTATATAAAACAGAGCCCGGGCCTGGGGGTGGCCAGGGGCTGGGCTGCACACAGAGGCCCACTGTCAGCCAGGGCTGAGGCTCCAGTTTCAGTCCTGAGTCTCTGGCACAGAGTGGATGGAGACTGGGCAAGAGGACATGGCTCCTATGTGACATAGCTGTGGCATCTTGGCTGAATTCCAGCTGACTCCAAGTCACGCAGGCCTAGAGAATCAACGCTGCAAGGAACCCTGGAAATCCAGGCCTGTGGTCTTCAAACTTGCCATGCCAAACCTGCTTTGAAGGAAATAGAATGGAGCAGCACATTCAGAACCAAGGGCTGCTCTGAAGGGCCAGATTGGCATGGGCGGAACTGAGGACCCAGGGCTGTGTGGGCCACGGTGGGAAAGCTCAGAGCTGCTCTAACCTCTTCTGCTGTACCTGCTGGGGAAACTGAGGCCCGCAGAAAGGAAGCAACATGCTTAAGGGCATCCGGTGACTTGGTGGCCCATCAGGCTAAGAAGGAACCCATCAGATGTCAACTGGAAGTAGTGGGTCCCAGCTTACCCTTACTTCGCTTTTTTTGTTTGTTTGTTTCTTTTTGAGACAGAGTCTTACTCTGTCTGGAGTGCACAGGCTGGAGTGCAGTAGCACACTCTCGGCTCACTGCAACCTCTGCCTCCTGGGTTCAAGCAATTCTCTTGCCTCAGCCTCCTAAGTAGCCGGGACTATAGGCGCGCGCCACCATGCCCAGCTAATTTTTGTATTTTTAGTAGAGACAGGGTTTCACCATGTTGGCCAGGCTGGTCTCGTACTCTTGACCTCGTGATCTCCCCACCTCGGCCTCCCAAAGTGCTGGGATTATAGGCATGAGCCACCGTGCCCAACCTTTTTTTTTTAAAAAAAAAATTTGAAGATAGAGTCTCACTCTGTCACTCAGGCTGCGGTGCTGTGGCACGACTTGGCTCACTGCAGCCTTTGCCTCCTGGGTTCAAGTGATTCTTCTGCCTCAGCTGCCCAAGCAGCTGGGACTGTAGGCATGTGCCACCATGCCTAGCACATTTTTGTATTTTTTGTAGAGATGGAGTTTCACCATGTTGCCCAGGCTGCTCTTGAACTCCTGGACTCAAGTAATCTGCCCACCTCAGCCTTCCAAAGTGCTGAGATTATAGGTGTGAGCCACTGCGTCTGGCCCTTACCCATAGTTCTGTGTAACTTGGCCATAAAATGCGGGTTCCCACCATTCCATCCTCAAGTTCAATAATTTGCTATTATGGTTCACAGAACTCAGAGAAGCTTAGATTTACTAGTTTATCCTCTGATAAAGAGTATGATAATGGACACAGATCACAGCCAGATTTTTAAAAGTACATAGAGCAAGGCCCGGAATCGTCCCAAGGGCAGGAGCTTCTGTCCCCCTGGAGTTGGTGCTCACCAACCCAAAAGCTCTAACCCTCGTGCCTTAGGGATGTGTTTTTTTTGTTTGTTTTTTGTTGTTTTTCAAGATGGAGTCTCACTCTGTCGCCAGGCTGGAGTGCAATGGCGCGATCTCAGCTCATGGCAACCTCCACCTCCCGAGTTCAAGCAATTCTCCTGCTTCAGCCTCCTGAGTAGCTGGGATTACAGGCATGCGCCACCACACTGGGCTAATTTTTGTATTTTTAGTAGAGATGGGTTTTCACCATGTTGGCCAGGCTGGTCTTGAACTCCTGACCACAGGTGATGCACCCGTTTCGGCCTCCCAAAGTGCTGGGATTATGGGTGTGAGCTACTGCGCCAGGCCCTCAGGGATGTTTATGGAGGCTTCATTGTGTAGGTGTGGTTGATTATTAACTCAATCTCAAGTTCCTCTTTCCTCCCTGGAGGATGGCCCTGGGGCTGAAAACGCCAAGCTTCTAATCAGGGCTTGGTCTTTCTGGTGACCAGCCCTGTCCAGAAGTCCCCCAAGAGTCACCTCGTTGGAACAAAAGATGCTCCCATCACCCAGGAAATTCTAAGGGCTTTAGGAGCTCTGTGTCAGGAACTGGGGTTAGAGACCAATTATTGGAACAAAAGATGCTCCTAGCTCCTCTATTGCTTAGGAAATTGCAAGGGTTTTAGGAGCTCTGTGTCAGGGAACACTGGGAGATCCTGGAGAGCAGCTGATGACCAACATTCATCAAGGGTAGGAGGTTCAGGAACTTGCTCAGTGCCCTGCAGTGAGGACGTGCCAGGGCTGGGACTGGAGGCAGCCAGTGGGCTCCAGAAAAGCCTCACCAACACTCTGGATGTAAACATCAGTGAAGAAGTTCCAGTAACCAGCGCATGATAGCCCCACACAATATGAATGTGTATCTGACAGGAGAGCGATGGAAAGGAACCAGAGAGATCGCAAAATGTGATGGAACAGCCTCTGCAGCTGCTAAGGACGCCTAGGTGGTAGTCATATGGAAAGGCAAGCATGCGATTAGCATGAATGTCAGCGGAGTGGTTAGCTTTGGGGAAGGGAAGGCCAGCCAGGTTCTGGAAGACCAAAATGTGTTATTTCTGGAGCTGGGTGGTGACTTCTTGGGGCTTTGCTTTGTGATAAGTCACTGAGCTGTGTGCTTGTTTTGTGCCCTTTTCCATGTGTGTATTATATTTCACAATAGGACAGGCTTAAAAAAAGAGGCAGAAACGCTCAGGAAATGAAGTGTGTCACCCTTCAGAGGAAGGACCTGCCCTTGGAGTGCCACCAGCTGGAGCGGGCAGCGCCTTTGGATCCAGGGCACCTTCTGCCTTCTCTCTTTACCCACCAGCCTGTCTTCCAGGTTCACCAACAAACTGGTGTTGGTGACACTTAATTGTGAGTCCCTGTTCCTAGTGCCGGCATGAGCAGGTGATGCAGCGTCCTCCCCCGGGAGCCCAACTCCACTGCAGAGCCAGGCAGTCATGCCAGGCAGGGGCCAGAATGGCCTCTCCATTGTCCTTCCCCATCAAAGCCACTCTGGCTGAGAGCTCAGAAAAATGAGGAGGCCTCACAATAGGTGGGAACAGAAGTGGACCTTTGCCTTTCTGGCCTCCTGCCACCTGATGCCCAGCCCTATGAACCAGCCTTAGGAGGCAGCACTCAGCTGCCCAGCCATGAGGCCTTTCACCTCACACCTGGGCCAGCTGGTGCAAGGATGGACTCGGGTGGATCTCCTCTCAACCACTTCCCTGGGCCTCACTTCTGAGTCCATTGAGTAAGGATAATTATTCCTGCCTCCCCAGGATGGTTGCCTGGTTTCAGTGCACTGACTCATAAACAGCGCAAGGCACTGCACTGGCATGGGAAGGCTCGATCACATGGCTCTCCTGCTTGGGACTGCCTTCCCTCCTTGATCCCTCCCAGATGCATCCAATGCCACCTTGACTGCTGCCTTCTGGCTTTCATTCTTCAGTTCTCTCGTTCCTGCCTCAGGGTACCCTGCTGACCTCCTCCGAGCCCAAGTAGGGTAATGAACCCTTCCCTGGCCCTCATGGCCCTCATGGCCCCCAGCTTGCCCCAGCAGTGGTGCTTGACACTCCCCTGGGACTGCAAGTGTGCACCACCACACCCGGCTAATTTTTTTTTTTTTTTTGTATTTTTAGTAGAGAGAGATGGGGTTTCACCATGTTGGCCAGTCTGGTCACAAACTCCTGACCTCAGGTGATCCACCTGCCCCAGCCTCCCAAAGTGCTGGGATTACAGACATGAGCCACCGCGCCTGGCCTGCTAGGTGCTTTATATCCGTTCTCCCAGAAAACCCTCATGATGGCTTTGCAAGGTGGGTGTTATTACACTCATTTTCAGATGAGGAAGCAGAGGAGAAGGAAGGTAAGTTATCAGGGGTGCGCCCAGCATGGTCCCACTTCCTGCTGCTGGGCTCCCTGCAGAACGTACTCCATCCTCGACACCTACTCCTGCTCCCTTGCTTTGGGACTGGCTGCAGATCTACAGGTTGTCCAGAGACTGTGTCCATGTAGGTGCCATGTACATACCTCCCGGCTGGTCAGCTCTGTGTCAGCACTCAGGCCACCTCCCAGGAAGGGGTGCTCACCCCTCTCCAGATATGGCACCTTCTGCTGACCATCCCTGCCCCTCTATTGCAGATGCACTTGGGAGGCCAGTTCTGTGCTTCACCTCCTTCTACCTTCCTCCTTCATCTGTCCCTTTCATTCATTCTTTCCCTCTTGAAGAGAAAGTGGACTCAAAGTTCAAGCTGATCTAGCAGGGAGACTCGCTCTGACTCCCATAGACTGTTTTCTTTTTTCTTTTTCAGCTCCTGCTGAATGGGAGGTAGAGCCTGGGGTGAAGCCTGGAGAAGTCATCCACAGGGATCCAGGGCCCAGCAAGGGGTCCAGGGCAGGGCAAAGCCAAGACTGTTCCCAGCCAGTTCCCAGGCAGGATCAAGCAGAGACCAGCAGAGTCAGGCTCCCCTAGAAATTGCCCCAATGCAGATCTGAAGGTGGGTGACACTCTGGCCTGTAAGGACACTCATGCACAGACACCAGGCACTTCCCATGTACCAGGAGCAGTGCTTAGCCCTGGAGCCCAGGCACAAGCAAGACACCATCCTTGGCTCAAGGGACTCTTGGCTGGTGAAGATAATTATGGAAAACAACCAACCTGGGAACACTGCAACAAATCCTCTGAAAATGAGGAATGGCTGCCATCTGTCTGGAGGCTCCCTGTGCCGGACACCAGGCCAGGCATCTGGGGTGCATTAGGACTCATGCTCATGAGTGACTTTGCAGGGCAGGTATCTTTATGTCCATTTCTGCCAAGGAGGTGATTGAATTCTAAGGCTCACTCAAGGTCAAAAATCATGGAGGGTGAGACTTGGAACACAGGTCTGTCTGACTCACCTTCCTTCCTCCCAGCTTTGGCTCCTAATCCTTGCATGAGGAGCCTCTGAAAGTGCCTTTTGCCAACAGCCAGCAGGGTGGGAGGCCCCAAGTGCACTGAGCAGAGCATCTTGCCTGTAGCTGATCTTGGCTATGACTGCAGGGAAGACCAGAGATCTTGTGTTTTGGGGGTGAGGTGTGTGACTGGGGGAAGATAGTCCTGGCAGGGTAGAGGTGGTAGCAGGGGCCACCACTGAGTTCCATGGCTGAGCTCATTCTTGTCCTTTAATCATAGCCACTGCGTAGCTAGAATGTCACATCGTACTGGGGGCAGAGGGCCCAGGTAACTTCCCTCCAGACCAGGGGCATGGGTGTCTTTCAAAGGAAGCAGGGAGGGCCCTCCAGCCCCGGCTCTCTGGTAGCAACTCGAGAATAGATCCTGGCCCTGTGTCCCTGCTGGAGGCTGCCATTCTGCCATCTGCTCAGCCTCTTGGGTCTGAAACAGCATCTTCTGTTGATACCGGAGCTCACGAGTCAGTCGTCTTCTCACTGTGGCCAGGGCACGCTGAGCGTTTCTCCAGGACACCCTTCATCGATTGGGGAAGTCTTCTGCCTGGAATGTGCTCCATCTGCCTGCCTCTCCCTCCTCCTTCAAGGCTCAGCTGAAGTCTCCCTCTGCTGAAGCGTTCTTTGACAACTCGGTCTGGCCCCCCATTTCTTCACACTTTGCACCCTGTCTTAGGCAAGTTGCAAGGTCCTTCAAAGGCAGGGAGCAGAGACACACACAGAGCCACTGGAGCAATGAGGGCAACTGTAAGCCTGCACAGCAGGGTCCCCACGGCACTGCTAGCTCTGAGTTCAGGACTCTACAGCAACACACAGCAGCTCAGGAGCTGCAGGAACCCACAGCCGCAATGCTCATCCTGGCCAGCCTCCCTGGAGTGCCACACCCTGCCCCACCCCAAGGCCCACCGGCCAGAGCCTTGAGGCCTCAAAGCCATCCCTTCCCTGTCGCCTGGCCCACTGGCAGCTGGAAACATGCTGAGAGGGAAGGCCAGGGCTCAGGCGGGTCAGGGTCTCTGTGTCAGATGAAGTCACGGAGGGCACGTGTGAGGCAAGAGGCTGGGGGGGAAGACAGCAAGCCACAAGTGGAGCCCTCGGCTATGTGGAGCCCCGGAAGGAGTGGGAAATGGCTGGACTGCAGTGTAGGAGACACCATGGGAAGGAGGCCTGCAGCCCCAGCTTTGACCTTCTTCCTGTCCCCAGCTCCAGGTTCTCCTGGAAGGTCAGCTGCACTAGGTGGGGGCTGGGTGAATCTCCATCACTGCATTCTCCAGGCCTAGAATGGCACCTGGCACCCAGTGCTGCCTGGGTCCATGTCTTGCTGTAGAGAACTGAGCACAGAGCTAGAGGTGTCGTATCACCCAGATCACAGATCGGAAGGAGACACTGTCCCATCCTCCAGGGCACTCACTCCTAAAGTGGCAAGCAAACAGGACATGGAGACAAGGTGTGATGGGGGCATGCAGTGGTGAGGGGATGGGGCATGTCTAGAAGGGAACCGTGTGGAGAAAACTCTCCTCAACAATCATCAACACAGAAGACTTCTGTGATCAGATGTGCGGGGGTTTTCCACACACCAAGCAGCGGACTCCAGCTGGGGGTCCTCGAATTCTGACTCCCTACCTGGAGATAGTGTGAGACCCCAAAAGTGGAGGGCTCAGTCCCCAAGACTGCCCCTGCCCCCCACCTCCACCAGTCACAAGTCCAGGCCTCCGGAACTTCTGACATACTGACTTCAAGTTGGGGTTCCCATGACCCCCTCTTTGGGTTTGAGTAATTTGCTGGAGCGGCTCACAAAACTCAGGGAGACACTTACGTTTACTGTTTTATTATAAAGGATATTGCAAAGGATACAGGTGAAGAGACGCATAGGGCAGGGTATGGTGGAGGGGTGTGGGGGTTCCATGCCTGCCCTGGGGCACCACTCTCCAGCGTTCTCCATGTGTTCAACTGCCTGGAAGCTCCCTGAACCCTGTCCTCTTGGGTTTTTATGGAAGCCTCATGACATCAGCATTCCTTCCCCCAGGGTAAGACTGTGGTCTTAAGACCCACAGTCAGAAAGGCAGGGGACACAGGCGTGAAGGGAGGGCAGGAGAAGGTCAAGGGCCTGCCCCTGAGGCCTTAGACACCCAACACCATAACCCAAGCCTGTAACGACGGCTGTGGGAGTTATGAGCCAGGAACTGTGGGCGAAAACCAAGATAGTTGTCACAACACCGTAGGAGCCCTCATCCCAGCCTCAGGGGTCTGGGGCACTTCCTGGAGATGAGGCTTGAGGTTAGTCGGGTTTTAAAATTTATTTTCCTCCCAAGTTTTTGTAACTTAATTTTAATTTTATATTTTTTAGAGGCGGGGTCTCGCTCTCACCCAGGCTGGGGTGCGGTCATAGGTCACTGTAATCTCCAGCTCCTGGGCTCAAGGGATCCCTCCCTCCTCAGCTTTCCAAAGCGGGGGCATGCATGAGCCACCACACCCAGCTGTAAATTTTAGAAAAAATTTCAAACTTACAGAAAAGTTACCAAAATAGTACAAATTATTTCTGATACAATTCGAACTCCTTAAAATGTTCATGTTTTACCACAGTTGCTTTTTCTCCCCATCTCTCTCTCATTCTCGCTCTCTTTTTTTTTATTCAGAGTCTCACTCTGTCGCCCAGGCTAGAGTGCAGTGGTGCTATCTCGGCTCACTGCAAGCTCCGCCTGCCAGGTTCACGCCATTCTCCTGCCTCAGCCTCCCGAGTAGCTGGGACTATAGGCGTCCGCCACCACGCCCGACTAATTTTTTGTATTTTTAGTAGAGACGGGGTTTCTCTGTGTTCCAGGATGGTCTCGATCTCCTGACCTTGTGATCCGCCCACCTCGGCCTCCCAAAGTGCTGGGATTACAGGCGTGAGCCACCGCACCCGGCCCTCTCTCTCATTCTCTTAATACATTTTTTTCTAAAATATTTCAGAGTAAGTTGCAGACAGGAAGCCCTTTTACCTCTGAATATGTCAGTGAGTGTTTCCTAAAAATGTGGACACCCTTTAACATAACCGCAGTACCGTAATTCATGTTAGGAAATTGCAATAACACTATTAGCTAATTTGGATTTTATTTTGAGGAACTCCTCTGGTCAACACTGGTGAGGTGTGGCGTGGGCAGGCCGGGGTTGTGGGGTGGCCAGTGAGGATGCAGGGTTGGGCAGCGCTTCCGTGCTGGCACCCGAGAGGGGTAGGGGACACGAGATTGCAGAGTAAGCTCATCTCAAAGGCCTGGGACTTAGTTGAGGGTTGAACTTGACCCCAAAGCACTGGGGAGCCGGCAGATTGGCAGGCTGGCCAGAACAGGCTGGTCCCTCTTGGGTCCTTCCTGATGCCCTGGCCTGGCACCCGTGATTCCAGTCGGCCAAGGGCCCTCCGTCCATGGGAGAAGAATCGAGTTGCCCTGTTCAGTGAGAAGTTCAGGAAGAACAGAATGTACTTACTGTGCCCAGGGAACAGGGAGTGGAAGGGCAGGGAAGGAATTAAAACAAAAGTAACCGAGTGTGAGTGTCTGGCAGGAGCCTGGCCTGTTTTGTAACCACGAAGTGTCCCAGTGAGTCACCACTCTTCTCCAAGGCCTGCTCCTTCCGTGTCACCCCCGAGCTGGTCTCTTGTTCCAGCACCGTTCTCCTCTCAGCCTGGTGTTCCCGGGGCACGTGGACTCGGAGTTATTCACAGCTCGGTTTGAATTCAGCCGTGGCTGGCTTGTGAGCTCAGGCAAGATGCGGTCCTCTCTGAGCCTCCTGTCTTTTTTTTTTTTTTTTTTTTTTGCGACGGAATCTCACCCTGTTGCCCAGGCTGGAGTGCAGTGGCACGAGCTTGGCTCACTGCAACCTCCGCCTCCAGGGTTCAAGCGACTCTCCTGCTGCAGCCTCCCGAGTAGCTGGGATCACAGGTGCCTGCCACCACGCCCAGCTAATTTTTGTATTTTTAGTAGAGACGGGGTTTCACCATTTTGGCCATGCTGAAACTCCTGACCTCAGGTGATTCGCCCGCCTCGGCCTCCCAAAGTGCTGGGATTATAGGCATGAGCCACTGTGTCTGGCTGCCTCCTGTCTTGTAGGTTGTGGCAGGAGCTCCAGGTGGGATGGGAGGTGTTTTGCACAAAGCGGGCCCAACGCAAGCCTGGTTCCATCACTCACTGGCCCCTAAGTCTCTTTGTGGGTAAGGCCCATGGCTCCCGGGCACTATTTCCCCCAGCTGCGAGGAGGCCCGTGCTTACCAGTGAGTGCCTTGAGAGCAGGCCTGGGCCCGATTCACCTCAATGCTCCTGCCCAGGCCAACGGCACACAGGTGTGTTCAGTTGATGTTTGCCGAGGCTGTGAGGAATATAAGCCCCAAAGTCGGCACCTAGCGTGCCGCAGAGCCCTGGGAAGCGTTGTAGTCTTACGTGAGGTCTTTAAGCCCTCCAGAGTTATGCCCCAGAGCCCAGCGTGCTGCAGGTGATGGGTGTTCCTCTCCTGAGTGTACACCAGTTGGGAAGGAGACCCCTGCACATGGAATTACTGAGACTAAGGAGGTGAGAGGCGGGAGCTGCAGCTGGGGCTGCAGGAGGTCGTAGCTAGGACTGCCGGGCTACACTGGGTGTGGGGGCCTGAGCAATGCGTAAGGCAGGAGGGAATGTGGGTGTGTGGGCAGGGGACAGGGGTCTGGCTGCAGCCCTCATCTCCTGCCAAGGCTTTTCCTCTGCCCTTGGGGTAACCCGACACCCAGCCATACACCTGAGGTGCAGGTAAGGGCTGCACCTCACCTGCCTCTCTTGGCTGCCCCAATTGCATTTGGAAGGTGTTGCAAATTGCTCTATGATGTTCTGGAGCCAAACCATGTCCCTGGCCCATAGCCCAACCCCTGGGGCTTGGCGTCAGTGGCATTGTCCCTGGAAGACAAGCTGCCTTTGAGGGTTTGAGGATTTGGAGGGTTTGAAGGCTTTGGTTTGGCGGGCCCCGTCCACAGGGCTCCACCTGGCTGGGTCAAGCAGAATCAGGGTGGTGAGAGGACACAGCCCTGGGCCACCCAAAGGTGCCCCTGTGATGAACAATGTAGAGGTTAGGAGTGTGTGCTCTGGTGTCAGACAGCCTGGGCTCCACTTACAAGCTGTGTGACCTTGGACAACTGACTAAGCCTCTCTGTGCCTCAGTGTTCTCGTCTGTAAAATAGAACTGGTAAGAGTCCATACCTCCTAACAGTGTCGTTAAGGTTAAATGAGCTTATACAAGTAAGCCACTGAGAGCATCCCTAACTTGTGTGAGCGTCATACAAATGGAAGCCGGAAGCCACTAGGATAGAAGGCAGATTCCTCTGAGGGCAGAATGAGGCCAGCCTCCCCTCTCCTGACCCTGCAGCCCTCTGTGATCTGCCCCTGCCCATCATCCTGCCTCGCCTCTTAAGCACCTCTCCCTCTCCACGGCAGCTACACTGAGTCGCTGGTGCTTCTCTTGAGCCTGCTCAGGCCTCTGGTCCCAACAGGTGCCCTCCTCTGCCTGGGGCAACTTTCCCCTCTTTGTCGGGTCAACACCTACCTTTCACTTCCCTTCACGACTCAGCTCAGGTGTCACCTCCTCCAGGAAGCCTTCCACTTAATGCTGTGACATGATTAACCTCACTAAAGCCTGCAAGGTTTGAGCAAATGGAGGCTCCTCTAAGAGGCAGAGCTGCTTGCCCAGGGGTAAGCTGGAGTGGGGAGTTGGGACTCGGCTCTAAAGCTGGAGAAAACCAGCTTTAGGGGTGCTCTTCCCCCTAGCCAGACTGCCTCTTGCTGTTGGCATTTGTGGGGGACGCTGGAACAAGCCATCCCAGTCCTGCTTCAGGACTGACGGACTTAGTCCACAGCTGCTGGGAGGCTGCCCATCAGCCTTTCCAGGAATTGCCTTGGCCAAGGGGAGCTTCATTGCCCAGGGCCATCTTCTTCCTCAGAGGATGCCCGTGCCTGTGTGGAAGAGCCTCATGCGCAGATATAAAGGCTTGGTCTCTTGCCCCAACCTGGGACAACTCAGGGCAATGCCAGCTCCAGAGCTGCCTGTGGCATCAACTGAGGCCTCCACTGAGGCTGCTTCACAACCCAACTTCTCCCTCCACTCAATCCCACCTTCATCCCCCACCCCAACATGGAGTCCCAGAGTGCTTCCCAATGACAGTCCTGGATGCTAATCTAAAGCAGAGTCTGCTTCCAGGGAGCCTGGCCTGCAGCAGGTTCTTGCTTGGAGGCATCTGAATCTTGCTGGAAGGGATTACAGAGATGCCCAGAGCCTGCAGGCCAGGCTTGGGTGCTGTGCAGCAGGAAACGCTATCAGGTCCCTGGGATGACATGGGTCAATGCTCCCTCACTGCTGTGGCTGCTCCCAGGGCCGGATGCCAGACCCCCGCCACACTGTCCCCAGACCAGTGGAATACCTTCACAGCACATGAAGGGTTGAACTTGACCCCAAATTCAACCTGGTTTATGGTGTGCGGGATGGGCTAACCCAGGAATGAAAGGCGAAGGATGGCTTGTGTTTGCAAAGGGAGCTTCCTTTGCAAAAAACCAGGCCACCTATGCTTTACTCCAGAGAAACAGTCTCTTAGATTAGTTAATTAAAAATTCCTGAGGGCAGCAATCACAGCCGATTCAATTCTGTCTCCAGGGTCTGGCACTGGGTTGGGAACTTCGGAACACTCAATATTTATTGAATGTGTAAATGAATGAAAGAAAGTGGCATTAAAAAAAACAAACAGGCCCCGGTGTGTGATGTTCCCCTTCCTGTGTCCAAGTGTTCTCATTGTTCAATTCCTACCTATGAGTGAGAATATGCGGTGTTTGGTTTTTTGTCCTTGCGATAGTTTGCTGAGAATGATGGTTTCCAGCTTCATCCATGTCCCTACAAAGGACATGAACTCATCATTTTTTATAGCTGCATGGGGCCTGTGGTGGGGTGAGGAGAGAGGGGAGGAATAGCATTAGGAGATATACCTAATGTAAATGACGAGTTAATGGGTGCAGCACACCAACATGGCACATGTATACATATGTAACAAACCTGCACGTTGTGCACATGTACCCTAGAACTTAAAGTATAATAAAAAGAAAAAAAGAAAAACAAACAGGCTGTAATCCCAGCACTTTGGGAGGCAGAGACGGGCGGATCACGAGGTCAGGAGATCAAGACCATTCTGGCTAACACGGTGAAACCCCATCTCTACTAAAAATACAACAACAAAAAATTAGCTGGGCGTGGTGGCAGGTGCCTGTAGTCCCATCTACTCTCGAGGCTGAGGCAGGAGAATGGCATGAACCCGGGAGGTGGAGCTTGCAGTGAGCTGAGATAGTGCCACTGCACTCCAGCCTGGGCGACAGAGCGAGACTCCGTCTCAAAAAAAAAAAAAAAAAAAAAAAGAAAAGAAAAGAAAAAACAAACAAAAAAGGAAAGAAAGTGGCATTAGGTCTGTCCCCCGCTGAAAGGTAAGCTCATGAGGGCAGGACAACATCTGCTTCAATTACTGCCCCACCCCAGTGCCCAGCACAGGGCCAAACACATATTTGTTGGATGAATACGTGAATGAATGAATAAGTGTATTACCTGTTTTAGAGTTTCCCAAACTGTGGTCTATGGATATTCTTTGTATTTCACAGTCAGTGTCCAAATAAGTTTGGGAAATGCTGTACATGGTAGTTTCCTGTCAGAGTCATTCCACACAGGAGCATACTGAAGGCTCTGAGAAGGTCTGCAGTGAAAAAGGTTGTTACATCCTATTTTATCCAACAGTTACCAAATGTATTCCCTCTGGCCCTCCATTAACTCAGGGACACCAGTGTGCCAAGGAAAACATTTTTGGGAATTGCTGCTTTAATTTGAGAATCTGAGTTTGAGGTCATTTAATCAGGGATGTCAAAGATTTGCTTGGGATGGGGCAAGGTGGGGGGCAATTAGATTGAGCACGGAGGCAGGAGAGGCTGCCCCTTGTACCAAGGACGTCACGATGTGTGCAGGGTGTGCCCAGCAGGAGTTCTGCAGGTGTGTGAGGGCAGAGTGACCACCCATTAGGAGAGGGACTTGTGGCAGGTTTTACAAAGGCTGTTAATCACAGGGCGCTACTCCTCCCCGGCTTTCCTGAGACCCAGCTCCCCATGCTGACGCTGACCTCTGCTCTCCGTGCAACTTCACGGTGTCCCTCTGACCCCTTTGAATGCCTCTCCACTCTGCCTGGTGGGCTCTGGGCTAACACACCTGTAAACAGGGTTTTCTCCTGGTCTGCTGGGGCTGCCCAGCAGGGGCTCGTTCTGGGTATCTGGCCAGAGGGATGGCTGGCCCTGCACTGTGGGTGTCTTACAGGGGGCCTCCCCAAACTTGAAGTGGAAGAGAAAGCACTAAAGACTCAGGCTGACTTGGACCTCACAGGCTACATGGGGGCAGGCACAGGGAGCTGGTCAGGGGCAGCCTTGGCCCGGTTCGGTCTGCGCCTTGGTAGACATTGAAGAAAATACCAGCTAATCAGGGCAAGTGACATGTGGGGCAGTGACAGTTTCTGCTGTGGGGCCTTGGGTTGTGTTCACAACTCATGCTCTATTTAGGAAGGCTTGTGAAGGTGAGACTTGGGGCAGAGGGGAGTGGGGGAGAGGAAGGTCTGGCTGCCTGACTCTTGAGGAGGGGCAGAGTTTTGAGGGGTTGCAAGAAGGGAGTTTAGAGAGTAGAGCCATCCTGGAGGGCTTCCTGGAGAAGGTGGGCCTAGGTGCATGGGAAGGGTGGGTGCCCATGCATAGTCAGAGTGGAGAGCAGGGCACTGCAGGCTGAGGCATCAAACACTGGCACTAGGACCAGAAGCACCCATTCTTTTTTTTTCTTTTCTTTTCTTTTTTTTTGAGATGGAGTCTCGCTCTGTCACCCAGGTTGGAGTGCAGTGGCGCTCGGCTCACTGCAACCTCCGCCTCCCGGGTTTAAGCGATTCTCCTGCCTTAGCCTCTTGAGTAGCTGGGACTCCAGGCACGTGCCCAGTTAATTTTTGTATTTTTAGTAGAGACAGGGTTTCACCATGTTGGCCAGGCTGGTCTCGATCTTCTGACATCGTGATCCACCCGTCTCGGCCTCCCAAGGTGCTGGGAATACAGGCGTGAGCCACCACGCCCGGCCCAGAAGCACCCATTCTTGAAGAGCCCTGGGATTGGCTTGGAGAGGGCAGACTGCCATATGGTCAGCAAGCTCTCCCAGACCAAGCAGGGCACTTGCACGGAGAAGGGTTCTTAAGTTTCCGGGTTCCCTAACAGGAACCCCTAACAAAGACTTACTAATGCCAGAAGCAGCCCAGATTCTGACCACTTACTACGAAGTCCCTTGGAGAAGACACAGCAGCTCCCAGCCCAGCAAGGCTCTGCTGTACCCTGGGTGAAAGTTATCACTTGTCTTGTCTGTGACAGACACTGCTGGTTGTTTGCTCAGCCTCCCACCCACTGCCACTTCTCCTTGCCTTTCTCTACTACAGACCCAGAACACGAAATGACTCCACTGCCCAATCTCTCTTGAGGCTAGGAGTAGACACGTGACACAATTCTGGACACCAGGAGTTAGGCAAAAGCCCCCAGGGAAGAGCAAAGTTTTGACAAGAAATTTTTTGGCCCCTTTACCTCATTTCCTGCCTGGAATGTGTCTGTGAGTCCTGGAGGGGCAGCAGCCATCTTGTTACCATGCATCAATAAGCATCACGGAACAGGCTGTCGTAGTATCTGAAGCCAAACGTCTTCCTGCTTGCTGCAACATTGGATGAAGGAATGTCTCTGCTACTGTCACTCGGAAAGGGAGGGTCACAAAGGCAAACACTGGCAGTGCCCACGCCCGCAATGCCCATGGGGAGAGACTTTCCAGCCGGTGCATGTTCAGAACGCTGAACCCATTGGCAACACGGCTCTCGGTTTATCCAGCTCTTCTTTTAATCATTTATTTATTTATTTTTATTTATTTATTTTTTTTGAGACAGAGTCTCGCTCTGTTGCCCAGGCTAGAGTGCAGTGGTGCCATCTTGGCTCACTGCAAGCTCCGCCTCCTGGGTTCACTCCATTCTCCTGCCTCAGCCTCCCGAGTAGCTGGGACTACAGGTGCCTGACACCATGCCCGGCTAATTTTTCGTATTTTTAGTAGAGACGGGTTTTCACTGTGTTAGCCAGGATGGTCTCGATCTCCTGACCTCGTGATCCGCCCGACTTAGCCTCCCCAAATGCTGGGATTACAGGCGTGAGCTACCACGCCCGGCCTATTTTTAATATTTTTAAGAGATGGTCTCACTATGTCACCCAGGCTGGAGTGCAGTGGCCATTCTATTCACAGGTGCAATCCCCCTGCTGATCAGCATGGCAGTTTTGAGATCCAGCTCTCTTTGCTCCATGTCCATGCTGACTAAGCAACCTATACAAATGGTTATTAGTTTTCTTATTTTATTTTTTGAGAGAGTCTCACTCTTGTCACCCAGGCTGGAGTGTAATGGCGCGATCTCAGCTCACTGCAACCTCCACCTCCCAGGTTCAGGCGATTCTACTGCCTCAGCCTCCCGAGTAGGTGGGATTACAGGCACCTGCCACCACACCTGGCTAATTTTTTGTATTTTTAGTAGAGACAGGATTTCACCATATTGGCCAGGCTGGTCTCGAACCCCTGACCTCAAGTGAACTACCTGCCTCGGCCTCCCAAAGTGCTGGGATTACAGGTATGAGCCACTATGCCCAGCCCTGGTTATTAGTTTTCTAATGATGTTCTGCCTGGCATGTCCCCCAAATCAGGTTCCCAAACCTGTGGGCCAATAAATGCTGAGTGAATGAGGGAGCAGCCTTGCCTCCTCAACTGGAGCTGGGGTCTTGAGGGTAGGAGCTGCATGTCTGTACTCCTTGCAGCCGGAGTGCCTGGTGCAGGGCCTGGCCCATGCACAAGGCTCTCAAGGGCAGGTTGAGGCTCAATGACTGGCGGAGGCTGGGCAGTGAGGCGTAAGGGGGGCACCCAGAGAACAGAAGTGCAGTTGTTCCTCTTTGCTGTCCACAGACACCTCGACTGGCCTCAGGGCCTGGGGAACCCTCAGCCCATTTCCAGAAGCACTGAAGATGCCCGTGTCTCTGGGACACCTGAGTCTTGGGCAAAGGACCTTGGGCTGTGTGCAGGGGCCATAGGTGGGTTTTCTACAATGGAGCCACTCTTTGAATCTGCTTTGTGTTTGCCAGAACCTTCCTGTCAGACAGTTTCTGAGTTCAGTTTGGCTCCTTGCCATCCAACTGTTTCTGGAGCCCTCTCGTGGGTAAAGATTAAAGTCTGGGTTCAGATCTGATCTCAGCTAGGGTTTAGGTCCAGGTTAGGGTCAGGATCAGATCTAGCCCCCAAGATAAAGTTCAGGTTTATTTTTATTTTTATTTTTATTTATTTTTACTTTTTTGAGACAGAGTATCTCTCTATCACCCAGGCTGGAGTGCAGTGACACAGTCTCAGCTCACTTCAACCTCTGCCTCCTGGGTTTGAGTGATTCTCCTGCCTCAGCCTCCCGAGTAGCTGGGACTACAGGCGTGCACCACCACACCAGCTAATTCTTTGATTTTTAGTCGAGATAGGGTTTTGCCATGATGCCCAGGCTGGTCTCGAACTCCTGAGCTCAGGCAATCTGCCCGCCTTAGCCTCCCAAAGTGCTGGGATTACAGGTGTGAGCCACCGCATGCAGCCTGGTTCAGGTTTACAATCAGGTCCACATGAGAGTCAGTGCTAGAGGGTCAGCTCCAGCTTTGGGTCATGTTCTTGTATATCTTGTGGGATGAAGAAGATGGGGTTGAGAAGGAGTCAGTTTTAAAGGGCTTGAGTGCTCACCACAGAGCAGCTCTGGGGCAACCCTGTCCAACTCTCTGACCTGCCCGTCCCCGTCTCTCAGCACCTGCTGCACTGTTCTGTGGAGGGCTGGTGGGCTCTTGAGAGTTTCTCCCAGATGTGTCTAGTCTGTTGAGTGATTGCACCACTTCCTGTGGGCAGGGCCTTCCCTTTACTTGGCTTTCTTTCTCCTTTGGGCCTCTGGGAGGCTCACAATAAGTGCTGACTGCATAAATAAAGTCAGTGTCCCAAGGACAAAACTCTCCCTCTGATCGAGACTTTTCGATTCAATTTAATTATGTTCAAAGATTTTAAGGAGGATGTAAGAAAATTTAGGACCTTTCTGCTACTTATGAGAGCTGTCCTTCATCTATTCATTCACTCATCCATCCATCCATCCACCCACCCACCCACCCATTCATCCATCCATCCACCCATTTATCTGCCCATCCTTCCATCCATCTCAAACATTTTTTGAAATCTACCATGTTCTGAGACTTTGCCCAACCCACAGGGGATGAAAGAGACATGAGACTGTCTTCAAAAACGCGATCACTAGGTGGAATCAGAACAGCAAGCAGGTTGTGGGTATAACAGGACAGAAAGGCATTCAAGTTCTGTAGGACCCAGAGGAAGACACCCAGCCTCACCTGGAGGCATCTTTATCATGCGAGTTTTTCTAAGGTTGAAGCCGAGTCTTGAAAGATGAGTAGGTGATCATTTATCAAAGAAGAGAAGAGCATCCCAGTGAGCAGAAACAGAATGTGCCAAGGCCCATGGCGAGAGTGTGGGACAGCCTTTGGGAAACAGATAGAGCGGGCATGGGGATGGCAAGGTGGCTGGTGAGGCTGGGTTGCCAGGCAGGCAAGAGGCTGGAGGACTCCATCCTGAAAGCCTGGGGAGCCACGGAAGGAATCTGATCAAAGGATCAGCCCGATACAAGCCGTGTTGCGCACCCATCATCCTGGAGACTTGTAGGGGTGGGCGAGCTTGGGTCTAGGATTGTGGTGGGAGGCCAGGCAGCAGGACAAGCATGCCCTGAGGATGTGATCGACGCAGCTCTGACTCCAAAGTCCCCCAGAGATGTGTGGCCTCTGAAGTCCTGGGCAGCCAAGGAGGGAGGTGGGGGAGGGCATCCTGGGGAGCCGCATGTGTGGGCTGAGCAGAGTTTATAGCTGACTCAGGGACCCGCATGGGTCAATGGCTCTAGAGGGTTGTGTTGGGCAACCTGCAGCTTCAGCCAGAGGGCCAGGGACAGTGCTAGTGCATGGCAGGGGAGCAGGCCGTGGCCAGCCTCTCACCCTACTATGGATTCCCGCCCGCCCTGCCTGGGCCCCCAGAGCAGCTGGAGATGAATGAAGATGCTGTCAGTGGCCCTGCAGTCGTAAAGGCCCTGGGGGCCATGTGACACCCAGAATGAAATGCCAGCCCTGGGTGTGGGGCGGAGGCGCCGCAGATCTTCAGGCTAAGGTGAAACCTACTGCATCGATGAGTGCCTCTGAGCCACATGCGTTTGTTCAGGTGGATGGGATGAGGCAGCTCAGGGGGAAATTGAGGGCAGAGGGCTCGGGGTTGGGGGCAGTCAGGGTGTCAGAGAAGCTCGAGGGCGGTCCTCTGGGCTGCACCCTCGCCCCTTCTGGAAAGAGGAAACATGTTGTACGTGCAGGACCTCAACCAGGAAACCCGAAGCTTGTTGATCTTGAGCGCCTCCCGGAATCTTGGCCCCAATTCCGGGCTCAGGACCCAGGGTGTGCATCACCCAGCCTGCAAAGGCTGGATCTCGGGGCTCGTGGAGGACAGACAGATTCTGGGTGCATGTGGCTCCATCCAGTGCCATGGCCAGCCGGGATGCCAGCGCCTCTTGAGGGACAGCTGCAAACTGCCAGGTGTTCTGATTCCAGCCACTGCCCCCCGCACCCCATTCAGGCCTCTGTGCTGGTTGTTAAAATTATTGAGCACCTTCTGGGTACCAGGCCTTGTGCAGAGCACATTATGGACTTACTCCATTCAATCCTGGAGAAGTTCCTCAAGGGGTCAGCCTCATTTTACAGAGGACGGAATTAAGGGTTAGTTATCCAAGGAGTAAAGGAGGCAGAGATGCCAGCTGGGTGTGAGATGAATATGGCCCAGGACTTCAATTTTTTTTTTTTTAAGAATGTCCTTCGTATTGCCAGGCACAGTGGCTCACCCCTGTAGTTCCAGCACCTTGGGAGGCCGAGGCAGACAGATCACTTGAGACCAGGAGCTTGAGACCAGCCTGGCCAACATGGTGAAAACCCTTCTCTACTAAAAATACAAAAATTAGTCTGGTGTGGTGGCACACACCCATAGTCCTAGCTACTTGGGAGGCTGAGGCAGGAGAATTGCTTGAACCCAGGAGGCAGAGGTTGCAGTGAGCTGAGATCACGCCACTGCACACCAGGCTGGGTGACAGAGACTCTATCAATCAATCAATAAATAAATAAATAAATAAATGCCCTTCATACCTTCATATGTCACAGAATAGAGGCCTGAGAAGTTCTCACATCCATTGTCTTCACCTGGGCTCACCCAAAATTCAGGGAGCCTGAGGCTTTTGGCTTCTGTATGGAAACTTAAGGGCATGTGACCCCGGGGGATGGAGCGATGGACAGGAGAGTGAATCTGGAGAAAGGAGGACTGATGGCAGATAGCACTGGTAGAGAGCCCTGGGCCCCAGTTCCCAGAAGCTGCACAAACTCATCCTGGGGGAGGTGGGAGGAGACTTCGTCCCGGTGCTCCTGCCTCCTGCCTCTCTGGTGGTGATGTGTGGTGCCCAGGCAGGGCGTGCTCACGGGCATGCGCACAGAGCAGTCTGCAGACAGAGGCGCCTGGAGCAGGATGCAGGTGAGGCACAGAGGGCTTGCTGTGGAGCCGTATCTTGCAGCTGGGGGCACTGAGGCCTGAGAGGCTCTGACAGGCCATGCACTGGTGTCTGAACCAGGACCTGCTCGAGGTCACCTTCCTCCCAGGCCACTGAAGTGACTGTGTTGGTAAGAGGTAGGCAGTGACCTGTCCGCCTGTGTGTGTGTGTGTGTGTGTGTTTTGGAGAAACAGTATTTGGACTGATGTGCAGGTGGCCAGGAAATGGAGCACGGACACAGTCCTGTCTAGTAAGTTCTCAGGAGCATGTGTGCCCCATATAAAGAAGGTTGGCTGCAGGGCTGCCAGTCCAAGCCCCGAGTGTCCAGGCCCCCATCCCAGGATAGCCCAGCCCAAGCCAGGACATAGTGCCAGTCACTCTCAGGAGGAGCAGGGGACAGTGACACAGCACATGCCCTGGGCTGTTGAGATGTTCCCACTGAGTCCTCAGACAGCCCAGGGGCCCAGGGAGAGCAAGAATGATGAGTAACCAGGCTACGGCATCCAAATAAACACCACCCCAAACCCCAGACCAAACCGCCTGCAGAGCCTGCCAGCTGCAGCTGCCAGAGGAATCAATACCCATTGTTCTCCTAGACAAATGTTCCCTCGGCACTTCTGGCCACTGTGTTCCAAGGGATGGCTAGGTGTGGGTTTACATCATGTGGATGGACACAGCTTAATGGGATCTGTTCCTCAAATTGCTCCACCCCACAACCTCCCGCTGCAGGGTCATGAGTTGAAGACAGCTGCCTGGCTGGATCCGGGCGAAGAGCAGGCACCAGGCCTATGTGGACCCCAGTCCCTGAAAGCTGGGTGACCTTGGCCTTGGGTTCCTCGACTACTCAAGAGGGGTGAACATCTGCAGCTCTCGCTATCTCATAGGGTTGGCCTGAAGGTTACAAAGATTCCTGGGAAAAGCAGCCAGCAGGAGTAAAACACACAGTGTTACGGCTCCTTATCTAATTGCAACGGGAGGCATCCAGCTTAGGGCAAGGAGCGTGGGCTTCCCAGTCGGACAGGCCTGGGCTCACGCGCTGGCCTTTTCCATCAAGGCCTATCACCTCTCTCAGCTATGGGTCAGAGAAGTTAGCCTGCAGGACTGTTGGGAAAGTTGCAGCTTCATGCCTGGGTCTTAGCACGGTGCCATGGCCGTGAGAATTATAATGTGGCTGCCATGGTCCAGGCACTGAACGAGCTCAGAGGACCCCTTGCACAGTGCCTGACCAGGTCAGGCCAAGCATGGTGGACAGAGCCGGGGCCACATCCTCTCTCTGCTTAAAGGCCAAAGTCAGCACACCCACCTCTTCCATGGACCTCTCTTAAATTCTTCAAGTCCTCCTTGTGGCCCCTCCTCCAAGCTTCTAGATCCCATGTCACCTATTCCATTCTTTTTAGCTCTTAATCATGGCAGGGGACATTTGCTATGGGATGGAGAGGGGGCTACCCAGTATGTTTGCCCCCTTCTTATTTGAGAATAAGGCCCTATGATGTGAGCATTGGCAGGAGATAAGCCGCCCACTGTGGAAGCTGAAGGGGCAGGCATTCTCTCACCTTGTTCCTGGGCAAATGGACCCAGATGTGGCTAAAAGGACACTTCCATCCAGGACTCAGACTTAGGTGGGTGACATTAAGTGGAGGGAAAATGAGATGCCATTTCCTGTGGCAGTGTCCACAGGTGGCAGCAGTGGCCCTGGTGTCCCTCTATGGCGGGAGCATGAGCTTCTGGTGGGCCTTCCCCACAGGCCTCCAGGTGTGACTGTGGCCAAGCTTTTGCCCCTGGGCCTCCCTTGGTGGCTGCCCACTTCCTAAGCCCGTTCTCTCACCTTCCTGTCAATTCTCAGCTCCTCAGTCACCAGCGTTGGGTTTCTGTTGCTTGCACACCCAACATGCACGTTTGCCTTTGCATAACACCAGCTGTTCCAGGTGAGCAAATAATCTTCCCCACTGGACTTCACCCCCTGGGGGCAGAAATGCTGCCTTACACTGTGGTGTATCACCCAGTAAGTGCCTCCTGGTGCAGGCCATCTGGAGAGGGATGCTTGGACTCGGCTGCCAAACACACCTGCAACAGGATCCAGGTTCTATCATTCACTAAACTGGGGCTCTGAGTAGTTATTTACTCTCCATGAGCCTTGGTTTTCTCATCTATAAAATGGGCACCTACTTCCTAGGATCTTGACTTAAGAAAGTAGACATGAGTATTGTGATGGTGGTGGGGTTGGTGGGGAGGAGAGAACAGAATTTAGGCTGCTCATAAACCAGCTCTCATGCTGGGACTGCTCTGGGAATGGGGACTGGGATGGGGGCAGGGGTGAGGCTCCAGGATGGGGGTCTGAGGGCCTATGGTGGGCAGAGGCAGGGTGCCTGGTAATTAATTCTGTTTTTCTTATTGTTAGATTTCCACTTCGCCATCTTTGCTATTTAAATCTTAGTTGTTGATGGAAGTTTCCAAAGGCTTATATTGCCTCTCCTGAAACAAAACATGAGCTCTTTGAGGAACAAGACTTTGTATTTTCATCTTTGTACCCTCACAGCACCTAGTACGTTGCAGTTACTTAATATAGTTACTCAATACATATTTACTAATTATATTCTAATTCTGCAGGTTCAGTAGGTTTCATGCTGCCTGGACTTTCCAAAAAGCATGTTTGCTGACGGGATGGCTTGTTGGAGGAGGAAGATTCTGTAGAAATTCAGTTCCCTTGTACGTTCCCAGCCTCTGGCAGGAGTTGGAGATAAAATTGAGCCCGTGGTACAATGGGGAGACAGGTAGGTATTTACTGTCATTACAGAGTCATCTGTGTTTAAATAATTATTTAGGAATGCATATACTCTGTTGTTCAGCCTATCCCTTAAGCCAGGTATCATACAAGTGCTCTAAATGTCTTCTCTCATTGAATTGTCGCAAAGCTCTTCAAAGGTAGGTGTTATTATCAACCTGATTGTATAAAAGTAGAATTTGAGGCTTAGGGGCCTGCCCAAGTTCAAATAGCAAGTAAATAGTGGAGTCAAGGTTTGAACCCAGATGTGTCTGACCCCCAAATCCACTGCCCTAACCACTGCTTTGTGCTACCTTGATAGAGACAAACTCCTTGTTCAGGAAACCCAGAGGAGGGAATACCTGAATTGGCCAGGAAAGTCCAGGAAGCCTTCCTGAAAGAGGAGGTGCTTAGACTGAAATATAAAAAAACCACACTTTTAAATGGACATGTTCAAACACCCGCAAAAGTAAAGAAGATATGAAATAAATCTTTAAGAAACGAGGCAGAGTTGGGGAACAGGTGCCTGCCAGAGTCCAGGATTGTTAAGCCTTGTGCATCCTGGGGACACTCAGAGACAGGTGGGAGGCCTTGCAGAGTGTAAGGTGTGACCAGAGGCAGTGTAGGGGTCAGATGGAGCTGCAGCGGTGGACACCCCTTTGGAGCTTGAGTTACTTAATTCAGAAGATGGCTGTTCCTTATGTTTGGACTTCCACCCATCTGTTTGGGGCAAAAAGAAAGCACCGGCACGTGGCACATGGCAGGTGAGGAAACTTGCTGTTTTTGGATTTCCCCAGCAGTGGGTAGGTAAATATTTTCTTGCAGTTTGGCACAGTTGGGTTCAAGGGTGAGGACTTCAATCTTTCAGCACTGATGGTTTGAGGCAAGTGATGGGAATCTGAGTCACTCTTGCAAAGCCTTAGTTCAGGGGAGGCTGAAGGACTTCATGGGAGCTGGGGCAGGCAACAGAACTGGGTAGAGCTGGGTGTGGCCCTGGGTTTTATAGCCATGGTCCCTGGGCAAAGTCATTTTCCCTCTTGGCATGTTTAGACAACAGAGATGGTTGTTGCTTGGATTAAAATAGGTTTTATGGTTGGTTATAATTTTTGACATTGGAAATGTCCCCATGTGTCGTGGAGTGGTCAAACTTCCTGAAGAGCAGAGGAGGAGAAAATTTCCTGGGATGTCTACAGCAACAGAAATTGTCGCTACGCCAGGATACAGCCAACATCACCATGTACCTGGCCTAGGGGCAATTTTGCAGTGTTCAGACTAATTTTTTCCCCGCTTTTTCTTTTCTTTTCTTTTTTAAGATTTATGTAGAGCCACTTTTGCTGTGTTGCCCAGGCTAGTCTCAAACTCCTGGCCTCAAGCAATCCTCCCTCCTCGGCCTCCCAAAGTGTTGGGATCATAGCCCAGCCCAGACTCATTGTTCATTCATTCTCTTACTCATCCACTTATTTCTTCTACTTGTTCACCCCTGATTTATGGCCTTGCCTTTGTTCTGGTAATTTTTCTATTCCGATGTCCAGGTTTATACCTAGATGAAGAGAAAAGAGAAATAGCTAAGAAGGAATTCTCTGACATTCCTTCTTAATTTCCTCTGCCAGCTTGTCTTTCTCAGGTGAGGCTTTAAGTATTTTGGCAAGCAAAGAAACACAAAAGACAAAGCATAGCTGAACTTCACTAGCATGTGTGATAAAATCACTCAGTCTCCCTGTGGGCAAGGTGAAGGGAATATACTTTATTTACTTTAGCCGCATCCCACAAATTTTAATACTCTATGCTTTCATTCAGTTAAAAATACTTCCTAATTTGATCTGTGGTCTCTCCCTTTCCCATGAGTTATTTAGAAGTGTGTTGTTTGGTTTCCAAATGTTTGAGTATTTTCCAGAAAATTTTCTATTACAGATTCCTAATTTAATATCATTATGATCAGAAAACATACCTTGTGTGATTTGAAAACTTTTAAATGTATTGATACTTCTTTTATGGATTACAATATTGTCTGTTTTGGTAAATGATTCTTGGGCACTTGAAAAAATTATATTTTCTTGTTGCCGTCGTTGGGTGGAATGTTCAATTAGTGTAGTTGCTAGTGTTGTTCAAGTCACTGTATAGTTACTGATTTCCTGTCTACTTGTTCTATTAATTATTGAGAGAGAGATATTGAAATATCTAATGATAATTGTGAATTTGTCTATTCTTTAAGTTCTACCAGTTTTTCATTTATGTTTTTTTCAAGCTCTGTTATTAGGTGCATATTTAAAATGATAATGTAATCTGGAAGTAGTGGGCCCTTTATCATTTAAATAATGGCCTTCTTCATCCCTAGTAATATGATTTGCTTTGAAATCCATTTTTTTCTGATATTCATAGAGCATTCTAGTATTCTTTTGATTGTGTTAGCATGGTATATCTTCTTTCATCCTTTTGCTTCTGACTTATTTGTGTCTTTATATTTAGAGTGCAATTCTCGTCAACAGGCTATAGTTGGGTCTTGCTTTTTTATGGCAAAATATACACAACACAAAATTCATCATTTTAACTATGTAAAGGGTACAATTCAGTGGTATTTAATACATTCACAGTGATGTACGACCATCATCATGTTCAAGAACATTTTCATCATACTACAAGAAAAAACTCTGTACCCATTGAGTGGTCACTCCCCATTTCCCACTCCCAGTCCCTGGTAACCACTATTCTACTTTATGTCTCTGTAGACAAGTTAAGCAATTTGAACTTTTAGTGGAGATGCCTAAAATAATTTTTTCATAAAGTCCAATAATTTTACTAGAATATGTCTTGATATTGGCCATATATTTTATTTTTCCTAGGTATGTGATAACGCTGTTTCACTATGTAGTTATAAAATATTTTATTTCGGGAACATTTTCTTGAATTACAGATTTTAGTGTTTGCTGTCTTCCATTCCCCATGTTCTTCTTGAAAGCCTCTTATTACATATGTTAAATCTTCATTGCCAATCAGCTACTTTCTTTGAATCCTTTGTATCTCTTTTAAAATATTTAAAAACATTTTCCTCTCTACATTCTATTTATCTGAAGGCATCACTGTACTTGTTCTTTCTTGTTTTCTTCTAATGTAATCTTCATTTTTAAAAAAGTCTCTTTTTTCTAATTATATCCTGAGTTCTGCCCATCTCAAATCTTCCTATTCGCCAATCACCTCATTTATAAGGTTTTAAAATTTTAATTTATATTGTTCTTTAATAATTTTTGTCATTTTCATAATATATTTTACTTGTTTTTAAAATTAGATAATTTTTATGTCTTTCATAAATGTCTTTCATATGTGTTTCGTTGCCTTGTGTATTTCAATGTTGGGTACATTTATTGTCCTTCTCATTTTATTTTATTTTTTGAGATGGAGTCTCCCTCTGTTGCCCAGGCTGCAGTGCAGCGGTGCAATCTCAGCTCACTGCAACCTCTGCCTCCTGGGTTCAAGTGATTCTCCTGTCTCAGCCTCCCGAGTAGCTGGGATTACAGGCATGTGCTACCACGCTGGGCTAACTTTTGTATTTTAAGTAGAGAGTGGGTTTCACCATGTTGTCCAGGCTGGCCTCAAACTCCTGACCTCAAATGACCTGCTCACTTCTGCCTCCTAAAGTGCTGGGATTACAGGTGTGAGCCACCGTGCCCAGCCTATTGTTTTATTCTTATATATTCCTATAGTACTCCCTATTCTTTTATTTCCTCAGGATAAACTTCCTATGGTGTTTGACTGTGATTATTTTCTGTTGCTCACTTTGCATATGCAATGAATTTTCTTTGTTTTTAGGATGGAAAGGCGTGCTAGGATAGCTTTTTAAGCTTCGTGCCAAAGCTCCCTCTTAGGTTTTTCTAACACATTTATTTATTTACTTACTTATTTATTTTTGAGACTGAGTCTCACTCTCTAGCCCAGGCTGGAGTGCAGTGGCGCAATTTTGGCTCACTGCAACCTCCCCTTTCCGGGTTCAAGTGTTCAGGACGGGGTTTCACCATGTTGATCAGGCTGGTCTTCAACTCCTGACCTCAGGTGATCCACCTGCCTCAGCCTCCCAAAGTTTTGTGATTACAGGCGTGAGCCACTGCGCCCGGCTTCACAAAGTAATTTAAAATGTGGCCTCCTATTTTCTGAGCTCTGCCTACTTTGTGCCCCTCCTCTACTTTAATCCAAACTTTCTTTTCTCATTGCTTCTATTGTCCCTGTCCTACTCAGTTTGGATTCTGTTCCCATCTGTTTCTTCTCAATGTGGATCTTTGTCTGGGGAAAGAGATTTGATTTGTTCATTTCATGGGGTTATAAGGCCCACGCTACTCCAGCACAATCAGATCCACCATATCATGGCCCCATTGCATTCACCCACGTACTGGATCTTTTAAAACCTTCCCAGTTTTTATTGTTCTTCTCAGATTGGCCCACGGTGCATTCCAGTTGGTTCATACTGGTGACTTTGGGGTCGTTCTATCCTTGGGATGTAGGAGTTAAGAAGCAATCACTTAGGCAGATAGAAAGGCATGAGAGTCCTCGGTAAGGCTTTTCTCTTTAATGGAAAGCAGCCCAAATCATTTTCTAACAAAGGGCAGCCTGCAAAGTCGAGCCGCAGACACAGACAAGCAAGCTGGGAGCTTGCTCGGGTGAATGCTGGCAGGAACTCCGCACTAGACATGTTCAAGATGGCGGCTCCATCTTCCCTTCTCTGCCAGCCACTTGTACAGTAAGGAGCAGACAACATGGCGCTGGCCAAGAAGAGACAACATGTCGCTGGCCAATTGCTTATTAGGCAAATGCTGGCATGATCATTTGCCTAATAAGATCAGGGTGGGTGACTAGCCTTCCAGCGCTATATAAACATCATACCTGATCAAACGAATCTGTGAGTCCTGCATAAATCGGACACTGCCTCCTCAAGCTGGGCTATAAAATCCGGGCATCCACAATCAGCCGGTCTTTTCTTCTCAGAAGACCCCTCTCTCTCTAGAGAGAGGGTTGTTTTTCTTTCTCTTCTCTTCTGCCTATTAAACCTCCACTCCTAAACTCCTCTTGTGTCTGTGTCCTAAATTTTCCTGCCAGGAGACAACGAACCCCAGGGTATATACCCCGGACACTATAGCAGCTTCACTTGCAGTCATCAGAAGCCCAGGCACCTTCTGACGGCACAGACGTAGGACCACGCGGTCCTTTAGCTGCCAATGGTTTGTTCCCACCCACTTTTAGGAGAGTCTTGGGGAAACCGTATTACCTAGTTTTGTGGTAGATGTTGTCCATCGGTCTTTAGTTTTGCTATCTTAGTTACTCTGCTTGTTTATATGGGATAATCTGAGAATATTTAAAACTCCACCATCATCTTACCAGAAATCCAATGTACATTTACTTTTTTTTTCATAATTCAGCTAGAGATATTTTCTACTGCTCACAAGTCAGAACTTGGACTGATACAGAGGTTTAATTGATTATCACAAAAGGAATGGGGGCATGGCTGCCATATAAAGTGGTCACAAGACTGTCATTTCAGCCCACATCAAAGACAGCAGCGCATTTAAACCACGGCAGGTGATGATCCTACCCACTCTTCTCTCATCAGCCCTTGGGTGCTGCACAGCTCTGCATTCTGCTCTGAGCACCATGATTTTAACAGACACTCATTTGTGAAGTGTGTTTAGGAAGTCGAGGCCTTTTGAAATCTTGCTGCTTTAGTAAGAAACTACTAGGGAACTACTAGAACATCTCAGGGGGCAATATGATTGTCAGGCCTCTGAGCCCAAGCTAAGCCATCATATCCCCTGTGACCTGCATGTATACATCCAGATGGCCTGAAGCAACTGAAGATCCACAAAAGAAGTAAAAATAGCCTTAACTGATGACATTCCACCATTGTGATTTGTTCCTGCCCCACCCTAACTGATACAATAGTCTCCCCCACCCTTAAGAAGGTACATTGTAATATTCTCCCCTGCCCTTAAGAATGTATTTTGTAAGCCTATCCCAAACCTATAAGAACTAATGATAATCCCACCACATTTTGCTGACTCTCTTTTCTGACTCAGCCCACCTGCACCCAGGTGAAATAAACAGTCTTGTTGCTCACACAAAGCCTGTTTGGTGGTCTCTTCACATGGACACGCGTGACAATGACCATCACCTTCAAATATTTGATAATGAGAAAAGCAAATAGCCTTGCCTGTGTGGCCCCAAAGAGTAGAGCCTCAACCATGGGTGGACACCACTGGGGGACACATATTCATTGGACTTGAAGAAGAATCTTTTCTTCCACTTAGAGGCTGTACATATGCTTGATGGGTACACCCTCAGGATGACACAACAGCAGTGGGGTTAGACTAATCACCTCTAAAGTCTCTGCAGCTCTAAGACAAGCTTTGGACTTTCCCCACCTTGGAGCCAGTAATGTTATTAAGCTTGAAAGAGATGCCTAGCATTGTACTAGGTGGTGTTGAGGCTTAAAGTTGGTTGTGGGATTATAGAAAACTAAATGACAGACTTTACTTTCTTTCCTTTTCTTTTTTTTTTTTTTTTTTTGAGATAGAGTCTGGCTCTGTTGCCCAGGCTGGAGTGTAGTGGCACGATCTTGGCTCAGTACAACCTCCGCCTCCTGGATTCCGAGATTATCCTGCCTCAGCCTCTCAAGTAGCTGGGACTACAGGCAAGTGCTACCATACCCGGCTAATTTTTGTATTTTTTAGTAGAGATGGGGTTTCACCACATTGGCCAGGCTGGTCTCAAACTCCTGACCTCAGGTGATCCACCCACCTCGGCCTCCCAAAGTGCTGGGATTACAGGCGTGAGCCATTGCTCCCAGCCACTTTCTTTTTTTTTTCCTTTTCCTTCTTCTGAGGCAAGAGTGACAACTTTACTCTCAAATAAGTCATGATTTACTTTATAAGATTTCACTGATGTATCCATGAAATAATAAGCAAATAAGAGTTAATAGCTATAATTTTCTGAGTGCTGCTAGATGCTGTCTGTCTATATTATCTCGTGTAATCCTTGCAGCAACCCTGGGAGGTAGGTGCTGTTATTATTTCCACTTGATAGATGAAGCTTCAAGAGGTGAAGCAAGTTGTGCAAGGCTGTACAGCTATTAAGTAGCCAAACTGGGATTCAAACACAGCTTTGTCTCTAAATGTGTGCTCTTAAACATTTCAGTAGGAAAAATGTGAGATTTTTGGAAAAGCTGGTACCATAGGAGTCTAAGCGTATTCCAGAGGGAAGGCAAAGTATGAACATAAATTGAAGGCTTTGGACGTGCCAGGTACCATACAATTTCATCCTCAGAAAACAGTAAGAAGCACATGTTGTTAGCCTGAAAGATCAGACAGGACCCAGTCAGGAGACAGAAAACTCACCCATTATTTTTACAAAGAGCATTAATATAAATAGCATTAGCCAGGCATAAAGTTGGTAATTAGGTAACTGAAAAGGCAAAAAGAAAACTGAGTTGTTGGCCGGGAGCAGTGGCTCACGCCTGTAATCCCAGCACTCCAGGAGGCCGAGGCGGGCGGATCACCTGAGGTCAGGAGTTTGAGACCAGCCTGGCCAATGTGGTGAAACCCCGTCTCTACTAAAAATATAAAAATTAGCCGGGCGTGGTGGCACATGCCTGTAATCCCAGCTGCTCAGGAGGCTGAGGCAGGAGAATCACTTGTACCCGGGAGGCGGAAGTTGCAGTGAGCCAAGGTCGCGCCATTGCACTCCAGCCTGGGGCGACAAGAGCGAGACTTCATCTCAAAAAAAGAAAGAAAAAAAAAAAAGAAAGGAAAAGAAAACTGAGTTGTTGTGGAGGTAATAACTGCTAGAAGCAGCTCCCACACCCCAAGGCTGGGGGACTAGGGAAGAGATTAGAACTGTTAGAATTTAAGAGCTTGGAGGAGAAGCCCCCTTCGAGCCAAAACTCAGACCTCTGGGGGTAGGAGAAGGAGACACTCCTGCTCCTCTGCTCTGGGGCTGGTGTCTCTGAGATGCAGCACCATGAGGCTGGTTCTGTGAAGGTTGGGAAACTGCAGACTAGATTCAGCTGCTGCTACGGGAGGGACCTGCTGCTGCCGAGGGGAAGGAGTGTGGCTGGGGCTACAATCACCTGAGCTGAAAGGAGACTGGCAGGACCAAACCCCGTCTTCCAGGCCCAGCACTGAGCTTCCCGTTAGCATCCCCTATTGGCTAAGACTACTATAGAGCCCCCTGGCAATGTAGGAACGTGGTTTGCAACATGGTTTTGGCATCAAAGAGACGGAGTCTCAGAGAGCTGAAGACATTTGCCTCAAGTTTCACACTCGCCACTCCACCACCCAGCCTTGTATAAGTGCTGTCTGCTTTTATGACCTCTTTGCTCATTTCTGGGGCTGCACTGGGGCCAACTTAGCCTCCTTCTGTCACTTCCCTGCCCTTGGTAGGAGCTCTTGCCTCAATGGGCAGCACGGCCTGACACGGGCAGACCCGGAGGCCGGGCAGGCTCCCAGGAGCCCTGAGAGTGCCCTCTTTGTGTTCCCCCGGCCCTGGAATCTCTCCTGACACATTCCCTGGCTGGGCCTCACCCCCTGTTCTGGCAGGCCCGGTCTGGCGGTGGTAACTGCCAAGCATCTGCTCAGCCTGCCTTGATGCTGGGAACAAAGAGACCAGCTTAGCCCAAGCCATTACCTGCCTCTCAGAGGCCTCAGGCACCAAGGCCGGGGCCAAGCCCCTGTGTCGGCTTCCCAGAAAGCGGGTCGGGTGGGGGTTAGGGCATGTCTGTCTCATGTGCTGAAAGAAGGAATACTTGTGCCAAGGGACAGGAGACCATTTTTGGGGTGGTGGGCTTATAGTGGGTGAGTCAGGGGAGCTCACCGCTGCTCATCCATCTTGTGTAGCCACCCCCGAAAATATTTACTGAGTGCATAGTATGTGTCAGACATGGTGCTTGTGGTGGAAATACAGTGCTTATAAAGGGAACAACTTTGCCACACTTAGAGAACTTAGGGTCAAGTGCAAGATACAGCCCATAGCTGAGTAAGAAAATGGGACAGGCATGGAGTTCATATCCTCAATCCCAGATTTGTAAAAAATAGAGCTTCAGGTTGGCCGGGCGTGGTGGCTCATGCCTGTAATCCCAACACTTTGGGAGGCCGAGGTGGGTGAATCACCTGAGGTCAGGAGTTCGTGACCAGCCTGGCCAACATGGCGAAACCTCATCTCTACTAAAAATACAAAAATTAGCCGGGCATGGTGGTGCATGCCTGTAATCCCAGCTATTCAGGAGGCTGAGGTGGGAGAATCACTTAAACCCGGGAGGCGGAGGTTGCAGTGAGCCGAGTTTGCGCCACTGCACTCCAGCCTGGGTGACAGAGCGAGACTCCGTCTCAAAAAAAAAAAAGAACTTGAATTTTCTATAATTCACGTTGATTTCTACTTTGAGACTCAATTCACTGGGAGACCAAAGGCGTAATGGATCACAGTTAGTTTAGGATAATTTTCTTTTTCTAGGGCTGTGTTTAGGTTCTAGGAGGCTTATGTAGCAACGTGGAATCTGAGGCATTAAATGAAGCAAAAAGTCTCTTGAGCCCTTTGATTCGTATCCTGTCGGCCTGGTTCCTCTGTGCACACATGTAATGTGCATGCATGCACACTTGCATACACAATCACAGTCATCCTCATTTCCCACTCTGCAGCCACCTCTATCTCCCTGCTCCCCTTTCGTGTCCCTCCCTTCATTAGCAGACGATTGGCTGAGTGGACCCAGTACATCAACACAAGTTCAGGACACATTCTGCAAAGGAAGACACAGCGAACAGACATCAGATAAGAGGCAGTTACACGGCAGACGTAGAGCCAGCCACTTGACATGCTTTTCTTCAGTCCTTACCATTAAAGTAGATATGTTGTTATCCCCATTTTACAGATGAAAAAAACAGGTTCAGCGAGGTTAAGGGATACATCCCCCTCAGCACAGTGAGGATTCTATCAGAACCCCAAACCCTTCCCCCACTGCCATATCCTATGGCCTAAGTGTAGATCCTGGTGCCCCAGAGGGTCCAGATCAGGAAGGGAGTGGCAACAGGACTCCATGTGGTTCCTGGGACAGTCTATGAATGGTCTCTTCAGGCCTGGACTTGATCCATTCTTAACCCTTCACCTCCTGGACACAGGGTCAGGAATTTCTGCAGGAAGAGTCAGAGTATCAAGTGTGATGCATCCTGACAACTTCCCAGGTGTTCGATGACAGCCTGGTGAAACGGAGAAAGCTGGGAGAATAGGCCCTTAGCCAAGGCACCCAAACCACCAGAAAATGGAAGAGACTCAAGTCTGTGGTTTTCCTGATGCATGAATGGACAGGGCTGAGGATGCAGCTGAACAACCTGGGGGTGGGGAGGGGACAATGCCTGGATAGAGTCAGTCTGAGCCCCAGGGAAGGGATGGCAGCTCCCCACTTCTTACCCACCCCATGCCCTTGTGTCTCACTCTGCCCCCATCCTAGAGGGCAAACCCAGGAGTGGCTGCACTCCCTCTTACTTCCCGTACTCCTGCTGCAGACATGATTAAATAAAACCAGACCTCGAATCCCAGAGCACCACTCAGGTCTGGAGCTCAGAAGATTCCAAATTTAAGTAGGTAAATCCCCATTAAGAATATCAACAAAATGTCAAGAGCCATGACAGCAGCTGGGCTCTTTGCACACGTGATTTGATAGACTCTATAATGAAATTTAAAAAGCATGTATGTAATTATACTTTTAAATGTATTTGTACTTAAGTAGTATTCGACTACTTTGGTTGGAAAAAGATGGCAACAAGTAGATGTGTGTGATGTTATTTGTTCAGAGTAGAGACAATTGCTGGAGCAAATATGGATTCATAGGCCAATTGCAATTAGTCTCAGTTCCCCTGCCACAAGGAGAGCCTGGGTATGCACCCTACACTGCTACACCCCCAGGTCCATGGCCCATAGGCCGGGAGCCTGGAGCTGCAGATTGGAGGGTTCTAGTGACATCCCTTCCTGAACTTCCATGTGCCCCTTGGCAAGTGACTTGACTGCTGTGAGCTGTGGTTTTCTTATTCTTACCTGCTTGTTGGGGTGCTGGGACAGAATGAGACAGTGGCCACAAAACACATGGCTGGGAAGACATAAGCCTGTGGCCACAGAAGTTATTCCTCTCTTGTTGTTTCAGATGGGAACAAATCATATGTCCTTTTTTCTATCATTATTGAACCTTCAGGCTTGGAAGGGGAGGGGAAAGAAGAGAATCGACAGCCAGGATATTTCTGCCTCAACTTTTCCAGGAGGATCTTATCAGGGAGAAAGTCAGCTAGGACTCCGTCACCTTCCTGAAATTAGGGATTGTTTGGTTTTCCCTTCCACTTTAGGGGCTGGATCAGATCCCAGGGGCTTGGTTAGATCAGTCAGGTAAGTTACCCTGAGCCACGGGAGTTGATGGAGCCAGAGGGTAGAGCAAAAGAGTTTTCAAGGAGACCCAGAGGCCAAGCTCCCTCGTTGATTTCTTCACCCATTCTTTTACAAAGCCATCCAGTAAATCCTTCCTGCTGCCTTTTCTGGGCTGGCTACATGCTAGGGGTGGAGGCCATGAAGCCCTGTTACCATTATCATAGAGTTCTGTGTCTGGTTGGTGATGCAGATGTGCTCACAGATAATGATCATACAATAATATGTGGTAAGTGCCATGATCAAGTGAGACACAGGAACTGTGGGGGCAGAGAGGAGGGGCTCCTCATGCAGCTGTAGGTCACAGAGGGCTCCCTGGTGGAGGCGACAGTGGTGCTCACCACAAACGATGAATATGGTCCAAGATGTGGGTGCAGGACTATGCTGAGTAGGGAGGTGGCAGAAAGGACTAAGCCTTCATTCACCAATAGGGTCCTTCTTTGGGGTATGGCCTCGTCATACATGGTGAGTTTTACCCGAGTGAAGGGCCCAGAGTCAGAGCAGACAGAAACCACAGAAACCACTTGCTTTTAGTAAGTGTGCCATGACTCCTCAGAAGCATAGGTGGGAGGACCCCAGAGGGAGCAGAATGACTTTAAAACATCAACAGTTTATGATCCTGAAGGTTCCCCTCTCTCCCTTTCTATTCTATGCTCCTCTTTGGGTATCCTACACAGAGTCACCAGCTGAAATTTTTCAAAGATCATATTTATCACACCATTCTTCTGCTCAAGAAGAAGATGTGGAGTTTCTTCTGTTTCAGACCAGGCAAAGTAACAGGGCCCAGACTTACCAAATTACCTAAAAAGGCAGTATTTGAAACAACAGTTTTAAAGACAATGAATATCAAGCAATGCAGTTTAGTGATCTCTGAGAAATGGGAAACAAATAAAGTCCTACAACTGCCCCAGCTTACAAGTTTCCAGGCCATGATGCAGAGAGGAGACCTAGAGAGACCCTGGGACTCCCTGAGTTGAGATGGTGCTGAGGGTACAGGGAGGTTAAGACCCCTAGAGTTCACAGGACAGAGTGTCAGAGAGATGAGAGCTGCACAGAAACAGAACCCCAGAGATCTGCAGAGGGTCCTCCTGGAGTATGAACCAGAGAAATGAATGATAGTGAAGAAACTATCCAAGGGTAGAAAAGAGTTTGAGCTAACAGTGCCCAGCATGCATGCAAAGTCAGGAATCATGTGTGCACCTATTAGGCAGGTGGGAAAACATAATTCACAGCTCATTGGGTACACTCAGGAGGGACTTGCCTCAGTAGTGGGGAACAATTAGCTTTTAAATTAGACAGGACTCCATCTAAAACTCATAAAAGCAAGACCTTAAAGATTCAAACTGTTCCCAAGTATCTAAACTACATCTCAGAATACATCCCAAGAATCTTTACAGGAATACTAAAAATCCAGCACCCAACAAGGCAAAGTTAACATTGTCTAGCAGTCAACCAAAGATTACTAGACATTCAAAGCAACAGAAAAATACAACTCATAATGAAGGGACATATTAATCAATTGAAATCAACCTAAAACTGACACGGATGTTAGAATTAGCAGTCAAAGACATTGAAACAGTTATTATATATTTTGGGAGGCTGAGGTGGGCAGATAGCTTAAGCCCAGGAGGTTGATCCCAGCCTGGACAACATGGCGAAACCCCATCTCTACAAAAAATAGAAAAATTAGCCAGGCATGGTGGTGTGTGCCTGTGGTCCCCAGCTACTCAGGAGGCTGAAGTGAGGGGATCACTTGGGCCTGGGAGGTGGAGGCTGTAGTCAGCCCTCATTGTGCTACTGCACTCCAGCCTGGCCAACGGAGTGAGACTCTATCTCAAAAAAGAAAAAAGAAAAAAAAAAACAACAACCTCACCACCTCCCCCAAAACAGTTATTATAACTGTTTTCAATATGTTTGAAAAGCTAAGTAGAGATATGGAAGATATAAAGAGACCTAAACTGAGCTTCTAGAAATGAAATTGCAATGTCTGAGATAAACAATACAGTGGATAGAACTGGCAACAGAGCAGACATTGCATAAAAAAAGGATTAGTAAACTTGAAGACATAGCAAGAGAAATTATGTAAAATGAAACACAGAGAAAAAAGAATAAAAAACTGAAAAGAGCGGCTGGGTGCAGTGGCTCATGCCTGTAATTCCAGCACTTTGGGAGGCCGAGGCAGATGGATCACTTGAGGTCAGAAGTTTGAGACCAACCTGGCCATTATGGTGAAACCCCGTCTCTACTAAAAATACAACAATTAGCCGGGCATGATGGCACGCGCCTGTACTCCCAGCTACTCGGGTGGTTGAGGTGGAAGAATTGCTTGAATGTGGGAGGCAGAGTTTGCAGTGAGCTGAGATCACGCCACTGCACTCCAGCCTGGATAACAGAGTGAGACCCTGTCTGAAAAAAAAAAAATTTTTTTGAAAAGAACATCAGTGATTTGTGGGACAACTTCAAGTAGTCTAATATAAGTGTAACTGAAGTTTCCGAGAGGGGAGAAGAGAATGAAAAACATATTTGAACATATAATAGCCAGAGATTTTGAAATTTTGATTAAAGCTATAAACTCATCAAACTAAGAATCTCAATGAACCTCAAACACAAGAAATATGAATAAGGCCACACCAAAGTGCATCATAATCAAATTGTTCAAAACCATTAATAAAAAGAAAATCTTAAAAGTGACCAGGGAAATAAGTCATGCTACATATGAACAAGGGTAAGTGCTACAGCAGATTTCTTAAGAGAAAAAAAAGCCAACAAAAGGATATTTTTATTTTACTTTATTTTTGAGATGGAGTCTCACTCTGTCACCTAGGCTGGAATACAGTGGTGCGATCCTGGCTCACTGCAACCTCCGTCTCCTGGGTTCAAACAATTCTGCCTCAGCCTCCCGAGTAGCTGGGATTACAGGCACACACCATCACTCCTGGCTAATTTTTGTATTTTTAGTAGAGGTGTGGTTTCACCATGTTGGTTAGGCTGGTCTTGAACTCCTGACTTCAGGTAATCCGCCCACCTCGGCCTCCCAAAGTGCTGGGATTACAGGCGTGAGCCATTGTGCCGGGCCCAAAGGCCATTTTAAGTACATGATTTAAAATACTGAAAAGCAAAAAATAAAAAATAAATATTAAAAAGCCAACTTATAATTCTATACCCAGCAAAAAAAAAAAAAAAAAAAAAAAAAAAAAAAAAAATCTTTTTAAAACAAAGGTGAAATACAGGATTTTCCAGATATAAAACAACTGAAGGAATGTATTACCAGCAGACCTGCACGAGAAATATTAAAGTCCTTCAGGAGAAGGAAAATGATGCCAGTTGGAAATATGAATCCACACAAAAGGATGAAGAGCACCAGAAATAGTAACCACATGGATGAGTATGTAAGACTTTTTCTTATTATTTAAATATTTTAAAAAGAGAACTGACAAAATAATAATGAACACATATTAATACATGAAGATAAATAATGTAGAGCTTTTTTGTGTTTTTGAGACAGAATTTTGCTCTTGTTGCCCAGGCTGGAGTACAGTGATGTGATCTCAGCTCACTGCAACCTCCGCCTTCCAGTTTCAAGCAATTCTCCTGCTTCAGCCTCCCGAGTAGCTGGGATTACCGGTGCCCACCACCACGCCCAGCTAATTTTTGTATTTTTAGTAGAGACAGAGTTTCACCATGTTGGCTAGGCTGGTCTTGAACTCCTGACCTCATGATCTGCCCACCTCGGCCTCCCAAAGTGCTGGGATTACAGGTGTGAGCCACCGTGCCCAGCTGTATTGTAGGGTTCATAACATATGTAGGAGTAAAATACATGCCAATAATAGCATAAAGTCTGGGAGGAGAGAAATAACTTTATCATAAGATTCTTATGCTATATGTGAAGTAGTATAATGTCCCTTGAAGCTAGATTTTTTTAAAGTTAAAAATGCATGTTATAAGCCCTGAAACAACCACAAAAATAACAAATACAGATAATTATTGCTACTAAGCCAACAAAAGAGATAAAATGAAATCATTTTATTAATAATTAACATTAAAGAATCAGAAAAATAATCAAAAGGAACAAAAATATTATGACAAATAGAAATAATAAAATGTTACATGTAAGCAAAACATATTAATAATAGCATTAAATGTAAGTGGTTTAAACATTCCAATTAAAAGACAGACATGATCAGGTTGTGTAAAAAAGGAAGACAAATGTATGTTGCATATAAAAACATTTTAAACTTAAAAACACAAATAGGTTAAAAGTAAAAGGATGGAAAAAGGTATGCCATACTAACACTAGGTTAAAGAAACCTGGAGTGGCTATATGATAATATCAGGGATCATTAGATTATAATATCAGGGATCGTTAGATTATAATATCAGGGATCATAGATTTCAGAGCAAAGAACATTGCCATAGATAAAGAAGGTCACTTCATAATGATGAAGGTGTCAATTCAACAAGAAGACATTACAGTCCAAATGTTTGTGCTTCTCGTAAGAGAACAAAACACATGAAGCAAAAACTGATAAACTGCAAGGAGAAATAGACAAATCCATAATTATTGTCAGAGTTTTTTTATTTTTTATTTTTTTATTTGTTTTTTGAGACGGAGTCTCGCTCTGTCACCAGGCTGTTGTGCAGTGGCACGATCTCGGCTCACCACAACCTCCGCCTCCTGAGTTCAAGCGATTCTCCTGACTCAGCCTCCCGAGCAGCTGGGACTACAGGTGTACGCCACCAAGCCTGGCTAATTTTTGTAGTTTTAGTAGAGATGGGATTTCATCATGTTGCTCTCTTAATAATGTATAGCAAAAGAAGACCAAAAAATCAGTAGAGTTATGAAATTCTAATGAACACTAACAACCAACTTGATATAAGTTACAGACCATGTTTTTTGCCATTGGTCTCAATAAATTTGAAAGGATTCAAGTCATGTGTGGTAGGCAGAACAATGGCCTCCCAAAGATGTCATGTTCGAATCCCTGGAATCTTTGAACATATTAGGTTACATGAAAAAGGAGAATTATGGTTGCTAATCAACTAACCTTGAGATGGGGAGATTATCCTGGCCCAATGTAATTACAAGGGTACTCATAAGTGGAAGAAGGAGGGGATGGCAGAGAGCTGTAGCATGAGAAGAACTCAACCTGATATTTCTGGTTTTGAAGGTCGGTGAAAAGGGTCATGAGCCAAGAAATGCAGGCAGCCTCTAGAAGCTGGGAAGAGCAAGGATGTAGATTCTCCTCATCCTCCAGAAGGAGCACAGCCTTGCTGACACTTCAATTTTAGCCCAGTGACGTCCGTGTCTGACTGCTGAACTGTTAGAGAACTGTGAGGTAAAACATCTGTGTTGTTTTAAGTCACTGCATTTGTGGTAATTTGTCATAGCAACCCTAGAAAGCCAATAGTATACGAGTATGTTAGAATTAAATTAGAAACCAAATAGACAATCCTCAAATGTTTGGAAACTAAATAATATAATTAATGGATCAAAGAAAAAATAAAAAGGAATTTTAGGAAGCATTCTTAATTGAATGAAAATGATAACAAAATATCAAAGTTTGTGGGATTCCACTAAAGTAGTATGGAGAGGGAAATTTACAGCACTAAACACTCATGTTAGAAAAGAAGAAAGGTACCAAATCAATAACCTCAGCTCTTGTCTTAAAAAACTAGAAAAACTCGGGAGGCCGAGGCAGGAGAATGGCGTGAACCTGGGAGGCGGAGCTTGCAGTGAGCCGAGATCGCGCCACTGCACTCCAGCCTGGGAGACAGAGCGAGACTCCGTCTCAAAACAAAACAAAACAAAACACAAACAAACAAAAAAACTAGACAAAGACGAACAAATTAAACCCAGAGAAAGAAAAATAAAGGTAATAGTAAGGACCAAAACAAAAATCAATGAAATGAAAAGCAGATGAAGGAAACCAAAAGATGGTTTGTTGAGAAAATCAATAAAATTGATAAACTTCCAGCTGAACTGATCAGGAATAAAAGAAGATACCTATTACCGATATCAGGAATGACAGAGGTGAGGTGCCATCATTGCAGTTTCCACAGATATTAAAAAGATAAAAGGGTATATTATCAGCAACTTTATGCCAATAAATTAAACAGCTTAGGTGAGCTGGATGAATTCCTTCAAAGACACACATGACCGCAGCTCACCCAAGAAGAAACAGATAACCAGAATAACCTTATATCTTTAAAATAATTTGAATTTTTGGTTAAAAATCTACCCACAGGATACCCATTAGGTCCAAGTGGTTTCACTGGTGAGTTCTATCAAATATTTACGGAAGAAATAATACCAATTCATAAACTACTCCAAGAAACTGAAGAAGAGGGAATACCTACCAATGCTTTCTACAAGGCCAGCATTATCCTGATTAAAAAACAATTAGCTGGGTGTGGTGGCACGTGCCTGTAGTCCCAGCTACTTGGGGGCTGATTTGAACCTGGGAGATCGAGGCTGCAGGAAGCTGACATTGCACCACTGCACTTCAGCTTGGGTGACGAAGTGAGATCCTGTCTCAAAAAATAAGTCAATAAAAGAAAACAAAAACAAAAACAAATAAATGAAATAATGTTACATTCCTTTTTTTCTTTTTCTTTTTTCTTTTTTTTGAGACTGAATTTTGCCCTTGTTGCCAAGGCTGGATTGCAATGGCACGATCTTGGCTCACTGCAACATCCGCCACCTGGGTTCAAGCGATTCTCCTGCATCAGCCTCCCAAATATCTGGGATTACAGGCATGTGCCATCATGCTCGGCTAATTTTGTATTTTTAGTGGAGATTGGGGTTTCACTGTGTTGGCCAGGCTGGTCTCGATCTCCTGACCTCAGGTGGTTGCCTGCCTCGGCCTCCCAAAGTTCTGAGATTACAGGCATGAGCCACTGCATCCGGCCCATTTTATTTTTCCTAATGAAAGAAAGTTACAGACCAGTATCTTTCATAAGTATATATACAAAAATTTTAAACAAAAAATTAGCAAAGTGAATCCAACAATATATAAAACAGATAATGCAAGTAGGGTTTGTCCTAGGAATTCAAGGTTGATTTAACATTCAGAATCAACCAGTGTAATCCATCATATTAACAAATTTAAAAAGAAAAACATGGTCATTTAAACAGATGCAGTGAAAGTATTCGAAAAAAAACCTACCATTTTTTTCTGATAAAAAATTTTCAGCAAATTAGGAATACAAAAAAACTTCCTCAAACTGATAAAAGGCATCTACAAAAATCCCATAGCAAACACCATACTTCATCATGAAAGGCTGATGCTTTCACCGTAAAATCAGGAACAAGAAAGTGATATCTACTCTCATCATATCTATTCAACCGGAGGTTCTAACCAGTGCAATAAGGCAAAAACAAAACAAAGCCATCCCTTTTGGAAAGGAAGAAGTAAAAGTGTCCATTTCTTTATTTGCCCTTGACATGATTGTTTATGTAGAAAATCTGATGAAATCTATGAAAAGTTACTAGAACTAATGAGCAAGGTTGCAGGGTGCAAGATCAATATACACAAATCAACTGCATTTCTATATGTCAGCAATAAACAACCAGAAACTGAAATGAAAAGACATGTAAAAATCTCTGCACTGAAGACTACAAAATATTGCCAAGAGAAATTAAAGACCTAAATAAATGATGTCATAACTCATTCATTGATTGGAAAGCTCTGTATTGTTATGATGCCAATTCTCCTGCAAATTGATTTATGAATTCAATGTAGTCCCAATCAAAACCTCAGCAGAGGCCAAGCACCGTGGCTCATACCTGTAAACTCAATACTTTGGGAGGTTGAGGTGGGACAATAGCTTGAGGCTAGGAGTTCAAGACCAGCCTGGGCAACATAGTGAGACCCCACCTATTAAAAAAAATTAACTGGGTGAGGTGGTATGTGCCTGTAGTCCCAGCTATTTGAGAGGCTGAGGCAGGAGGATCACTTGAGCCCAGGACATTGAGGTTACAGTGAACTATGATGATACCCTGCACTCCAGCCTGAATGAGAGTGAGACCTTGCCTCTAGAAAAACTTTTTTAATTTAAAAAACAAAAACAAAAAACCCAGCAGACTATTTTTGTAGAAATTGGCAGGCTGGTTCTAAAATTCATATGGAAATGCTAAGGACCCAGAACAGCCAAAATAACTTTGGAAAATAAGAATAAATTTAGAGTACTAACACTATCAGATTTCAAGACTTATAAAGCCGTAGTAATCAAGACCAGGGATCAGCACACATTTTCTGAAAGGGCCAAATAGTAAATATCTTAGGATTGCAGGCCCTGTGGTTTCTGTCACAACCACTCGATTCCGCCATTGTAGTGCACAAGCAGCCACAGACAGTATATAACTGAATAGGTGTGTCTCTGTTCAATAAAACTTTCTTTTTTGAGATGGGGTCTCACTCTGTTGCCCAGGCTAGAGTGAACTGGTGCAATCAGTGCTCACCGCAGCCACGACTTCTTAAGCTCAGGTGACCCTCCCACCTCAAGCTTGCATCCTCATGCCTAAGTTTTGTATTTTTTGTAGAGACAGGATTTCCCCATGTTGCCAAGGCTGGTCTTGAACTCCTGAGCTCAAGCCATCCTTTCACCTCGGCCTCCCAATGTGCTGGGACTACAGGTATGAGCCACCATGCCTGGCTCAATAAAACTTGATTTACACAACTGGCAGTGGGCTTATGGGCTGTCATTTGCAGACCTCTGATCAAGACAATGTGGTATTGTTATCAGGACAGACAAATAGATGAATGGAACAGCAAAGAAGGTACATAAATGTACCTACACATATGGAAAATGGATTTTTGACAATTATGTAAAGGCAATTCAGTGCAGAAAGGATAGTTTTTCATCAAATGGCGCTAGATAGTTGTATGTCAAGAAATAAGCTTTGACCCATACCTTACACTATATAAGGAATTAACTTGATAAGTTATATTCCTAAACCATATTTAAAAGGAACTCACGATGGATTATAGACCAAAATATGAAACTATTAAAACTATAGAAGTTCTAGAAGAAGCCACAAGAGAAAAATCTTTGTGACATTGGGTTAAACAATATTTTTTGATATCACATCAGAAGTATAATTCATTGAAAAAAAAATTAAGATATTGGACTCAGCCCAAATTGAAAGCTGTGGTGAGATGGGCCCTGAGAGCTGGAAGTTCTGCTCTTCATAAGACACTGTTCAGAGAGTTAAAAGATAAGCCACAGAGTAGGAGAAAATCTTTGCAAAAACATATATCTGTGAAGAACTTGTACCCAGAATATAAAAAGAACTGTTGAAACTCAGTAATAAGAAAACAGCCCAATTTTAAAAGATGAGCAAAAGATTTGAACAGAGACTTCATTCCAAAAAATATATAATGGCAGAAAAGTCACATGAAAAGATTCTCATTAGTCATTAGGGAAATGGAGATTAAAACCACAATGAGATACCACTTCATACCTATTAGAATGACTAAACTTTAGAAAGACTGATCATACCAAGTGTTGGTGAGGATGTGGAGGAAAGGCAATTCTTACGCATATCTAGGGGAGAATGACAAATCACAGATCCACTTTTGAAAACAGTTTGACAGTTGCCTAAAAACTTAAATATATACCTACCTTATGATCCAGCCATTCAACTCCTTAGGTGTTTACCAAGGAAAGAAAGGGATCATGTCTGGCAGGGCCCGGTGGCTCATGCCTGTAATCCCAGCACTTTGGGAGGCTGAGGTGGGAGGATAGCTTGAACTCAGGAGTTCAAGACTAGCCTGGGCAACATGGCAAAACTCCTACTCTACCAAAAATACAAAAAAATTAGCTGGGTGTGGTGTTGCCCACCTGTAGTCTCAGCTACTTGGGAGCTGAGGCAGGAGGATTGCTTACACCTGGGAGGTTGAGGCTGCAGTGAGCTGAGATTGTGCCACTGCACTCCAGCCTAGGTGACAGAGTGAGACCCTGTCTCAAAAAAAAAAAAAAAAAAAAGAGGGAACATATCCATACAAAGATTTGTACACAAACATTCATGGCGGTTTACTTTGTTCTTTTATTTTTTATTTTTTTGGAGACTGAGTCTTGCTCTATCGCCCATGCTGGAGTGCAGTGGCGTGATCTTAGCTTACTGCAACCTCCGTCTCCTAGGTTCAAGTGATTCTTGTGCCTCAGCCTCCTGAGTAGCTGGGATTGCAAGCACCCACCACCACTCCTGGCTAATTTTTGTACTTTTAGTAGAGATGGGATTTCACCATGTTGGACAGGCTGGTCTCGAACTCCTGACCTCAAGTGATCCACCCACCTCAGCCTCCCAAAGTACTGGGATTACAGGCATGAACCACCATGCCCAGCCTATTTGTAAAAGCCAAAAACTGCAAACAAACTTCCAGCAAAAGGTGAATAGACAGATAAATTGTGATGTATTCATATAATGAAATACTACCCAGCAATAAAATATGAAATACTGATAGCATGCTACAACACAGATAAATCTCGAAGTAATTATATTGAATAAAAGGAGCCAGAAAAAATGGATACATACTGTATAATTCCATCCACGAAAAACTTTAGAAAATGCAAACTAATTTGTATTGATGGGGAGCAGATCCGTGGTTGCCGTGGGAGGGGAGGGGCAAAAAGAAAGGGTTACCGAGGGACAGAAGCCAACATCTGCGGGTGATGGATGTGTTTGTGCACTTGATTGGTGATGCTTTCTGAGGACATACAAGTAAAAACATAATTATAATTATGTCTTGAATTAATTATCACAATTATCACTTTAAATATGTGAAGATTATTGTATATTGATTACATCTCAAGAAAGCTATTTTTAAAAAAATCCTTGTGGGCTCCCACTGCCCTTAGATACAGTTCAGTCTCCTCACCGAGTATACAAGGACCTCCACGGTTCAGTTCTACTTTCCAGAATTCACTTTAAAAAACTGGAAAGGCTTATTTATACTTCAACATGAAAATGCAAAAAAAGCTTCACCTACAATTTGTGGCAGAAATTTTGGGGGTGGGGGTGTAAATCATACTGCTTGGACGTAACTCACCCAGACATCTCTCTCTGTAGCTCAGAGTTTGAGCACAAATCAGGTTAAGGGTGAATAGGGAGCAGCTCAGAGAGGAAACAATGGGTTTGCTTTCTACCCAGTAATTTGCTCAGCTGAGAAATTATTTACATAAGATATAAATTACACAGTTATATAATTTTTATCATGGCTATTCAAAAATGAGAGCCATGGAGAATTATAAGTTGTGAGCTACCCCCAAACCATACAGTCTTTTTTGCCGTGTTAATGATGAGCGGAAAGAAAACAGAAAGACAAGCCTCTTTGGAAGAACTCGATCTTTGAGTCAAATGGAGCTTTTCAAATGATGTCTCATGTAGCAAATTGTTGCACACAAACATTCATGGCAGTTCCTTTGGCACAGGAAGTTTTAAGCAAGTTAGATGTCAAAGGAGATGTCAAGAGGCAGCCAGAAATCAGCCAGGGTCCACTGTGGAGGCCCAAAGCCGGAAGACTGAAAGAGTATGCAGTTGTTTTTTTTTGTGTGTGCTTGTTTTTTGCATCAAAGGAAGAGAGACACAACATACATACACAGAGAAACGGGCTTACATGAATGGGATGGTATTGGTGTGTGAGGGCAACATTTCTTTCAGTCTTGCTCCATGATTTTATCTGTTTCTTGCTGACATTGATTCCCTAATATTTATGTTATAAAAAGAGGAAGAAGAGGCGGAGGAGAAGGAAGAAGGTGATGTGATAGGGAAAGGATTTAGCTCATAAAGCCTAAAATATTCACTTTACTATTTTTACCTTTCATAGAAAAGTTTTTCAACTCCTGCTCCAGGGTAAGCAGGCAAATACCCAGCACACACAGCAGTCTCCCATATTTTAGTTCCTTGCAGACATGGCTAATCCATCGCAACTGTCTTTCTGAGCTGGGCTTCGACTGGGCCACAGAATCTGTCTCAGTGAACTCAAGGCAGCCATTCCAATCAATTGGAATGAGCGTGTGGGATGAGACTATTTACCACCCCTAGACTTGTGGGTATGCCTGAATTCTTCAATTCTCTTAGGGCCAAATGACGTGGAATCCAAGAGCTATGAACGATGAAACTCAGATTAACCGTGTAGTCTGAATGGTTGTGTCCAGGAGCCCTACAGCTCCCCTAAGAAAAGTGAATGGAAAGTGCGATATTAGAGTGAGCATAAAGACAAAGAAGTCTTTTATTTATGTGCTAATCCTCACCTCACACTTTCTAATCCATGATTAGCTAAGAACTGCACTACACAAACTTACCCCTAGCTTGAAGAAGTCCTTTTAACACTTTCCTGTGTCTCAGGGGTTGGCTATGAGCTGTGAGATTAGAATGTTCCTTTGGCATAGGAAATTTTAAGCATCTTAAATATGTAATGTGGAAAAAATAAGGACAATATAACCTTGTCAATAAACTGGCTCAAGGTTTCGTGGCAGGAGCTGGGGGTGAAATAAGTAGCTGGGGTAGAGTAAGTAGGACCTCCATGGAGTTAACATGTAAGGTGAACTCCAGCGCCCCCAACTAAAGAAATATAACCATTCATACACACATATACACACTTCTCATGATGTCTGCAATATTTACACGGGAGACCTTTTATTTACCCTGGAATTCTTTAACTGTGATGATAATGCCTGACAGAATGAATGGAAATTACGTGCCAGAAACTTCACATACTTGTTTCTGTTCCTTACAACAATCCCATGAATTAGTTTCTGTCATTCTCATTTTATAGAGGAAGTAACAGATATTTAGAAAGTTTAGGGAATGTGGCCAAAGTTACATTAGCTATTGAGTGCTTCAATGGGGTTTACACCCAAGACAGATTGAAATCAAACCGAACCCTCTCCTCCCTACCCTGAGCCATGCTGAGACAAGCAGTGGAGCACTGAGGGGTTCGAGCAGGCCCTGAGGACCTGCTCTGTGGACTGCCCAGCTGGGCCAGCCAGAGGCCAGAAGCTAAGCTGGGAGACACTTGTCCACAGCCACGTCTGCTTCTCTGCACTGGCTGGTCCAAAGGCCCCTGCCTATGAAAAGCCAGCTAGGCCAAGGGTTCGTCTGAGGATGCCAACGCAGGCCTTTCCATTGGCCTATTTTCTTCAAGACTTATTGAAGCCTTCAGAGGTTTCTGCACACCCTACGGCTTAGAGCAGGTCAATGACTTTTGGATTTTCACAGTGCCTTGGCCAGTGAATTCTGAAGCAAAACCAAATGCATGTCATGGAGCTCCCACCCATGTGGTTCTGGGATTTTTCTCCCAGGAAACTTGGAGGCTCTGAAAGGCTGAGCTGTTTGGGGACTGATACCATTTTTTCTTCTTAAAAACAAACTGTAGTCATATCTTCCTGTCTCTGCCTCCCAACGTCAACTCCTCTGAGGAATGATGAGGCAAGGGAATGTGTCAAGGTGGAGAGTGACAAAGGGGCATGGAAAGTATTTAATGATGCAGAAAGGCTGGGACTCAGCAAGCAAGATGTTGTGTGGCACATGGAATATATTCCCAGCTAGCTGCTTCTTCCTAGTGCTCCCACCAAGCACAGCTAGAAATTCTGGGCATTATACACAAAACAACCTGAGAAGACCCTGGAGTGGGAAGAAGAAAGCAGCCTGGCTAAGGACCTCAGAGGCGAATGTCCCAGGATTGTTTGTTTGCCTAATATACCCTGGATGATGTTGGCATTGCCAGCAACCCAAAAAGCCAGGAAGCACAGACCAAACAGAGCCCCAACAAAAGCCTGTTCTCTCTAGCCAAAGGACCAGAAGAGAGGCAGCCAAGTGGAGAGAAAACTTTTAGAAGATAATCACCTGACTCCAGTCAAACACACACAAAAAATGTGGCCCCCACCCCCAACATCTTCAGCAAAGGCCAAGTGGGAGCTGAGACTTTCATCCAGGCTAGAAGCAGTCCCCTGCTGGGGTGACATCAAATGAGGTGAGTGGGGGAGCAGGGACTTTCATTCCTCCATGGAAGAAGGAGGCCAGAAAATGTAAATAAGAAGTAGGGTCTCAGAGCATAATGCTTAAAATGACAAAGGTACAGGGAAACACCACTTTCTATTCCAAAAACCAGGAGACTCTCACCTCAAATAAGAAAAAATGATCAACACTGAGATGACAGAGATATTGGAATTATCCCACAAGGACTTTAAAGCAGCCATCATGAAAATGCCTCAGTGAGCAATTCTGAACACACTGAAAACAAATGAAAACATAGGAAGTCTTAGCAAAAAAAATAGTGATATAAAGAAGAGCCAAATGGTAATTTTAGAAGTTAAAAATAACTGAAAGACTCATTGAATGGATTCAACAGTAGAATGGAAAGGACAGAGAAAACAATCAGGAAACTTGAAGATAAAGCAACAGAAATCACCCAATCTGAGCAAGAGAGAGAAAGAGACTGAAAAAAAGAACAGAAGCTTGAGGCCTGTAGGGCACAACAAAAGACCTAACATTCATGTCATGAGAGTCTCAGAAGGACAGGACTAAGAATGTGGGGCTGAAAAAATATTCAAAGAAGCAGTGGTTGAAATTCTCCCAAATTTGGCAAAAAGACATAAACCTGCATATTCAAGAAGCTGAGTTAACTCCTAAGAGGAGAAACTCATTCATACCAAGACACATCATGAGCAAACTCTTGAAAACTAAAGGCAAAGAACAAATCTTAAAGGCAACAAGAAAGAATCAACACTGGAGTGCTGGCTTCAGGCTCAACTCCCACTGTCCCATTTTCTGGTCTCTTTCTCACTCCATCTGTGGCTGATGTTATTTTTTTTCGCAGTTTGCTGTATCTGCCCAGTGCTCATGATTTACTGGGAAAGACAAGCATGTCCATAATGGACATCTGTCTGCATGGGTTTGAACCCCACTCCTGGTACCAATTTCCTGTATTAATCCATTCTCACACTGCTATAAAGAAATACCAGAGACTGGGTAATTTATAAAGGAAAGAGGTTTAATTGACTCACAGTTCTGCATGGCTGAGGAGGCCTCAGGAAACTTACAATCATGGCAGAAGGCAAAAGGGAAGCAGGTACCTTTTTCACAAGGCACCAGAAGAGAGGAAGAGTGAACGAATGGGGAAAAGCCCCTTATAAAGCCATCAGATCTCATGAGAACTCACTCACTATCATGAGAACAGCAGGTGGGAAACTGCCCCCATGATCCAATCACCTCCCACCAGGTCCCTCCCTCAATACATGGGAATTACAATTCAAGATGAGATTTGGGTGGGGACGAAAAGCCAAACCATATAATTCTGCTCCTGGCCTTTCCCAAATCTCACGTCCTCACATCTAGACCACCCAGGCTCAAGCAATCCTCCCACCTCAGCCTTCCAAGTAGCTGGAACTGGGGTGCGCCACCAAGTCTGGCTTATTTTTAAAAATGTTTTATAGAGACAGAGTCTTGCTATGTTGCCCAGGCTGGTCTTGAACTCCTGGCCTCAAGTGATCCTCCTGCCTCAGCCCCACAAAGTGTTGGAATTACAGATGTGAACCACTGTGCCTGGCCTAGGCATTTTCTTAATACGTTTTACAGACAGATGTGCACACCCTGGCTGGGAATCTGGGGATGAGCAAACTGGCTCCTTCTTCAAGGGCTCGCCTCTGAATTACCCACCATATTATGGAGTTGGATGTGAAGACTGTAGATCTGGCCCTGTTCAGAATTCTGGAGAAGGAGGTTTTTGCTATTTAAAACCCCAGCTTCTTTCCAAGAGAGGTGGATGGTGATGAAGGGAGGTGTCTTCTGCTGGGCTGAGGACTGCGTGGGCAGCACATGCCAAGCAGGGGATGGTGGGGGTGAGGGAGGAACTCAGGGGAGCTGAAACCTCCCTGAGAGACCAGGACAAAGGTGGGTTTGGGGGGACAGGCAGGAAAGTCCAGGAGGAAAGGGGCTAGGAGGGCAGATGGAGAGGGGAAGAGATGAAAGGGGCTGGGGTGTAAGCCTGAGGCCAGAGTGGGAGGAAGTGGCTACAGGATACTCTTGGTGGGGAAGGGGGCCGGCAGACTCCTGGAAAAAGGACTGTCCAACGTTCCCTGTGACACGACCACAGCTTCCTCTTCGCTCACCCCTTCTCTCCACCTACAGGCTCTTTAGTACAAGAGAGGCTTTCCCATTCAGTTGGGGCTGGGTCAAGCCTGAACTTGGGTCCTCAGGTCCTCGTGCACTACATAGAGACATGATGATGATCATGATGCATGAAGATGATCCCAAAACAGTAGTGACATGGTGGGAGCAGGTGTTTGGAGCCACAGGTGACCTGGAGAAGGCAAACCTTCTGGAAAGTTGCAGATAACTTGGGGAGGGTCTTGGAAACCCACTAGCACAGAATGCGGGTTTTTAGGGCTGTTTGTCAAAGTATCTTCTGCTGTCCAAGAGAGAAGTGCCCACATTCTTTTCAGACTAGGATGTTTTCTTCAGTGATTCAACACAGACATGGTCCTGCCCTTCCAATGTGAGCGCATAAGTCAGGGCAATGAGCTAAAGGCCTGGGCCACCGTTGGGCACTGGGCAGGTGACCGGGTTCTGTGGCTTTGTCCCTCTGACTGCCTGGCCATGCCGGCTCCTGGTGGAGGCTCACACCCATCAGGGACCAGCCCACATCTTTCACCCCATCACGGGCTGGCCCCTCTCCAGCTTTGATGACAGAGGCTGCTCTGGGCCCTGAACCTGGCTGGGGACCCAGTCCTTCTCACAGGGAGCATTCTGGGTTGGCAGAGCTTCCACAGAACCCCGCCCTATGGCTTGGGCAGACCTGCGCCTCCACCCCCACTTCATGCCACACTCAGAGAACAGGCTGCCTGAAAGGGTGTTTGTTCCCAGTAGGAAAACATACTCAACTCACCTGCAGAGGCTCCCAGGACTGAGAGGGAGGGGGGCCAGTGGGGCCTGGCTGGACCCAGCTGTCCTGTTGTGCACAGGGCACCTGCTTGCTTGCCACACCCGCCCTGTCCTCCTCCTCTCGGGCTTGCTTCGTTTCTGTCCCGGGCTTTCTCTGTCCTGTCTTCCCCTTCCTTCTGTCTCTGGCTGTCCCATCTGTCTCTTTCCCTGCCCTTCTTTCTCTCTCTTCCCTCTCTGCTGCCCATGTTGCCTCTTTCTTCCTCTCTGTCTCCTTTCTGTTCCTCTGTGGCCTTTTTCAGCCAAGCTCTGGCTCTGTCTCTGTTTGCATCTCTGCCTCCCACCCCTGACCTCTGTCTCCTCTCCAAGCCCAGGCAGGTTTATTTGAACAATAAAGGGTGATATTTCTTTCAGAAAACAGCTTATTTTGGCTCACAAACAAGAGGTACTGGGCAGGGTCGTCCCCTGGGAACTGTGGACCCAGCCAGCTGGGGAGGGGCCTGGGGGTGTGGGGGACCCAGTGCTAGAAGTGGGCTTGGAGGAAAAATGTCCATAAGAGTTTCCAGTTCCTGTCCTTTGACCTTGCCCACCCCATCACCTGCAATGGTAAAAATAAATACATAATAATTACTATTTTTATTCCAAAGGTTGCCATTTACTGCCATGCCAACCATTTTACCTGCAATATAATATTTAGCTCTGGCAACAGTCCTACAAAATTGATCCCATTGTCCCTTTTAGCAAATAAGGAAACTGAGGGTCAGAGAAGTTACCCCACCCTTAAGTGGCAGCCCTAGTCCAACAGCCTTCAAGCTCCCCTATTTTCTGCACTAGGAGGCGTCCCTGCTGATGGCTTTCACTTTGGAATTTGAGGAACCTGGGGAAGGAGCTGGTGCCATCTTGTCATTTTCCAATAAAGGGGAATGTGTGGTGAGGTGGCGCCCTGGCCATGGCCACCCAGCGGATCAACAGCGATAGAGAGAGGGACCCGGGCCTCTGAGGTCCCAGAGAGAGGGGAGGAGTGGGCTCAGGCCTGTGACTCTGGGTGTCCTCCCTCCTTGCTGTGTGTCCTCTGTCAAGCCCTGCCCTTCTCTGAGCCGCACCTTCCCCATCTGAGGGGATCCTAGTACGCTCTCCTGGGACTCTGTCTAGGGTCCTGGCCCTGGGCTGGGGACACGGGGAGAGGTCTGAGTGTTTCCTTTTTGAAACTTAAATTTCATTATTCGATTAACTTGTGCATGAGGTTTTTGTAGCTGAGAGTGAATCCTTTTAAAGGAATTTAAAGAAATTAAGTGAGATGATGCTTAAAAAGAAAGCTCTATGTGGCCATACTGAAGTCGTTTGCAGGTCGGGGCTCCTCAGTGTTCCATAACCATGAGAAGGGGGATGATTCTGCCCCTCAGATTCCCCCTGCTTCCTAGGCCACCCTGCACTGAGGCTTCACAAGGCTGAGGGTGAGCTTTCTGATGTGTTTTGTTCATTCATTCGGCAAGTGTTTGTTGAGCACCTACTATGTGCCACACACCCTTCTGAGCACAGGGGCTACTGCAGAGAACAAAGCAGACAAAAGTCCTGCCCTCATGGGTGTCCCGTTCTAGGAAGGATGGCAAGGGATAAAGATGATGAATGAATGAGATATGGCTGTATGAGAGTTTAATGTGATCCAAGGGGATGAAGCAGAGGAAGGCCCAGAGAGGGTGGAGGAGAGGCGGCTGTTTAGCCAGGGTGGCCGGGGAATCAGACGGTGTCACCCGCCCAGGCCCCTCCAGAGCTGCCCACGGGCCCCGGAAGGAAGCCCAAGCTCCTCTCCCTGGAACACAGGCCTTGGTTGCCCCCACTTCACACAGCAGAGGTGCTTCTCTGTCCCCTCTCTAGGTTCACATAAGCTGTCCCTATGGTAAGAAGGCCCCACCCTCTCCTCTCCACATGGCGTTTTCAACCTGATTCTTCAAAAGTCAGCTCAAGGTCCACTCCCTCCAGGACCCCCTCACTGACCTCCTCCAATGCTACCTGTGTCAACACCGCCCGTTTGCCCCCATGCCCCTGTGCCTTTGAGTGGACACAAATCGGACAGTCCAACGACCCCAGAGCTGATCTTCACAAGGAATTGGCCCAGTCTTTCTGGTGAGGGGCCCTTGGCGATCACCTCCCTGTGAGCATTCACTATGCTCAGAGAGGGCAGTGAGTTACCCAGAGCTACACAGCAGGGCCCTGACTCCCAGGCAGTGTGCTTCTTATCGATAGCACTGCCAGTCTCACCTGGGAGCCCTGACTCCATTGCCAGGGTAGGGACAATGCCTGGGCAGCTGTCCCCATAGAGATGAAGAGGAGATGGGACTTTTTTTAATGTTCATTTTTTGTAGAGATGGGGTCTCACTATGCTGCCCATGCTGGACTCAAACTCCTGGGCTCAAGTGATCCTCCCACCTCGGCCTCCCTAAGTGTTGGGATTACAGGTGTAAGCCACCGCACCAGGCCAAGATGGGACTTTAGGATTGCCCCACAGCCCTGCTTCCCCCAGAAAACCTCCACGAGGACCACTCCAGAGACATCCATTCTCTCCTGTCCCATCTCCAGGACACCTCCTGAGACCACTCCAGCACTCACCACTTATGCCCAGGCCTGGGGCTGCGAGGGACACAGAGTCATCAAGACATGGCCCCAGCCTCCAGGAGTGTGTGGTCTAGTGGGAGACAAAGACCCCAAATGCACCAGCAGCACAAGGGTGGTGGGAGCACAGAGGGGGCCTAACCAGCAGGAACAGTGACGTGCACCTGGAAGGAGGGCGGCAGGTGGAGAGGTGGGGGCAGCTGCTATCCCTGAGCAGAGGCCGAGTATCCACAGCGTCAGACTATGTGAGCTCTGTGACTTCAGGCAAGTGCCCTATCTCTCTCTGCCTCAGAGTTCTCATCCGTAAAATGGGAAAGATCACATCTACTTCATAGGATTGCTGTGATTACTAAATGAGTTTCTTTTGTTGTTGTTGTTTTTCCGTTTTGAGACGGAGTCTCGTTCTGTTGCCCAGGCTGGAGTGCAATGGTGAGATTTCAGCTCACTGCAAGCTCCACCTCCCGGGTTCAAGCTATTCTCATGTCTCAGCCTCCCAAGTAGCTGGGATTACAGGCGCCTGCCACCACGCCCAACTAATTTTTGTATTTTTAGTAAAGACGGGGTTTCACCGTCTTGGCCAGGCTGGTCTCAAACTCCTGACCTGAGGTGATCCACCCACCTCGGCCTCCCAAAGTGTTGGGATTACAGGCGTGAGCCACTGCGCCCAGCTACTAAATGAGTTTCTAAAGGTCACACACGTAGAGCAGCCCTGGCCTGTGCTAAGTACCCCCCAAACTTCAGCTCTCGTCACAGACACTTAGTATATACATGATTGTGCATGCATTTCAGCCGCATTTCTGCTCTTGATGCCTCTCTGAGTCTCAGGGACACCTGTCAGGGGGGCAAATTCTGTTACAAAGGTGCACAAAAAGGGCATAGAGGGCTTAGCCGTGTACTGGGCTAATAATAGGTGCTTAATAAAGGTTTAAGTAGTGAGAACTAAGGGCTGCTCTGAGGCTGAGCTGGGGACAGAGTGTTTGTGGTGTTTTCTGGTACCCCGTTAGGGTCCTGGACTGCTCTGAGGATTGGCAATGTAGTTTTAAGATGTTACTCAATCGCAAATGTGTTTAGAGCAAGGAATGAGTTTTATAAACCTTCGCACCCCCTGGGGCTCTCAGCACACCTTATAGGGTGTGGCCTTCCAGAAACAGACTCAGAGACTGGTCTGGCAAGGTGCTCCCCCACGCATCCGGGGCTTGCTGGGTGAGGCCAGGCTTTATTGCTTTCTGGGTTGCCAGCACCTCACCAGGAGCACACAGAAGGTGCTCAATGAGCATGCGTGCATTTCTTACCAAATCATTTTGTTTGCTTCAAAGTGTATATTTCTTTAATTTCTTTCTTTCTTTCTTTCTTTCTTTTTTGGTACCTAGATGAGCTGAAATTTTTCTTTTTTTTTATTTTTGTTTTTGAGATGGGGTCTCACTCTGTCACCAGGCTGGAGTGCAGTGGCACAATCTCAGCTCACTGCAACCTCCGCCCTCCCAGGCTCCATTAATTCTCGTGCCTCAGCCTCCCAAGTAGCTGCGACCACAGGCATGCTCTGCGTCTGGCTAATTTGTTTTGTATATTTTGTAGAGATGGGATTTCACCATGTTTTCCAGGCTGGTCTGAAAATCCTGAGCTCAAGCGATCACCCACCCTGGCCTCCCAAAGTGCTGGGATTATAGGCGTGAGCCACTGCACCCGGCTGAGCTGAAAATTGTTAATGCTCCTTTACTTCATTTTTTTTCCAGAACATCAAAGTACTATGTTTGGTTTGATAATTAGAAAAATACAGAGCAGTGTGAAAGAGTCACATATACCAAAAGGTTATTTTCAAACCTAATTCCTGCTTTCATGTTAATGTACGATATATATTTTATGTGCATGTCATATGTATATGTGTGTATATATATATGTGCGTGTGTATATATAATGTGTGTACACATTAAGAATTACAACTAATGCCTGGTGTTGATTGAGTCTCTCCTCTGCCAGGTACTGTGCTTAGTTGCCCCTGGCATTACCCCCTCTGACTTAGGCAAACTAGCTCTGGGGACAGCCCTTACCCCCGTCATATCCTGCCTCTCTAACAAAGTAAGGCATTAGGTGTGGGGGCCACAGGAACAGGCATTCTGGAGACGTGAGAAGGGTGAGGTCACCTGAGCTAGAACAATCAAGGAAGGCTTCCTGGAGGAGTTGGGACTGAGCCTGACGTGGAAGGATGGGACAAATTGGAAAGTAGCCCCAGCCGTGGTACGGTGTGACAGGGGCCTGAAGGTGCAGATCCACACTTGGATACTTCCGAGCTCTGGTATCACATTCCCTGAGGAGGGAGGGCGGTGCAGAGGGCTTCTGGGTGGTTAAAGCCCAGATGCTGAATCAGATGAACCTGTGCTGAAATCCCGGCCACTGAGAACTGGCTGCGGGAAGATGTGCAGGTCGCTTTTCCTTCCAGAGTAGGTAGGGTTCTCTTCTGTACAGTGGGCAAGCCATGGCTCCTGCTTCGCAGGGGTGGCATGAGGGCTCAAAGGCAGCATGTGTGCCCTGACTCGAGCACAGTCCAGTCCAGCACGGGGTCAGTGCACCATGAAAGCACACAGGGAAAGGTTGGTGGGACATAGATGGAGCTGCTTACAGAGGTACCAGGCTGGGAGGTGAGGCAGCCGTGGCTGTAACAGTGGTTACTGCAGCTTTCTCTCCAAGGCCTGTGAACACCTACTTCCCTGAAGATCACTGGAAATCCAGCGTCATTTCAGGAGGTCTAGGGTGGCCGACGGTCTACCACCCTCTCTTCCCACCGCCAGAGCTGCCGAGCTGCAAGGATGTGGCTGACAGTGCTCTCTGCTCTCTTCCCCTGCACAGAAGCTCGGGGGCCTCTGCAGTCCCCCAGGGTGGCGGGGGGCAGCAGCCCTGCTCTCCTGTCTGTCCTTTTTATAGCTGATCTCCTTCCCTGCTGGCTTTTCTCCCAGCTCTCCTTGCCACCTTGGAAGAGGGCACAGGGAGCCAGCCCCAAGGGGTGGGCCAGGGTCATCCTGATTCCCAGCCCCTCCCTCTGTGTCTTTACCTGCACTTTACTTCCTGAGCATGGGAAGAGAGTTGAGTGGGGAGTCCATGGCACAGCAACAGCTGACCACTTGCAGGGTGCCCTGTCCTCCCCACACCTCTGGCTCATCTTCTGGGAGTCCCAGCTGCACCTACAACCCTCATGGCTGCATGGCCTTGGCCTCTGTGGGGAAGTGCCGGTCACTGTTCACCTTTATCATTGCTCTGAAATTCACCCACATTTGCTTTGGCTCTTCTGACTGGAACTGAGCAACTATTGCCAAAAAATCACCCTTGGCTGTTAACATAGAAGCACGGTCATCAGTTACATGCATATTTCAGAGGTATTGGGCCCACATATTTTATTTCACTTGATTCCCTCCCCATCCCCACTGTCTACCAGTCCAGCTTCATTGACTGAGGACATCTGCATGTTGCTGTCCTGTGAATTCAGCTGGAATCTCCTCCCGGAGTGGCCGGCCTCAGCGGTGTGGCCAGCCCCAGGGGAGGCCCTGGGAAGTCAGGGTTTCTTGTAAGGTTTCTGTCCTCTGGGAGCTCCCATCCAATCAATGATACAAGATTTCTGTCTTGCAAGACCTTTCCCATCACCCTTTAAAAACTTTTTATTATGAAATAATCATAGATTTATAGGAAGCTGCAAAAATAGTACAGAGACATCTTGTACTTTTCACCCAGTTTTCTCTAACGGCAACATCTTACATGGGTTTAGAATGATATCAAAAGGAGAATATCAGCATTGGCACAATTCACTGACCTATTCAGATTTCACTATTTTTATGTACTCTTGTGTCTATGAGTATGTGTGTGTATGCAATTTCATCACAAGTGTAGATTTGCATAACCACCACCAAGATCAGTACTATCCCATCACCTCTCTATCATTCACTCATCTGCCTCCCTCTTCCTGTGTCCCTGACCCCTGGCAGCCACGAATCTGCTCTCCTTCACTATAACTTTGCCATTTTGGAAATCTAATATGAATGGAATCATACAGTTTGTAACCTTTAGAGACTGTCTTTTCTTACTTAGCATGGTGAACTTGAGATCTGTGTTAGGGTCCTCCAGAGACACAGAAACAACAGGTGTGTGTGTGTGTGTGTGTGTTTGTATAGGCATATATATGTATGTATGTATACAAACATGTTTGTATATATACACGCATGAGAGAGAGAATCATTTTAAAGAATTGGCTCACACAATTGCAGGAATAGGCAAGTCTAATATCTGCAAGGCAGGCTGCAGGCTTCAGACCCAGGGAAGAGTTGATTTGCAGCTTGAGTCCAAAGGCTGCCTGGAAACAGAATTCCTTCTTCCTTGGGGGACTTCAGTCTTTTTCTCTGAAAGCCATCAACTGATTGGATGAGGCCCACCTACCCAGCAGATTAAGGAAAGTGATCTACTTTCTTCATTTTTTATTATTTATTTATTTATTTTTGAGACAGAGTTTTGCTCTTGTTGCCCAGGCTACAGTGCAATGGGAGTGATCTTGGCTCACTGCAACCACCGCCTCCTGGGTTCAAGTGATTCTTCTGCCTCAGCCTCCTGAGAAGCTGGGATTACAGGCGAGTGCCACCACGCACGCCCAGCTAATTTTTTGTATTTTCAGTAGAAACCACGTTTCAGTATGTTGGCCAGGCTGGTCTTGAACCCCTGATCAGGTGATCCACCCGCCTCAGCCTCCCAAAGTGCCGGGATTACAGGTGTGAGCCACCACGCCTGGCTGATCTGCTATTCAAATCTACTGATTTAAATGTTAATCTCATCTAAAAATATCTGCACAGTGACATCTAGACTGGTGTTTGACCACATATCTGGGTATTGTAGACTAAGCAGGTTGACATATAAAATTAACCATCACAAGATCCATCCCATGTATTGTGTGTATCCATAGCTCATTCCTTTTTGGAGTTAAGTGGTATTCCAAGGTATGTATGTAACTAGTTTGTTTAACCATTCACCCAACTAGTTTGTTTAACCATTCACCCATTGAAGGACATTTGGGTTGTTTCCGGTTTGGGGCTATTACAAATGAAGCTGCTGTGAACAATTGCGTGCAGGTGTTTTTATGAACATTTTTTTCACTTCCCTGGGATAAATGCTCAGGAGTGTGATTGCTGGGCTGTGTGGTCAGTATATATTTAACTATTTGAAAAACTGCCAAGCTGATTTCCAGACTGCCTGTACCATTTTACATTCCCACCAACAATGTATGAGACAGCCAGTGTTTCTACCTGCTTGCCAGAATTGTTTTTTAGTCATTCCAATAGGTGTATCATGGTATTTTATTGTGGCATTCATTTGCATTTCCCTAATGGTTAGTGATACTGAACATCTTTTCATATGTTTTCTTGCCATTTGTGTGTATTTGGTGAAGCATCTTTTCATGTCTTTTGCCCATTTTCCAATTGGATTATTTGGTTTGTTTTTTCTTTTTCTTTCTTTTTTTTTTTTTTTTGAGATGTAGTCTTGCTCTGTTGCCCAGGCTGGAGTGCAGTGGCATGATCTCAGCTCGCTGCAACCTCCGCTTCCCGGGTTCAAGCAATTCCCCTGCCTCAACCTCCCAAGTAGCTGGGACTACAGTCACGTGCCACCACGCCCCGCTAATTTTTTGTATTTTTAGTAGAGACAGGGTTTCAGTATATTAGCCAGGATGGTCTCGATATCCTGACCTCATGATCTGCCCACCTCGGCCTCCCAAGGTGCTGGGGTCACAGGTGTGAGCCACCGTGCCTGGCCCAGTTTCTTTGGTTTCTTACAGCTGAGTCTAGAGAGTCCTTTATGTATTCTGGATACAAGTTGGGTATGTGATTCATTATATTCCTTAAAATGTGCTCCAGGGGTTTGTTCTGGCAGAAAAGGGGCTAATAGTAGTGGTAGCATTGCCAGCAGAACAAGTGTTTTTACTTAAAAATCATAAGGTCTAATTTGTCAATTTTTTTCTTTTATGGATCATGCTTTTTTTAAATCTAGGAGGTCCTTGCCCAGCCTGAAGTCTCAAAGATTTCCTCCTATTTTCTTTTAGAAGTTTTACAGTTTTACACTTCAGTTCAGTGTCCCTTTTTGATTATTGTCTAGGGTGTGAGATTTGGGTCAAGTTTCATACTTTCCATGTCCAGTTGCTGTAGTGCCATTTGTTGGAAAGATTATCGCTGTTGGACTTTTACAACTTTGTCAAAACAGTTGGCTGTGCTTGTGTGGGTCTATTTCTAGATTCTCTGTCCTGCGCCACTGGTCTTTGTATCTGTCCCTCTGCCAATAGCACACTACCTTGATTAGCACTGCTATGTAGTAAGCCTTAAAATTAGGTAGAGGGATTTCTTCCACTTTATCCTTTTCTTTTTCCCAAATATGGTTTTAGGCCAGGCATGGCGGCTCATGTCTATAATCCCAGCACTTTGAGAGGCCGAAGCAGGAGGATCGCTTGAGCCCAGGAGTTCAAGACCAGCCTGGGCAACATAGGAATATCCTGTATCTACAAATGATTTTAAAATTAATGGGGCATGGTGGTTCCAACTACTTGGGAGACTGAGGCAGGAGGATCATCTGAGCCTGGGAAGTTGAGGCTGCAGTGAGCTGAGACTGCACCACTGCACTCCAGCCTGGGTGACAGAGTGAGACCCTGTCTCATAAACAAATAAACAAACAAACAAAACAGTTTTGGTCATTCTAATTCTTTTATCTTTCCATATAAATTTTAGAAGAAGCTTGTCTATAGTTACAAAAAAATCTTGCGAGGAATATTGAATTTGCTTTAAAACTATAAATAATTTGGGGAAACTGACATTCTTACTTCTACATGCCAACATCCTTGCCAAAAGTTTCTTGGGATGATTTGCAGCTGTCTTTTTTTCTACTGAAAAGACCTGTGACCATCAGGCCAAGACATGTAGATAACGTTTACTTGCATCAGTTCTCTCCAAAATTAGAGTTAAAACATAAAGTGGCATTTTACAAAAAGAAGTAAAGGTTTTACTAAAGTAAAAAAAAGACATAATTATGTATTTGTCTGATTATGAAATATAACATATTCTAATGTGCAGAAGCATTGTATTTCTTTTAAATGCATTTTATTTAAAAAATTTTAAAAAGATCGATTTGACTCTAGATAGCCAAAACAAAAGTGAAAAAAGAAGAACAAAGTTGAAGGTCTCATACTTCTTGATAATTTGCTACAAAGCTACAGTAATCAAAACAGTATGGTACTGGCATAAAGACAGACATATACTCAAATGCGATCCAATACAGGGCCCAGAAATAAACCCTCACATGGTCAAATGATTTCCAACAATGATGCCAAGACTACTCAATGGGGAAAAAACAGTTTTCCACAAATGGTGTTGGGAAAACAGGATATCCACATGAAAAAAAAAAATTGTAGGTGAAGCCTTGCCTTATACCACATACAAAATTTAATTGAAAATAGACCAAAGACCTAAACTTAAGAGTTGAAACTATAAAACTCTTAGAAGAAAACATAGGGTAAAACTTCATGACATTAGATTTGCCAATGATTTCTTGGATATGACACCAAAAGCACAGGTAAGAAAGGAAAAATAGATTAATTAGACTTCGTCAACATTAAAATGCTTTGTACATTGAAGGACACAATCAGCAGAGTGAAAAGGCAACCCACAGAAGGGGAGAAAATATTTGCAAATCATATATCTGATAAAGGATTAATATCCAGAATATATTTTTAAAATTCTACAGCTCAACAACAAAAAAAACAAACAACTTAATTAAAAACTGGGCAAAAGCCGGGCACGGTGGCTCACGCCTGTAATCCCAGCACTTTGGGAGGCTGAGGCAGATGGATCACCTGAGGTCAGGAGTTCAAGACGAGCCTGGTCAACATAGTGAAACTCTGTCTCCACTAAAAATACAAAAATTAGCCCGGCGTCGTGGCAGGCACCCATAATCCCAGCTACTTGGGAGGCTGAGGCAAGAGAATCACTTGAACCCGGGAGGGAGAGGTTGCAGTGAGCCGAGATCACACCACTGCCCTCCAGGCTGGGCAACAGAGTGAGACTCTGTCTCAAAAAACAAAACAAAACAAAACAAAAAAACTGGGCAAAGGACTTGAATACGCATTTCTCCAAGAAGATATACAGATGGTCAGTAAGCACGTGAAAAGTTGCTCGACATCACTAGTCATTAGGGAAACGCAAACCCAAACCACGATGAGACACTGTTTCTCACTCATTAGAATAGCTGTAATTAAAATAAATTAAAAAAAAGGAAAATAGAAGGTGTTGGCAAGGATTTGGAGAAACTGGAACCTTTGAGCATTCTGGTGGGAATGTAAAATGGTGCAGCTGCTATGGAAAACAGTATGGTGGTTCCCAAAAATTAAACATAGAATTACCATCTGATCTAGCAACTCCATGTCTAGGTATATACACACAAATGGTTGAAAGTGGAGACTCGGACAGATCTATGGTGTGATGGTTTATTCTGTGTCAACTTGGGGGCTGTTTGGGATGAGATTAGCACTGAAATCAGTGTGCCTTGTGTAAGGAGGTTGCCCTCCTTAATATGTGTGGCACTCATCCAGTCAGTTGAAGGCCTGGGTAGAGGAAGAGCAACCTCCCTGAGCAAGAGCATTTTCTCTAGCAGATTCCTTTTGAGCTGTAGCTGCACGGTCAGCTCTTCTGCCTCTCAGGCCCGCCACAGTGCACTTGCTGGAGTCAGGGATGGATTCCAGTAATTGACTGTGGATACACGACCCTGCATTCTCAGTGAACTTAGCTTTTTGTTCTGCGGAATCATTGCCTCAGGCGAAATTCTCAGGAGCTATACTCTTTGGTCAAAGGAAAGAGAAAAGGAACAAATCCTGTTGGTTTGAACTACCCTTAGAATAAACCCAGACTCTATCGCTTCTTACCGCCTCCCCAACTCCCTCCCTAGTCTAAGCCGTGGCCTCCTCCTGTGTGTACAGTTGTGGACACCCTTTCCTGGGCTCCTGTTTCCCACTTTGTCCCTATATTGCAGTGGTTCTTAACTGGGCTGATTCTGTGCTGAGGGCCACTGGGCAATGTCTGGAGACAGTTTTGGTTGTCACAGCTGGGTGGAGGGTGCTACTGACACCCACTGGGTAGAGCCCAGAGATGCTGCTAAACATCCTGCAATGCGCAGGACAGCCCCCCAGCAAAGGCATCAACAGCACCGAGGTTCAGCGGCCTGGGCCCCGTATCTCATCGCCACACAGTGGCAAGAGTGTTGTTTTTCTCTGCTTGAAACTCTCTTGTGACTTCCAAGATCACTTGGCTTAAAATGCGAAACCTTTCTGTGATCTACAAGGTCCACTATGACCTGTGACCTCACCCCCACCGCTCTTCCGTCACCCTCTCTGCTCCAGCCTCACTGTACCCTGTTGATCCTCACACACACCCAGCACGCCCCAGCCTCGGTGTCTCCTGTTCTCTTAGTCTGGAATGGGCTTCCCCCAGATATTCACACAGCAAGATTCTTGGCTTCATTCAGGGTACATCCCAAATGTTATCTTGGGCCTCCTCTTCGGCCTCATCTCTTGACAGTTGGGCCCAAATGTCATCATGGTCCACCTTCCCTGACCACCTCATCTGAAACACCACCTTCCCCATCACTCTCCCTCCCCTTGCCCTCATCATTCATCTCCACCTGAGCTTTATTTAACTGATTTTCATCAACTTACTCTTCCCATTAAAATATGAACTCCCCGATGTTTTGCTCATGAATGTGTTGACACCCCCAGATGAGTGTCTGGCACACAGTAGACTGTCCATAAATACCTGTTAGATAAATGAGTGTTTGTTGAGCACCTACGATGTGCCAGGGTGTGCTGGGCCCGCTTGATGTGCCGTCGCATGTATTCCTCAGAGCCATGGTGTTTACCCCCATCCAGAGAAGGAAGCAAATGCCAATCAGCACAGCCAGGCTCAGATGCCACCAGGCCTGACAGGGCCCAAACCTGTGCCACACCATCGCCCCAAATATATCTATGGCTCGATAATCTGTCATCTGCTCTTTAAAGCGTTTTATTACATTTATAGCAACTCCCAACAGCTTTTCCAGGTGACATTGCTGTGTCACCGTTGTATTTGTTTTCAGACCTGGAGCCCATTGTGTTTCCATTTCTTTGTTGTGCTATCTGGGCCTGGCATCTGGGGCCCTCCTCCTCAGGTGGAGAAATGCGGAGCTAGCTCTGCCTGTGCAGGGCCACTGTTGATACTAAATACAGTGTTTAAAGGAGCTGCCCGCACCAGGCTTAAGAACGCTGCTTTTAGGACTCAAAACAAGCCTCCTCTTGAGTGGATGAGAGAGCCTCTTGAGAGAGCTGGTAGACAAGGGGACAGATGGGCCATCCCCTCCCACCAGCTGCAGGGTACAGCTGTGACGGAGGTCCCAGGTCCCAATTCCAGGGCTCTGGTGGGGTTGTCTGGGCAGCAGAAGCTCAGTCCATCTCCTTGACCAGGTCTGATGTGGCAGGTCAGACCCATCCTGGGTGCAGGCAGGGACTGCTCTGCTGACCTGCAGATCTTCTCTTGGCCTAGGCACAGAGCCTGATGACTATGGCTGCTGACACTGAGACTCACTGCAGAGCAGAGCAGGGCAGCAAGCTCTGCCCTGGAGCCAGAGACCTGGGCTCCAGTCTCACCCATGGCCAGCTGAGCTTCCTTTCCTTAGCTACTGAATCCAAAGCTACAGCAGTGGACTCATAGAACCCTTGGTATTTGAAAGGGACATGTGTGAAGTTATTATTTTTAACTGAGATATAACTTATATTCAGTAAAATTCACTCTTTCGGGTGCAGTGCTATGAGTTTTATATAACCACCACCACCACAATCAAGATATAGAATATTTCCATCTCCCCTAAAAGTTCCCTCATGCCCCTCAGTAGTCACACCCTCCCCCTACCCTTAGCCCCTACCGACCCTTCCGATTTCTGGCCCTATAATTTTGCCTTTTGCAGAATGCCATGTCAATGGAGCCGTCCAGCATGTAGCCTTTTGCCCCTGGCTTCTTTCTCTAGCATCATGCTCTTAAGATCCACCCATGTTTCTGTGTTCTTGTGTATTGCTGAGTAGTATTTCCTTGAGTGGTTACACCAGATTGTCCTTCACCTGTTGAGGGGCATTTAGGTCATTTCCAGCCTTTGGTGACTATGAATACAGCTGCTATTCAACATTTGTGTGTACCAGATAGGTTTTTGGGTGAACATCGTTTCATTTCTCTAGGCTCAGTGCCCAGAAAGATGACTACTGGTCATAGAGTTAAGTGTATGTTTAACTTTTCGAGAAAGCACCAAACTGTTTTCCATGGTATCTGTACCTTTTTGCATTCCCACCATAATTACTGGAGAATTCCGGTTTCTCTTTATCTTTGCCAGCAGTTGGAAGGGTCAGGTTTATTTGATTTTAGCCACTGTTTTGGACAGTTTGTTTGGACATTGTTTAGATAGCTGTTTTTTAACTGTCAATCAGCAGGACCCAGTTGTGGCAGGCAGTATTGAAACGTGGGTAGGAGACGGGGCTCTGGAGTCAAACCATTTGGGTTAAAATCCTTTCGTACTTACTCACTCTTTAATTTTCATATTTCTTGTAGGAAAAAAGTGGAGCTGGTAATGAGGTAATAAAGGTATTAATGAGGTAATAAAGGAATTAAATGTTAAAATGCATAACACATGCTTGGCTTTGCCCAGTGCTAAGCCACTATTACTACTCTTAAGAATATATTGCACACCTGATCTCTAGTCCCTCCAGGAAGCATCTGCTAGGTATTTCCATGTCCCTGTATAGATGAGGACACTGAAGGTCATAGAGGTCAAATAACTGGCTAGGGGTCATACAGCTAATTAATACGTGGTGGAGATAAGATTTGAATCCTGTGTAATTCCTGCTTCCTCATTCCTTTACCACACGCCTCACTCTGTCAGTTAGGAAAACTTTTGGCTCCAGGTTACACGAAACCCATCCTGCAGAAGTTGAATCCACTAGGACACTTATTGATTACACACTTAAGGAATGGAGTGGGAAGTCTCAGGTCACTCACAAAGACTCTTCCTGTCTCTATGTGCCACCAGCCTTCACCTGCTGGCATTTCCTGCTTATGCTTGACACCTCATCACAGATTAACTGACCACAAAAATGACCTCAGGCCTCCACCCCTCCTTCATTCAGCCCTTTGTAATATGACCTAGTGGCTCTTCCCATTGAGAGGTGGAGTCTATTATTCTATCTCTGGGATCCTGGCTGGTCTTACGATTTGCTTTGGCCAATAGAATGTGGTGACATTGATGGGGAGTTCTGGAGCTCAGGCCTTGAGAGTCTTTGTGTGCTTCCACTCTTATTTTTGGAACCTAGGCCATGGGACAAAATCTGGGCTGGCCTGCTGAATGATGACAGAGGAGTGGCCAAGTCACTCATTATTGTCCCATTTGTCAGCCAGCCAGCCACCAGACATGTGAGTGCACCCATTCTAAGTCAGCCAGCTTCTGGTCAACTTGCCAGCTGACCACAGATGCATAAGTGAGCCCAATCAAGATCAGCTGAGCCTACCATGTCAGCAGAACCCACAATTCACACATAGACATGTGACCAATAATAAATGGTTATTGTTACAAGCTAACAAATTTTGAGGTTGTTCGTTACACAGCAGTAGCTAACTGATACCTATCTAATGGTTGCAATGGGGTTGCTTCAGCTCCAGGAAAAAGTGGAAAGAGGATGCAAGTCTTCTTCTTATAACTGTCCCTTTTGCAAGGAAGCAAAGCTTTGTGATCTCAGGCAAGTAATGTATCTTCTAAGAACAATATGATCTTCATCTGTAAAATAGAGGAAATATTACCTGTCTTGTGGGTGTTTGGTGCAAACCAATAGCATGTCATGTAAAAATAACTACACTGTGTTCTATGAATGTAAGGTATGCTTACTATCCCAGAAAAGCTGCTCAGATAATCTGGACATTTGTTTGTGTTTCTGACCCACAAAAGTGCACAGTACCTTGGGTGAATACAGCTACTGTATTAGTCAGTTCTCACCACAGCAATGCTGTGTAACAAACCACTTCAAAAGTCAGTGGCTTATAGCAACAAGTACTTATTCTCATGGCTACAATTCTGCAGTTGACTGAGGTTCGTCTGACTTAGGCTGAGGTTGACTGTGTGGCTCTGCTCCAGGCTGCGGGCTGCCTGGACTTGGCTCTAAGCTGAGGGTGGAGTTTAGGTCTTCTGTATTGGTCTCCCATAATTCCTGGGCCAGCGCATCATGGAAATGGCAGAAGTACAAGAGAACAAACCCAATTTCACAAACACATTTCAAGCTTCTGCTTGCATCACATATGCTAACGTGCCACTGGCCAAAGCACCTGGCCAAGCCCAACATTAATAGGGTGGGGAAAGATATCCTTTCTGTGGAGGGAATGAGCACAAGTCACGTGGCAAAGAGGATGGGTATACGGAGGTGTGGAAAATTGGGAACAATGATACAATGCATTAGAGCTACACTGGGATATTAACCATTGTAACTGCCATTTTCCAAGATGGCAGAGGTATGATGGATATCAGACACAGCTCATAAATGAGTGCATGTGGAAAGCTTTTTAAAAGAAAAACATTGGGGCTGTTTTATCTAAAAAGCAAGATATAACTGCCCTACCCAAACAGAAATCTCATGTAGAAATAGGAAGATCTGACTTCAGATCTCTGGCCAGATAGGGAGTTGGTGAATTTCTCCAGGGTAAGACTGTGTATTATTCTTTTACAGTGTCTTCCCAATGCCTAGCACAATTCCTGGCATAGAGACAGAGTTAAATAAATGTTCATGCATTCGTTCGTGAGCATGACTGAGTCAGTTTTTTTCGCCAAAGTTTCAATAAAACTGCTATGAGTTAATGCGGAGCAGGTTTCTTAACTACTGCACTACTGACATCTTGGACCAGGTAATTCTTTGTTGTGGGGCATTAAGGATGTTTGGCGGTGTTGCTAGGCTCTACCCACTAGAGGCCAATGGCATCCCTCTCCAGGGGCAACAACCAAAAATGTCTCCAGATGTTGCCAAATCACCCCCAACTAAGAACTACTGATGTAAAGTGAAGAGCCTATGGGGCACATCCTACCACAGTTCTTGGAAGCATGTCTGAAGTGCAGAAATTTAATTGAAGAGAAGAGAAACAACACATTGTATCGAAACAGCTTAACTCTCTCTCTCTCTCTCTCTGTCTCTCTCTCTCTGTCTCTCTCTCTCTGTATATACACATATGTGTATATATATGTATATATATGTATATACACATATGTGTATATATATGTATATATATGTATATACACATATGTGTATATATATGTATATACACATATGTGTATATATGTGTGTATATATGTATATACACGTATGTGTATATATATGTATATACACGTATGTGTATATATATGTATATACACGTATGTGTATATATATGTATATACACGTATGTGTATATATATGTATATACACGTATGTGTATATATATGTATATACACGTATGTGTATATATGTATATACACGTATGTGTATATATGTATATACACGTATGTGTATATATGTATATACACGTATGTGTATATATGTATATACACGTATGTGTATATATGTATATACACGTATGTGTATATATGTATATACACGTATGTGTATATATGTATATACACGTATGTGTATATATGTATATACACGTATGTGTATATATGTATATACACGTATGTGTATATATATGTATATACACGTATGTGTATATATATGTATATACACGTATGTGTATATATATGTATATACACGTATGTGTATATATATGTATATATATGTTTGTGTATATATATATATATATATATATACACACACACACATATATATATATACAGCTAAGTATAACTTGGAAGTTTGGGGATATTCTGTGCCTAGTTTTATAACCAAAGACCAGTAGGGGGAAATTCGGTGATCTGCAGACATCATCGTGGTGGTCATCAATTATTCCAGTGAAGGCACAGGATTTTCCATGGGTTGGCAAAATTCCACTTTGGTCATTTAACAAATATTTTTTGAGGGTCTGCTATGGGCCAGGCAATGTTCTACGAACTAGGGAGATGGTGGACAGCAAAACAATGTCCCCTGCCTCACAGAGCTCTCATTCTAGTGGGAGAGAAAATGGTAAACATATAAATACTCCAATATATAATAGAATGGTGTAACTAAAATTATAATGAAATCTTTAAAATTATATAACTAAAAAATGTTATTTATAGGTGCTAAGAAGAAAATAAACAGAGAACGTCTTGCAGTGGGCAGCCATTTCAGGAGGTAAATGCTGGGGGGTGGTGTTTGAACAGTGACAGAAGGACATGAAGGAGGGAGCGTGTGAAGGTTTGGAAGAAGTACAATCCACGCAGAAGAACCAGCAAGCCTTCTTTCCATCTGGCAGTATTATGCAAGATTCAGAACGAATCTCCTCCTCCTCTCTTGCCTCTTCTCTTTTCTTTTAAAAAACCAATTGAGATTATTAAAACCAAGAGGCCCCTATCAAAGTTCTTTTACCCAAAATCTTTTGTCAAGTAGAACTCATATCTGGCTAAGTCACCTCCCACCTCCAGTCTCTTCATCAGTCTCTTCATCTGTCCAATGTGAGGGTTGATCCAGATGCTCAGAGGGTTTTATGGGCAGAGGGGTAACGGGATTTGTGTTGCTCAACCTGGGTTTGAATCCTGGCTCTGCCATTTCCTACCAAAGCAGTTGTGACAGTGTCTTCACCTCTCCGAGCCTCGGTATCCTCAAAGCAGCCCTTCTGTGGTTGGATGAAATGCCCTGAGTCGAGCCTGGTATCTGAAGCCCACATCTGTTTCCCTACACAACTCAGACCCCCAGGCCTGGGAGATGGTGACTGCAATGAAAGAGGTTTGTTAACGGCTAACAAGTCCAGGATGCAAGATTTTGCCATTGTGATGACTGTAGCCTTTCTTGGCTATTCAGAAGGATCCTCAAGCTTTTGCAAGTCCTCAGGTTTAAAGGACTTAAATGTGGGAGTCAGGAGACTCTGAGTGTCAGGAGATAGAGGAACATTCAGGAGTCCAGTGTGTGAAGGAAGGTCCTTGACATTTGTGAAAAACCAAACACAATTTATGTGACAATCAGAACACTTTCATGAAAGGGAGTGTGTTCTGACCATGTGGGTTTCCCACGTGTGTAAGTTGTGGGAAAACAGGCATTTTCTGAGTGAAAATCAGGACCAACCGAGACTGCCAACCTTAGATGTTCATGGTAACCAGGCTCCTGCCAGAGGAGAAATTGACGCAAAGAACAGTGCCAGCTGCTCCACACACATTAATTCCTCAGCCTCCCCAGTTATCCTATGTGCAGCCGGATGCCACACCTGGAGGAGGGAGAATGCCAGAGGCTTGGGAGGGCAGAGGGGAATAGCACAGGGGCTTGCATTCCGCAGGTGCTGGGGTCACTGTGCTGGCCCTGGATGGCTCACCTCTGGACTTGTTAATAAGTGAGAAAAAAAAATAAAATCCATTCAGCTAAGCCACTTAATTGGGTCTCTGCTTCACGCAGCTGAATGCAGTGCTAACAGATTCCTGTGCAGGGACCTGTGCCCTGTTATTTTACTCTGTCCTCACGGCTGTCCTCAAGGGTCACATTCTGAGCCCCATTTGACAGATGAGGAAACTGAAGCAAGGTCCCCTCCTTGCTGTCCTATAGGTAGTAAGTGGAAGAGGTGGCATTTGAACTCAGAGCTGTCTTATTCCAAATGCTGCACTCTCCCCCTACCTCCCCCACCCTCTGCCACACACCGATTCTCACTGTCTTACTCTGTTTGGACTGCTAGAACTAAGCACCGTAGAATGGGTGTCTTAAAAACAACAATTTATTTCTCACTGTTCTGGAGGCTGGGAAGTCCAAGGTCAAAGTGCTGTGAATTTAGTATCTGGCGAGGGCCCACTTCCTTGTTCACAGATGGTGCCTTCTTGCTGTGGCCCACAAGGTGGAAAGGCAGAGGGAGCCCTGGAGGTAGGAGGCAGAACTCTACTCTGGAGGTGTGGCTTAGACGCTGGACCAAACTGAGGACTAGCTAAAACAGGTCTGGGGCAGGAGCACTTGCCCCCATGACAAGTCACACCCACCCGTGGGCCATGTCAGTTTGCCATTGCCATGGCAACACCCAGAAGTAACCGCCCCTTTCCATGGCAACCACCCACCAGCAATCTGGAAGTTACTACCCTCATTCTAGGAATTGCCCCTGCATAAACTGCCAGTTAATTTGCATATAATTAAAAGTGAGTATAAATGTGAGTGAGTGCAGAACTGCCTCTGAGCTGCTGCTCTGGGCACACTGCCTCTGGGGTAGCCCTGGGCACACTGCCTCTGGGGTAGCCCTGCTCCACAAGGAGCAGCACCTCTGCTGCTGCCGTGCACGGCCGCTTCAATACAAGTTGCTAACACCACCTGCTTCTCCTTGAATTTTTCCTAGGCAAAGCCAAGAACCCTCCCAGGCTAAGTCCCAGTTTGGGGGCTTGCCTGTCCTGCATCACTCTGGTACCTTTTTATTCTGTTTCCTTTTTCATTTTAAAATACAAATTAATAGTTTCTTTCTTACCTGATGGTATCTCTTTTGTAAGGACACTTGTCCCATCATGAAGGCTCCACTTTTATGAACTAATTACCTTCCAAAGGCCCCCACCATCCTAACACCATCACCTTGGGGGTTGGGATTTCCACATACGAATTTGGAGAAGACACAAACAGACCATAGCACTAACAATTAACAGCATTCCTAGGCACAGCAGTTCTTGTGAGGCTGAATCCTGGCTGGCCGCTTGCTAGTTGTGGGATCTGGGGAAGTTACTCAGAGCCTCTGAGCCTCGGTTTCCTTCTCTGAAACTGGAGACCATAGCAGTACCTGTCTCAAAGGGAGATGTTGAAGATTGCCACTGTCTGGCACTGAGCCAATACTCCCTGCATAAGAATCTTTGACTTATCTGGCCTCATGACAGTCCCTGGACTGAGTGCATTTTCAAGTGCTTGAAGATCCTCCCTGACTCTTGCATTAGCCCCTTGGAGGAGATATCATTGCTTCTTTCTGCAAGCAAGGAAACTGAGGCTCAGAGAGGGTGAGCACTCAGCTCAGGATCATCCTGCTGGTGTAAAAAGAGGAGCACCTCCAGCGGGGAAGGCCCAGGCTCTCAGGAGAGGGGCTGCCCCTCTAAGCCTCAGTCTCTCCATCTGTAAAATGGGGGTGAGACTAGTACCTGCCTCATATGGTTATTGGATTAAATGGGACATGGTATGGTCAAGACTCGGCCTCGGCCATAGCTGATAGTAAGCACCCGATCTATGTAGCTCATGCTATTATTTGTTATTATCAGAAAGCTCCAGACTGACCACACCAGTCTCTTGCTTCCTCGCAGCTGGGGATTCTGAGGGTGGATGTGTGTCCCCACTGCAGGCTGAGGTGGCCCTGTGGCCTGCCATCCACCTCTGTGTTGGCTTTGCCGAGACCAAGAACACAGTGGTGAAGGCTCAAGCCCCTCACACCTCTCCTCCACCCCATGGGAAGCAGCCATCGTGCGCCTTCCTCACAGCCCCTTAGTTCTGGGAGGGTGAAGATCATCTGCTCCCATGAAGCTCCTCCTCACAGATGCTCTGGACAGATAAAGAACCGGCTGTGACCCGGCCCACTGCCCGGGTTATCCTGACTTACAGACAAATTCCACCTTGCGGCCTGACCTTGTTCATTCCCTGCTGGACCCGCCTGAGGCAGGGCCCCTGGCCTTCAGGTCACCTTTGTGTGGGGCAGTGGGGGTGGGCAAGGCACATACACACTCAGACACCACACACACCACACATACTTTCACACACACCCCACACACACACCACACACACATCACACATACTTTCACACACACACCACACACACATCACACATACTTTCACACACACACCCCCCACACACATCACATATACTTTCACATACACACCACACATACTCACAGACACCACACACACAACCACACACACACACAATCACACACACACAGACACCACACACACCACACACATTCTTACACCACACACCACACACACAATCACACACACAGACACCACACACACCACACAGTCTTTCACACACACACACCACACACCACACACTCTCTCACACACACACCACACACACTCCCAGATATCCCACCCGCACGCCCACACACACTCCCACACCACACACTTACACTCTCAAACACACACATACACCACACTCACAGCCCTATCTCTCATGCACACACTCTCACACTATCACCACACACACACTCACATCACACTCACAGCTCTCTGTCTCACACACACACTCACAGCTCACACACACACACTCTCTCTCTCTGCTGTGAAGGCTCCAGGGGGCAAGTCTGCCTTATATTCTCTCTGTGTCTGCCTAGCACTTAGCACAGTGCTTAGCACACAGTAGGGCCTTTATGGCACGTGCTGTGGCTGACCAGGTGGGTGGATGGACAGATGCGCCTGAGAACAGTAAGTGTGCACTCATCCACCCGTGGGCTCAGCCTCTGTTCATTGTGCACCTACCATGTGCAGGCTCTGCTCCAGGCTCCGCCATGCAGTGGAGAGCCAGACCATGGGCGCCTGCTCTCAAAGGTCCAACAGGCTAGCCACGGCTAGACGAGCAGATGAGTCCATCCAGCTGGAGCCAGGGGCTCTGGCGCCCCCACCCCCATTCCTCAGGGCAGAGCCATGATGAGTGACCGTGGCAGATGGCTGCATCTCCTTTTCTGGTCCCACATGCAGGGCCGCGTCAGGTGAGGTAGGTAAGCTGACCCCCCTGCCCTTGCAAGAGCCCCAGAGTGGGCACCTCCTTCAATGTTACACCCAGGGCCCCTCCCTTGCCTTGCCAAGTCCTGGCCCTGCCCAGACACTCATCAAGAATTCTCACTGACCCCTTTGTAGAGACACCGTTGCTGCCATGGAGCTTCTACCTGAGTTGCAGGGCAGAGCAGGGCAGCTGAGAAAGGAGAAGCAGGTGGGGGATGAAGCTCCCAGGAGCTGACATTTTCAGGTTGATGGTGCACCAGGGACATACCCAGGTCACACACCTTCATGGTGATAACACGGCCCCAGTCTTCAGCTGAAGAGACTGATGCTAAGAGAGGGCAAGTGACTTGCCTTGGATCACACAGCAGGTAAGAGACAGGGTCTGGATTCCAACCCTCTCCTCTGCTGCTTGTGAAATGTGGAGGCAGGGAATGGAGTGATCCGGATGGTGAGTAGCTGGAAGGGTCCAGGCCAGCTCTCTGAGGAAGGGAGGACTTGGGGAAAACCTTGGAACATGCGTTCATCGGAATCGAAGGTGAGGAGGTGGGAGAATGGGCCTTTTAGATGAGGGCGCCTCCTGATAGCTGGGGTGGGGGTGGCTGAGCCTGGGTGGATCCTGCAGTAACAGACTGAGAGTCTGTAATATAGCCCTCCACGTGCACAGGGCAGGCGATGAGGACCAGAGAGGGAAATGCATTGCTTCCTGCCACACTACACGGGGATGGCAGAGCCAAAGCTAGAACCAGCATTCTTCCACCAGGAATCACAGCAAACAAAGCAAAACCAAAGCACAAAAAAAGAAAAAAAAACACCCAAAACAATATTTCAGTCCACCAGCTAGTGAAGTTACAAAAAAAAAGAGAATCAGTCATCCCAGTCATTTAGTATCTTGTGGGCAAAACAAGTGGCTGTGTGACTGCATCCTGCCCTTTGCATCCAATCCCACATGGCCCCATCCCCCCCTGCACCCCCAACCCCCACAGACAGCCAGGTCCCTGAGGCAGCCAGCCCCAGACCCAGGCCGCTGACTTTCCTGAAGCTTAAAGTCAAGTTGCCAAAACAAACTTCTTTTGTCTTTCTTAGTTTTTCCGTGTTTAAATAATAATAATCTGAAAATGAAGTCATTGTGCTGTGGCTGTTGCCACCTGCCAGCACTGAGTCCCCAGTGTCTGAAGGGCAGCTCCTGGGGCGCACTGTGGCCGTCTCACCGGGTCCCACTCGGGGATCAGCCCCACACCCTGGCATCACCACCCTTTTCTCCCCCTCAGCTCATCAACGCCATCCAGCAGGGTCTCCTTCTCTTCCCCACGACGGATGGCATTGCCGCTTGCTGGGAGCTCCCTCCAATTTAAGACAGCTGCCTTCTACAGAGACAGGCGCTATCTGGAGACAGAATTCCCCAACCTTAAAGGGGGATGCATTTTAAGGGGTGGAATTTGGGCCCTGGGCAGCTGACAGGTAGGGGATTTTTCAGAGAGGAAGGGTATTTGGAGCCCTAGCGTCATATAAGCACACACTCTGCCCAGCCTGGCCCCAAAGCCCCAGCTGCTCCCCCTTACTAGGTGGGCCCAGCAGTCCTTGGTCTTGGCCTTTGTGGCCAGGGTGGCCCTGGCCGGCTCCCTGCTGCCTTCTTTTCTCAGCAGGGACCTCTCTGGGATCATTCTCTTGGAATCTTACTCTTCCTCCACTCCTGCACACAGCCCCGGAGGCCTGGTACCCAGTCGTTGCTGCGTGGTGGTCACAGAACTGAGAAACGAAGACCCCTGAGCTCCCTCTCCTTGCCCAGCGTTCAAGTTTCTTCCCACGGGGCCACGGATGTTCCCTGGGAATCCGGGAGTGCCGAGGGTGAGGAATCAGCCTATGGCAATGGGACCAAGGCAGTCATAACACGCACCTCTTACAGTGCAGGCAGGATTAGAGGAGAGAATGTGTATAAAGTGTTTTACAGAGTTCCAGCTCCTAGTGGCATTTAATGATGGGAGATCTTAAAATACAACACTAGCCAAGATTTACGGAGCATGCGCCAAGCACTATGCAAGCGCTTTACATCCCCTAGTGGGGCTATGCGATAGGCATCTTTACTGTCACCATTTTACTACGTGGCCTACCTGGACCTGAGGCCAGGATTATTATCTTTCACATACTGGAGGTTACTTCATGAACTCTTTTTTTCTGAGACAGGGTCTTTCTCTATCACCCAGGCTGGAATACAGTGGCATGATCTCAGCTCACTGCAGGCTTTACCTCCCAGGCTCAAGCCATCCTACTGCCGCAGCCTCCTGAGTAGCTGGGACTACAGGGACACATCACAGTGCCCAGCTAATTTATTTATTTTTTATTTTTTGTAGAGACTGGGTCTCACTGTGTTCACCAGGCTGGTCTCAAACTCCTGGACTCAAGTGACCTTCTTGCCTTGGCCTCCCAAAGTGCTGGGATTACAGGTGTGAGCCACTGTGCCCGGCCTGTGCAGGAACTCTTTAAAGCCCTAGCCCTTGCTTGCAGGACAGACTGGGATGCAAAGGCTCCCCTGCCCGTAACACATACTGAAGGGGAACAAGAGAGAGTGTCCTCAGCCCACAAACCCTGCCCAGGACAGGCACAGAGACACACATGCACACACACACATGCACACAGGAACACTCACACATATGCATATGCACAGAGATACACGCAGACACATGCATACACAAACATAGACATACACAGACACACAGACACACACACACACACACACATATACACATGCATACACACATGCTTGTGGAAGATGAAAGCCATGACCAGGGCCATCCCTGACAGAAGCAGGGGGCTCTGCCAGGCTCTCTGTGATCTGTCCTCATTATCAGCTGCCTGTCTCTGGCTGAGAGGTGGGAGGAGGGTCCCAAATGTGCAGATGGAGTCAGGGCGCTGGGCCACGGTGCCTGACTGCATCTGGAGGGTGAAGGCCCAGCTGGCCATGGGACCACAGGGGTGCTAAGCTCTGCAAACAGGAGGGCCAGCCCAGACCTGCTTGGCTAGAAACTGCTGACCTTGTATCACTGGAAGCAGTTGCTCAACCCCAACCTTCCTGAGGGCAGGGGGCAAGCACAGGGCTTTGGGGGTGATCCTGGCTCAGGGGAGCAAGGCTGAGGCAGGCTGGGTAGGTCCAGATAGGCCCAGGGTCCAGCAGCCTTGACCTGATGATGCATCCAGAGGTGTGTGCCACTCCCTACCCCCGATACCTTGGTCACCAAGCCCCTTATCCTCCCCCAACCTCCCCCAACAAGTGGAAAGGCACTCTACTCAGCACTGTGCATTGGAACTTCCTACCATCATGGGCATACATGTTCTACATCTGCACTGTAGGACAGGGTAGCCAGATGTGGCTACAGAGGGCTGGGAATAGGGCTAGTGTGTAGTCTAGCAGCTGCCACACTGGCTGGTACAGCTCTAGACACAGCCCAGCAGCCTGGAGGCACAGGGCCTGAGCTCTGGGCTGGAGTGCCAGCTCATCTGCTTGATGGCTGTGACCCATCTGTGCCCATGTGAGTGTACCCCACAGGCCACCCCACGGCTGCCAGCATGAGGATGAGTGGCTGTGCCAGCGGGGCCTCCAGTCACCTGCTGGGCTTGAGGTCTGGGCCACAGACAGGCCCCAGTTCCCTCCTCTGAAAAATCCAGGAAAGCACAGTGCTGACCTCACGGGGCTGTGACCCTGAATAAGTGCCCAGGTGGTGTCCAGCAGGTTCACTGCTAGCAGATGGATCAGGAGTTGAACAAATGTGGCTCCATAGCCACAGGCGGCTGCAGACAGATCCAGCACTGCGGTTCCCACCCTTCTAGCTCACAGAAGTGCCAAGGGGACAGCTCTTAGGAGGCCTGAACCAACGGCCCCAATAGCTTGGGCCAGAAAGTGGGTGCAGGGACTAGCCGGGGGGGGGGGGGGGGCGTTGTACATGCTTAGCATCTAACAGGGGATCCCTGAGAGCAAGGGAGCTGTTGTCCACAGGCCCTGTCTTCATCTTATCAGAGATAACATCCCTCTAAACTCACAAAGCAAATCCTCAAGAAGTAGGAGAAAAATGTTAATGAACTTCAATTAAAATTCCTTCCCAGGCTTGCCAATCAAGGCAGGCAGGCCCCTGACCTGCTCAGGGAAGCCTGCATGACTGGTTTCCTACCTGGGGCCCAGGAGGGCTTGAAGAATCATGGGGACTGCGCTTGGGATGCTGGTTCAGAGAGAGCATCCTGTGTCCATGCCAGAGACATGCGCCAGGGTTTCACCATCAGATTCATGTTGCAATTTCTTGTCTTTTCATGAGGGTAAGACTTAGCATTTCCCAGCCAACCTGTATAGCGAGAATTTTTACCAGTCTCTATTCCAGAGGAGGAGACTGAGGTTCATAGTGGCAATGTAGCTTGCCCAAGCCGCAAAGTTGCAGTGCTGGAATTCTGTACTTGCAGAACAGGCACCTGCCCAGACACAAGACACAGCATCATAAACTAAGACCTTCCTTTAAGAAAATAAACACAATAGAACCTTCTCATCCAAATGCCTACTGCCCTTCCTCCCAGGCATCTCCCCTCTAGAGATGGGCAATACTGCCACCAGCGGCGCCTGTCATCGTTGCTGTCAGCAACTTCCTGGATTTTCTTTGAGAAGGAGCTTCCGCATGGGTCTATGAGCTCATTCCTTTGACCACACCTTGTTTCTGATAAACCAGTATTGCCTAGACTGACCCCTGCCTGGATGGGTGAGTTTGCTGCTACATTTTGCCACAATGCCAACCAAGTGCTTTGAAGATGCTATTTAAGAAGGAGCTACAGAAATTCACCGTGTGGTCAAGACACTGTCCCTCATCCCATGAGACCACCTTTATTTGAAACCACAAGAGAAATTACTTTCAGATTTCAGATTCAGGAAAGTCTATGTTTTGAAATAACTGGCTTGTTTATATCTTATAGAATCTGAGCACCCTGAGGCTGGCCATTTTCCCTCTTTGACCAGTAGGAAGCTCAGGATCACATAAGTAGCCCACTTCTAGCATTATAATGCATGTTTTTATGTATTGACTGTGCCCTGTTTTCAGTTTAAATTTTCATTTCTCCCTTTCCCCCATTCACTTACTTTCTTGCTCACACAGCTTTTTAAAATCACCTGTATAGGGAAAGGGTCAAATAAGCAGTATCTCAGCAGATCCTACAGAAGTTTAGGAGAGGGCAATATCACCCGGGGATTAAAGGGTTAAACAGAATAAAAAACAAAAACAACTCTGCAAAGCAGAGGACTTGATTCGAGTAGGATTCACGCGAATGCATTCTTAGGGGTTCCTTATTCATTCATTCCCCAGGAGCACCTTGTTGGCCACTTTCTCTAGTTCAGGAGCTGTGCTTGGTGCAGGAGACAGCAGTGAATAAGCCCCATCCCCTAGGCAGCAGCATGTGGAAGGACGAGTGAGACCCTCCCAGGCCAGTGGAGGCGCCAGGCAAGGAGGCAGGAAGTACAGGTAGAGGTCGCACACTCAGGTGGATGGGCTATGGTGGCCATGGGCGCACCCAGGACAGAAGGGCCAGCTTCGCCAAAGGAGAGTGACCTCAACTGAGAGCTGCAGGGCAAGGAACTGGTTGCTGAGAACAGAGGGAGGGCGAGGTCAGGAAAACAGCTCCAGCAGAGCAAACCCCAAATGCCCTCAGTACTCAACACATGTGGCAGAAAGAGGCTGGGATGTTCCAGGCAGAGCCTGGGTTCAGGGGAGCTGTGAGGTCTGAGCTTGGACATGGGAAGGGATGGTCCATAGGGCTTGGTCTACCACACAAATGGAGGAGACTCTTCTGCGGCCAGAGGAGCCAGAAGACAGCGTTAAAGCAGAAGACAGATGTGATCAGATTTGCATTTTGTGAAGATCTCTCGGGGTACAGAACAGGCCTAGAGATGGGGGGTAGGAGGGGGTGCATTTGGGAGGCCAGGGCAGCAGCAGGTCATGGAGGAGATGATGGTGATCTGAGCTGGGGGTGGACAGATATGGTTCCATGAACTTCTTTCTGTGTGTGATTTATTTCAGTATTTTCCTCTTAATACTAGAGTGGTACATGATCATTTCCAAGCATAGAAAATGTCAACTAACAAAAGAGTACAAAAGAGAAATTATTATTCACACCTCATGGCTCATGAGTGTGCACGCACACACACATCACCACACCACCCCAGAACATCCTACCTGCTGTTTTGAAGCTCAGTCTAATTTATTAAACAAAATCCATATTGCTGGACATTTTTGTTTTGAATTTTTTTGCTATTATAGCTCAGAAAAGGACTAATTGGCTAAAAAGGAATCAAAACTAAAAAGAAAACCAGAAAAACAGCAACCCAAATCTGAAGGCAATACTTGCTTATACATGCATTAAAGGTTGAAAAGCCCAAGGTTCGCCAAACTCAGGTACATATGAACAGTCAGGGAGCGCCGGCAGTGTGCCCCAAAGCCTGCCCTTCTTCCGGTGGCCAACATGGTCCAGCAGACTGGGTGAGCAGTGAGTCCTGACAGAGGAGTCCGAATAGAAGAAACTGATCGTCGCCACCTGGGGTTCTGGGCCCCCTGGCCTCTTCAGGGGGCTGCCCTGGGCTCCTCTCCAGACAGGCCTAACCACGCTATGTGGTCCCTGCTTGGAGGTCTTTCCTGGCCCCTTGGCGTGAAGCTCCTGGAGGGCAGGACTTAGCTCTTCTGGCCCCAGCACTCAGTACATGTCCGTCACCTTGTTGGAACTCACTAGATGTGCTTTCAACAAATGCATCGGGCAATAATCAACTTGATCACCTAAGGATGGGGAAGGATCTAACCGTCACGAAATGTGCTATATCCAGACACCAACAAGGCGCTCAACATAGTCACTTCAACCTGTGACACAGTCCTCAGGAAGAAGGCGCTGAATTTTAAAACATTTTAGAATTAAGGGAATTTCTCTTTTAAAACTGCTCTACTGGAATATAATTGACATACAATAAGCTGCACAGATTTAAAGTGTACTACTTAATTTTTAACATCCATATACTCCCATGGAACCATCATCACAGTTAAGATAATGAACATGTCTCTCACCTCCAGAAGCTTCCAAGTGGCCCTTTGTCATCCTTTCATTCGTCCTCACACCTTACCCCTATCCTCCACAACTGCTGACCTGCCTTCTCCCAGTGTGGATTGCTCTGCCCTTGGGAACACTTGCCCAAAGTCACACAGGATGCAAAATCAGATGTGTGTGACTTTTTCCATTGCATTAATTGGTAATGGGTCCAGGTAGAGAATCAATACTGTAGTTATTCTTTTTTTGCCTGCCTTCTTTCCCTGGGCGTAATCACCCCGAGACTCATCGATGTGGCAGCCTGCACCAACAGGTCTTACCATCATTCCCGTTTTGCAGACACTGGGGGTCACAGGTGCTAAGTAATTTGCAATGTCACAAAGCCACGAAGTGGTAGAGCCAGAATTTGATCTCAACTCTGTCGGCCACAAAGCCCATCTCCTTTTTTTTTTTTTTTTTGAGATGGAGTCTCACTGTGTCGCCCAGGCTGGAGTGCAGCGGCGCGATCTCTGCTCACTGCAAGCTCCGCCTCCCGGGTTCATGCCATTCTCCTACCTCAGCCTCCCAAGTAGCTAGGACTACAGGAGCCCGCCACCACGCCCAGCTATTTTTTTTTGTTTAGTAGAGACGGGGTTTCACCATGTTAGCCAGGATGGTCTCGATCTCCTGACCTCGTGATCCGCCCACCTTGGCCTCCCAGAGTGCTGGGATTACAGGCGTGAGCCACCGCGCCCGGCCCAAAGCCCACCTCCTTTCTATTCCATCACTGCATCTAAGAACAGCCTAAGCATGAATCCAGCTGCTGCTGCTACTGATTATTTCTTCTTCTTCTTCTTCCTCTTCTTCTTCTTCTTCTTCTTCTTCTTCTTCTTCTTCTTCTTCTTCTTCTTCTTCTTCTTCTTCTTCTTCTTCTTCTTCTTCTTCTTTTCTTCTTCTTCTTCTTCTTCTTCTTCTCCTCCTCCTCCTCCTCCTTCTTCTTCTTCCTCTTTTTATTTTTATTTTTTTTGAGGCAGGGTCTCCCTTTGTCGTCCAGGCAATGCAGTGGCATGATCTCGGCTCCCTGCAACCTCTGTCTCCCAGGCTCAGATGGATAAGCTATGGCAGCCGTGGGAGCACCCAGGACAGCCTCCTCCCACCTCAGCCTCCTGAGTAGCTGGAACTGCAGGTGCACACCACCATGCCCACCTAGTTTTTTGCATGTTTTGTAGAGACAGGCTTTTGCCATGTTTCCCAGGCTAGTCTTGAACTCCTGGGCTCAAGGGATCTACCCACCTTGGCCTCCCAAAGTGCTGGGATTACAGGCATGAACCACCGCTCCCGGCCATGAACCCAGCTTCTAAAGGGTAACTGTGAGCTGCCAGGCAGGGTCCTCCTCTGGTGTCCCAACCTCCTGCCCTGTCTCCCCTTCCATCACCTCTGCACCTTCTGTGGGAAAATTAGGGCCAGGCTCCCTGAGTCAGGAGCCACCCTGGACCTGGGGAAGGGGAGATGATGCTCTCATATCTGCCTGTGGGCTGTGAGCAGCCTGATGGCAGGGACTGTGCTTAGCATTTGGGGCCCCAGGACACAGCACAGAATCCCGCACATAATAGACCTTCACTAGGTTTGTGTTGAATTCTCTACTCGGCTTTGTCTGCTCCCTGGAGAAGCCCTCATGGTACAGGTAGGCTCCACTCCAAGGCTATAGGCCACTTCCTGAGCAAAGAGTCCCCAGACCTACCAGGACAGTGTCTGTCTCAGGTTATCAGCTTCCACATGCCCTGTGGGCATCAGCCTTACCTGGCCCATCTGGCTTCTCCCGCAGCACATCCCTCCCACTGGGGTGCCCATCCCAGGGAGGCCCCAGGGGTCTGCCTCAGCCAGAGGCCCTTCTTGGGTATGGCTCAGGGCTCTGGACCAGCTTCAGCCCAGTGCCTGGGCAGGTCCCAAGCTCTCCAGTCCTCCAGCAGGCATGCAAAGCAGGAGATCTAGAGTGTCTCCAGCCAAGGATGGAACCTTAACTGTGCCACTGGGAGACCTGGGAAACTCCCTAACCCACCCACTTGCTCATTCATTCATTCATTCACTCATTCCACTTACACAAACCTCTTGTCAGCCCAGAGATGAGTAAGACCCAAGCCAGGGCTGCTATGTGCAGTTGTGCAGGTTGCATCTTGCACAAGGACACCAGTCAAGGGAACACTCATGGAACCGTTACCCTGGAGTGGCATGGTACAGCAGCCCTCTGGAGAGGTGATTCTGTATGGTGGCCCTGACTCTGTCCCCGTCCTCAGGGAGTCCATGGTCAGGGGCCACAGGGAGAAGTGACAGGGAAGTATGCCTGCAGCACAGCACAATAAGGCTATGCAGAGGAACACTGAGAGCAGGAGAGTTGTCCCAGTAGCCTGAGCCTATCAGGGGAGGTTTCCTGGAGGAGGTGGCATTGCCACTGAGACATGATGATGACAGAATGAGGAGAGAGCCGATACAGCAAGGGAGACCCTAAGCACAGGACTGGAGGCAAGCAGGTGCACAATATATATTTCAGAGTGGCAGAAACAAGGGTGGGGGTGCTAAGACCCGGCCTGAGGGCAATGAGGAAATGCTGGAGGGTTTCAACTAGGTGAGTGGAGCTCTTAGTCTCCCCTCTCTCATCTGTGAAATGGGCACAGCAATTCCTGCTTCTCCAGGTCGTGGGATATGCCTGGCACATGGTAGGTCCTCAGTAACAGCAGCAGTCTCTGTGTCTGCCCGCTAAGCCAGGGAGGGGTCTGGCATCACACTGGCTAGGCCTGGTTGGCACCACCTTTCATACTCCGCTGTCCTGCTGCCCTCCGTTGGTGGGATCAGATGATGAAACTAGATCCCATCTCTGAGAAGAAGGACGACGTGCCTCTCTGCCACCCCACCCCCAGATGCAGGCTGTGGCCCTGACACCTGGCTCACCTCCCCTGGCACCCAGCCCTTGAGGCAAGGCCAAGGCAACCGGGCAGGGCCGGGCTGGGCAGCATGTGTGATGGCTAGGCCTCCTGTGACTGGCACCCACTGGTGGGAGAGGAATCTGAGAAGCCTCAAGGTGCAGGGGAACCTGCCTGACCACCCCCTTGTCTCTGAGGAAGCAAGAGCACCTGCCTTTCCCATCCCCATCCCCATCTTGCCTGGCGAGGCTCAGTTAGGCAGCTGTGGGGACCCCAAGCCACACTGTATCTCCTGCTCTGTGCTCCCAGCATCTCCTGCCCCAATGGCTCAATTTGGCAAAGTTATACTTTAAACGTTTTACTAGTGGCTGTTTTTCTGATTATAAAATAACATAGTCGGGAGGCGTGGGTCATGCCTGTAATGCCAGCACTTTGGGAGGCTGAGGCAGGTGGATCACTTGAGCCCAGGAGTTTGAGACCAGCCTGGGCAACATGGTGAGACCCTGTTTCTACAACAAAAGCAGAATTAGCTGGGTGTGGTGGCACATGCCTGTAGTCCCAGCTACTCAAGGGGCTGAGGTAGGAGAATTGCTGAGCCCTGGAAGGGGAGGTTGCAGTGAGCCTAGATCATGCCACTGCACTCCAGCCTGGGCAACAAAGTGAGACCCTGTCCCCCTCACCCCCCAACACACAAAAGTAATACATAGGGTAGGTGTGGTGGCCCACACCTGTAATTCCAGCACTTGTAGAGGCCAAGGTGGGTGGATTGTTTGAGGCCAGGAGTTTGAGACCAGCCTGGGCAACATAGTGAAGTGAGACCTCATCTCTACCAAAAAGAAAAAAAAAATTAGCCAAGCGTGGTGGCCTTCTCCTGTAGTCCTAGCTACTCAGGAGGCTGAGGTGGGAGGATCACATGAGCCCAGGAATTTGAGGCTGTAATGAACTATGATCACACCACTGTGCTCCAGCTTGGGCAACAAAGCGAGACCATGTCTCAAAAAAAAAAGAAAAAGAAAAAGAAAAAGAAAAAAAAAGTAACAAGTACTCACTTTAGAAACCTTGGAAAATACTTACAAATAAAAGAAGGAAACAAAAATAATCAATCCATCACCCAGAAATAAACATTGAATTAACACATTCGTTAGGGATCTTTTCACACCTATGTGGGTAGACACAGACACAGACACACACACACACAATTGGGAGTTACACAATTCTGCATTTTGCTTTTCTTATTAACGATTTCACCAGTCATTAGAGATGATTCATAAAGAGGTTAATGTTTTATTGCGGAAAACTGAAAACATACCCAAAGGGAAAGAGAGCCATGTAAAGAATACACAGAACCTGTCACCAGCACCAGGGTCCACCCGTCTACCAATAGTCTGTTTTACCTATTCTTCTTCCCACCAACTTTTTTGGTTTTTGCTGGAGTATTTTAAAGTCAACCCCAGATATCCTATTGTTTTGCCCATAAATATCAAAAGCATTTTTAAAAGCACTGGAAGTGGTCTTCGGCGTATCCAAGAGGCCCCTGGCCTGGGTGTTGGGAGACCTGAGTCCTAATCCTGCTCAGGCCCCTCACTGCTGCGTGAACATGCTCTTCGGCTCACTTGCTCTGTCAGATGGGGGCAACAGTGCCTGCCCGCCCCTGTAGGGGGTCATGAGGGCTCGGGGAGATGCTAGACTCCCTAGAGTTCTGCTCCTGGCGTCTACCATGTGCAGGGCATGGTGCTGGTCCAGTTCAATGCTTTGCAATGCTCCAAGAAGTTGCTGTTGGAGATGCAACTTCAACAGAAGTATCCTCATCTCACAAGGAGAAAACAGACACTCGGAGAGGTCATGTGACTTGCCCAAAGTCACACAAAATCTGATTTTGCCCAAAGATGCAAAATCAGATGTGTGTGACTTTTTCCATTGCATTAATTGTTAATGGGTCCAGAGAGTGTTTGCCTCTTTAACAGCTATATTTTGATGTCTCCAGAAGACGAGAGGGTTCGAAATGTCCCCTTGGGCCATGGGAGCAGGGCGGAGATGAGGGTGAGAAGGAATCTCATCTCATACTAAGTTTAGAAGTACATTTCCTAGAGGTGTGGCAGAGGTGTGGGCAGGGCTAAGGGGCCAGCAAAGGGCAGGGGGCCCAGGGAACAGCTTCTCAGAAGCCTGGCAGGGAGCTGGCGCTGGGCAGAGGGTCCACCCAGCAGGAGTTATGGCCACACAGCCTCTGTCCGTACCTGGGCCTGGCAGGAAGGTGCCAGGAAAATAAACCTCTATCCCCCTGCCCTCCCCTTCCACAGTCCTGTGGGAAGCCAGAGGGCACAGGGCCGGCCCTGCTGCAGACCTCAGCATTCAGCCTGCTTGGCCACCTGGGGCAGAGAGCAGGGGCAAAGTCAGAGATGGGGCCCGGAGGGCATGTGGAGAAAACTCAGCCCAGGAGGGAATGGCTGGAAGAACTAAGACCAGAAACGGGTTGTCTGTGGGAAGAACTGGGGGAGGGAGCATGGTGGGTAGGGGACTGTGCCTCTCAGTGGCACCCTACAGGGGCTGTTTTAATAAAAAATTCAGTAACAACCAAAACAAAACCACCCCACCACTCACTTCTCTTTTACTCAGAAACTGGTTCCATTTGTGTAATTTTATGACTTCTTAGAGTTGGAACAGGAAAAATACAGCATTCTTGGTCATTCTCACTAATGTCCTGGGGGATGTTCCCTTCTCTTGCAGCCCCCCAAGGTGCGGGGGTGCCTCAGCACCACAGTGTTCTGTTCAAGTTCTTACAGGCCACAGAGGATGCCCAGCTGAGAAAGGGTTCAGAGGAGCCTAGCTAGAGTTTGGCCAAAAGAGGGCCTTTGTCACCGCCTAGCATCAGTGTATCATAGTCGTGAACAGCCAGGAGGGACCTCCGTTCATAGCCCCCCACCTTCCAGGTGAGTGACCCCGGGAAAATCTCATAATCCTCCATGTTAGCTTCCTAGGGCTTCTGTCCAAGGACCACAAACCAGGTGGCTTCAAGCAACAGATATATATTCTCTCACAGTGATGGACGCCAGAATCTGAAATCAAGGTGGGTGATATGGTTTGGCTGTGTCCTCACTCAAACCTTGTCTTGAATTGTAGCTCCCATCATTCCCATGTGTTGTGGGAGGAAGCTGGTGGGAGACAATTGAATCATGGGGGAGGTCTCTCCTGTGCTGTTCTCACGATAGTGAACAAGTCTCCTGAGATCTGATGGTTTTATAAGGGAGGGTTTCCCTGCATGAGATCTCTTTGTCTGCTGCCATCCATGTAAGATGTGACTTGTTCCTCCTTGCCTTCCACCATGATTGTGAGGCCTCCCCAGCCACATGGAACTGTGAGTGCATTAAACCTCTTTTTCTTCCCAGCATTGGCTGAGTCTTTATCAGCAGTGTGAAAATGGACTAATACAGTAGGGCAGGGTGGTTCCTCCTGGAAGCTCCAAGGGACAGTCTGCTCCATGCCACTCTTCTGGCTTCTGGCACTTACCGGCCACCCAGATGTCCCTTGGCTTGGGGCTGCGATATTCCACTCTCTGTCTTTCCACTGTGTCTGGGTCACAAATTTCCCCCTCCTTTCTCTTACAGGAATGCCAGTCATTGGGTTTAGGGCCTCCCTAAATTCAGGATGATCCCATCTGGAGATCCTTACCTCAATTCCATTGATAAAGACCTATTTCCAAATAAGTGCAAGTTCACAGATACTGGGGTGTTCAGACTTGGACATGGATTTTGAGGGCCACTATTCAATCCACTAAACCCTTGGAGCTGCAGCATGCTCCTCTGTCAGTGGGTGTGGTGGAGCCCCTGAGAGATGTGAGGATGGCAGCAGAGAAGCCCACGTGGTCCCCACCAGGAGTTGGCCGCAGCAATGGTGGAGTGGATGGCAGTGACTGGAGGGAGGGAGATGGGCCCGAGGAGGTGAGACCTTTCTTTTTCAGGTCCCCAGGCTGCTGGCACAATGAGGACAAGATTCCCCAGCCAAGCCTGTCATTCTCAGATGAGGGAGGACCGAGCAGGGCGAGGGTGGACCGGCAACCAGCAAGGGTTAGTGGAAGGAGGGACTCTAGGCACAGGCTGTGCCCTGGGGGGATCTGGACAGGACTGTGACTGCTTTCCGAGGCCCATGGGACGAGCCTAGCCAGTGTCTCTCCTTGACCCTTCCCCTTATGCCCTTCGGCCTGTTCCTGTTTGCCCTAGGGCTTGGCGAGGCCTCTCCTGAGAGCTCCTTCAATGCGAAAGCCAGTGTTCTGGGAGGTTCACAGCCTTTCTCTTCTCCCAGCCCCGGACTGGGCTCCAAGCCGATGCTACCACTTCCCGGTGGGTGAGCTCCCTATGGCTCAGGGCTTCTGTCACAAAAGTGGGAATGAAAACGCTTCCCTCACAGGGTGGGGTTGAAAACGACACCGTCCTGTATCCATGAAACTGCCTGGTGCAGGCTGGGCCACAGCAGGCAGCGGCCGATGTGTTCGAGATGGATCTTTGCACAGACAAAGGACCCCAGGACTTTTCCAGCTCAGAAACCTTGAAGCTCCTAAATCCCAAACTGCAGCTGTCCGCGGGCCCAGTGAACCTCACTTCTCCCAGCAAGAGCTGGTCAGCAAGAGCTATCTCCAGCCTCGCTTATTAAACTATTCGACTTGTTAAAAAAATTATGCAAGTATTATATGAAACACATTCTCTCTGTAAGAAAATAAAGCACTACAGAAGCATATAAAATCTAGAGTAAGAAATCCCTTTCCTGGCTGGGTGCAGTGGCTCACGCCTGTAATCCCAGCACTTTGGGAGGCCAAAGTGGGTGGATCACCTGACATTGGGAATTCCAGACCAGCCTAGCCAACATGGCAAAACCCTGTCTCTACTAAAAATACAAAAAAATTAGCCGGGTGTGGTGGTGTGTGCCTATAGTCCCAGTTACTCAGGAGGCTGAGATAGGAGAATTGCTTGAACCTGGAAGGCAGAGGTTGCAGTGAGCCAAGATCGTGCCACTGCACTCCAGCCTGGGAGACAGAGCAAGAGTCAGTCTCAAAAAAAAAAAAAAAAAAAAAAAAAAAGAAAAAAAGAGAAATCCCCTTCCCCACCCACTATGTTTTCACCTCAATCAGTCTCTCCTCCAGAGATAAGCATTGTCCAGAGAAGGATGGCTTCTATTACACACACACACATCTGTGGACAGACAGGGCCATACTTACTGCTCTGTAACTGGCTTCTTTCACATAACAGTGTGGTAGACATTCTGTTGCCGCGTGTCAATCTATTTCATTGCATTTAACAACTAATTCACATTTTTTGCAGAATGTGTACACCATACTTTATTAATTCCCCTATGATGGACATCTAGGTTATTTTTAATTCCCCACTCAAACAATGGTGCAATGCATATATCTGTGCGAGCATCTTTTTGCTTATGTGAGAGTATTTCTACTTGTCAGTTATCTTGGAATAACACTGTCCAGTGAAAGGCTGTTTGCATTATATGTGTGAATAAGCACCGATAAATTGCCCTTCTGAAAGACTAAACCAGTTACCACTCTTTCCAAGTTGTGAGAGTGCATTTCCCCATGCCCATGTCAACACCCCACAATAGCAGTATTTTTCATTTTTGCCAGTTAAAAACTCTTTGTGGCATGAGTGACATTTCCCTGACTATCCTACCATTGAGCATCTTTTCGTGGCTTCGGGCCATTTGTATTTACTCACTGTGGATTTTCTCTTTCCATCCTGGTCCGATCTTCTATTAGGTTCATTATTCATTTGGAAGTTTTGTCCCCTTTAGAAAAAAAAAGGGATCAGTGTACACATTGTTAAAAATTCAAATAAAACAAGACGGGTTTCGCCATGTTGCCCAGGTTGGTCTCGAACTCCTGAGCTCAAGCAATCTGCCCACCTCTGCCTCCCAAAGTACTGACATTACAGGTGTGAGCTACTGAGCCCAGCCTAGTTCCTCAGTTTTAAAATGTGTTTTGCTATATGGTCATTCATCTACGTGCTGAGTCAAGAGTAAAAAGGAGCCCTCCGCCCTGCCTGAGTTTGCTGCAACTGCCCAAAATCTCCACTGGCATATGGACACGGCACTGTCAGGGGCCTCTGAAAATGTTTTCATTTTAATTTAGTTTAAAATCAGAAGGAAAGGCTGGGCATGGTGGCTCACACCTGTAATCCAAGCACTTTGAAAGGCCAAGGCGGGTGGATCACCTGAGGTCAGGAGTTCAAGACCAGCCTGGCCAACATGGTGAAACCCCATCTCTACTAAAATACAAAAAAATTAGCCGGGTGTGTGGTGGCGCACACTTGTGGTCCCAGCTACTCAGGAGGCTGAGGCAGGAGAATCACTTGAACCTGGGAGGTGGAGGTTGCAGTGAGACAAGAGTGCATCACTGCACTCCGGCCTGACAACAGAGTGAGACTCTGTCTCCAAAAATTAAAATTAAAATCAACAAATAAAATAAAATCAAAAGGAAAAATAAATATAACCATAATGAACATATAATAATGTGTCCAGTCTGGATCACATTTGACTTTAGACAAGGCAGTTATAAAGTATCATTTGAAGTATTTTTTGATGGAGATAAAAGTACTCAGGGCCTATGAAGCCACAACGCATGCAACCTGCCAGGGCCAGTCAGTTTCCACCTTCTTGGGAGCCATTCTAAAAATATTTTATGCATAGTTGTTTCAAATACTTACATAGAATAAGCTATTCTGCTTTTTTATTATGCTACATTTTAAATATATAGGAAAATGAAGGAAATGATATAACTAATACTTCCGAACCCAATACCCCGATTAATAGTAAATAAATTTTACCATATTTGCTTCAGAGCTCTGTTTTGCTTAATAAGAAAGGAAAGAGAATGTGATGTAAAAAGCTAACCCCAACCATTAGTTTGTCCTCTCTTTCCCACATGATCCTGAAATTGCAGTGGGTCGCTCACTGCATGAGCATGTTTGCGTGGATCATAAACCCTGTGCTGGATCCAGTAGTCCCTGGCAGCTTAGCAGGGCTTGACAGAGTGGACCACTCCATCTTCCTTGGGATAACCCCTTGCCTTGCTCCCAGGCCTCCAACCTGCCTGGATTTCCTCCTACTTCCCTGGCCACCCCTTCTCAGCCCCTCTCACTTATTACCCCTCATCTTCTGGATGGCTTACTCGTAGAGGACCCAATACTCAGTCATGATCTCTGTCTAGCCTCTCTCGGTGATCTCATCCAGTCTATGGGTTTAAATAGCATTTACATGCTGACTGATATAGTATGGAGTTGTGCCCCTGCCCGAATCTCATGTTGAAATGTAATCCTCAGTGTTGAAAGTGGGGCCTGGTGGGAGGTGATTGGCTCATGGGGGTGGGTTTCTCTTGAATGGTTTAGCACCATCCCCTTGGTGCTGTCCCCATGATAGTGAGTGAATTCTTGTGAGATCTAGTTGTTTAAAAGTGTGTGAAACCCCCTCCCTCTCTATCTTGCTCCTGTTTTCGCCATGTGATGTGCAAGCTCCAGCTTTGCCTTGTGCCATGATTAGAAGCTTCTAGAGGCCTCCCCAGAAGCAGATGCCGGTGCTATGCTTCCTGTACAACCTGTAGAACTGTGAGCCAATGAAACCTCTTTTCTTTATAAATTACCCTGTCTCAGGTATTCCTTTATAGCAATGCAAGAATGGCCTAATACACTGACTGACATCCAAGTTAATGTCTCTAGCCCAATTCTCTCACCTAATTTCAAACCCGTATACCCAACTACCTATTGGACATACCCTCCTGGATGTCTGGTAGGCATCTCCAACCAAAGGAACAAAACTAGACTCGTGAACTCCCTCCCATCTGCTCTTCCCAAAGTCTTCTACGTCTCGGTAGACAAAACCTCTGCTCTTCTGGTGGCTAACTCCTAAACCTGGATGTCACTCTTGATTTCTCTCACACTCACACCCTCCATCAAGATCAATGAGCAAATTCTGCTAGCTCTACCATCAAACCATATTCTGAATCGGACTCCTCACCCCCTCTGCTGCTGACGCCCTGGTTGGAGCTGCACCTAGCACCATCTGCTGTATTATAACATTATTTGTGTGTTCATTCATTTGTCTCCCACAATTAGAATATAAGTTTCAAGACAGTGAAGACATTATGTTTTGTTTATTATATCATCTGCATCTGGAACAGTGCTGATACATAGTAGGTGTTCAATAAATATTTGTTGGGGGCTGGGCACGGTGGCTCAAGCCTGTAATCCCAGCACTTTGGGAGGCCGAAGCAGGCAGATCATGAGGTCAGGAATTTGAGACCAGCCTGGCCAACATGGTGAAACCCCATCTCTACTAAAAATACAAACATTAGCCGGGCGTGGTGGTGTGTGCCTGTAATTCCAGTTATTCGGGAGGTTGAGGTGGGAGAATTGCTCGAGCCTGGGCGGCAGAAGTTGCAGAGAGCCAAGATTGCACCACTGCACTCCAGCTTGGGAGACACAGTGAGACTGTCTCAAACTGAATAACTAACTAACTAAATATCTGTTGGATGAATAAATATTTTAATAATCAGGTTTATTTCTATACTTTATTCTGTTTCACTGATTTGACTGTGTTGCACCAAGACCTCAGTATTTTAGTTCCTTATTTTATTTATTTATTTATGTATTTTTAGAGACAGAGTTCACTCTGTTGACCAGGCTGGAATGCAGTGGCACAGTCATTGTTCATTGCAGCCTTGACTTCCAGGTTGAAGCTACCCTCCCACCTCAGCCTCCCGAGTAGCTGGAACTACAGGCACACATCATCATGCCCAGCTAATTTTTGTGTATTTTGTAGAGATGGGGTTTCACCACATTGCCCAGGCTGGTCTCAAACTCCCGAGCTCGAGCAATCTGCCCACCTTGACCTTCCAAAGAGTTGGCATCACAGGTGTGAGCTACCGTGCCCAGCCGAGTTCCTTAGTTTTAAAATGTGTTTTGATATATGGTAGTTCATATACATACTGATTATTATTCTTTTTCAAAACTGATTTTTTTCTCATGCATTTTCTAATACAGATGAACCTTAAGAGTAACTTTGTGAAGTTTCTCTAATTATCCTGTTGGTGTTTTGATTGGAATTACATTCATAGACTTACAGACTGATTTGGGAAGAAACAACTTTACCCTATTGAGTTTTCCTATCCTAGAACGTTGAATGTCTCTCCATTTATTCAGGACTTTTATATCATTCAATCTAGTTTTAGAGTTTCCTTTATATCAATCTTGTACATTCCTTGCATTTCTGGGAAAAATTCTTTTGGTCACAATATATTCTTTTAATTTAATAGTCAATTCACTATGCTAATGTGTAATTTAAGATCTTTGCATGTCAGGATTATAAAAAGAGGCAGGAAGAGTTTTATCTTTGTTAAACTGTGGAACAGTTTGTATTACACAGGCATTGTATCTTCCTTGAAAGCTTAGAAGAATTTGCCTCTATGGCTGCCTGGGCTTGCTGTCTTTTGAGGTATAGATCTTTGACTATCTTTACGATTACATATATATGTATATTTATATGTATATTGTATATACATACAATTATATATCCATATCTCTCTATCTATCTATATACTGTATGTTTTTTTTTTTTTTGAAACAGAGTTTCGCTTTTGTTGCCCAGGCTAGAGTGCAGTGACGTGATCTCGGCTCACTGCAACTTCCGCTTCCTGGGTTCCAGCTATTCTCCTGTCTCAGCCTCCTGAGTAGCTGGGATTACAGGCATGCACCACCACGCCAGCTAATTTTGTATTTTTGTAAAGACAGGGTTTCTCCATGTTGGTCAGGCTGTTCTTGAACTTCTGACCTCAGGTGATCCGCCCACCTCAGCCTCCCAAAGTGCTGGGATTACAGGCGTGAACCACCATGCCCAGCTATATACTGTATTTTTTTAGAGCAGTTTTAGGTTCACAGCAGAATTGAATGGAAAGTACAGAGGGTTCCTGTCCCGTCACCACGCAATAACCTCCCCTGTTATCAACACTCTGCAGCAGAGTGTTAAATTTGTTATAATGGAACCTACATTGACACATCATTATCACCCAGAGGCTGTAATTTACTCTGGGGTTCACTCTTGGTGTTGTACATTCTGTGGCTTTGGACAAATGGATAATGCTATGGATTCACCATAATAGTAAACAGAGGCCAGGCGTGGTGGCTCACGCCTGTAATCCCAGCACTTTGGGAGGCCGAGGCGGGCAGATCACGAGGTCAGGAGATCGAGACCATCCTGGCTAACACGGTGAAACCCCATCTCTACTAAAAATACCTAAAAATTAGCCGGGCGTGATGGCGGGCACCTGTAGTCGCAGCTACTCAGGAGGCTAAGGCAGGAGAATGGCATGAACCCAGGAGATGGAGGTTGCAGTGAGCCGAAATCGTGCCAGCCTGGGTGACAGAGTGAGACTCCGTCTCAAAAAAAAAAAAAAAAAAAAGTAAACAGAGTAGTTTTGTGCAACAGAAAGCCAAACAGTGAAACACCACGTTTCTGCAGTGAAAGAGGTTTATTGTGAGTCAACTGGCAAGGAGACAGAAGGAAACACTCAAATCTAGCTCCTTGAGCTGGGGGATGGGGCAGGTTTTATAGTCAGAGTGTAATGAGGTGTGATCTGATTGGATCTTGCAATGAGGTGATGCCAGGGGGTGTGTTCTCACTGGATCCTGCCACAGGGTGATGCCAGGGCTCCATCTGATTGCATCCTGGATCCTGCCATGTTGTGTCCACTTCTTAACTTAACTTAAGTTCCACTCATGTTGCCTGCTTGGTTCATCTGGGCTTGCTCCAGTTAACGTGACCTGGGGATGGTTTATGGCTACTGAGAAACAACTCACGACTTTGTTACTTAAAGGTTGAACCAGATTTATCTGGTGCAGTTATGGTTTCACTGCCCTAAAAGTCTTTTGTGCTCTATCTTTTCATCCCTCCTCCTCCCCAACCCCAACCCCTGGCAACCACTGATCTTTTTACTGTTTCCATAGTTTAGTCTTTTTCAGACACCATAGAGTTGAAATCATACAGTATGTAGCCTTTTCAAATTGGCTTTTACAACTTAGTAATATGCATTTAAGTGTCTTCCATGTTTTTTTCAAGGTTTGGTGGCTCATTTCTTTTAGTGCTGAATAACATTTCACTCTCTGATGTACCACAGTTTATTCATCCATTCACTTACTGAAGGGCATCTTGGTTGCTTCCAAGTTTTGGCACTTATGAATAAAGCTGCTATAAACATGCATATGCAGGTTTTTGCGTGGACATAAGTTTTCAGCTCTTTTGGGTAAATACCAAGGAGTGTGATTACTGGAGCATATGGTAAGAGTATGTTCTGTTTTGTGAGAAACTATTAAACTGTCTTCCAAAGTGTCTATACCATTCTGTATTCCACCAAGAATGAATTAGAGTTCCTGTTGCTCCACAACTTTGCCAACATTTGGTGTTGTCAGTGATTTTAAACATGCTAGCAGGTGTGTATTGGTATCCGCTTGTTTTAATTTGTAATTCCCTAATGACATATGTTGACCATCTTTCATATGCTTATTTGCTGCCGGTATATTTTTGGTGAAGTGTCTTTTCAGATCTTCTGCCCATTTTTTAAAGAGATTGGGATTTCACTCTGTTGCCCAGATGGGATTCAAACTCCTAGGCTGAAGTGGTCCTCCCAACTTAGCCTCCTGAGCAGCTGGGACTATAGCCGCACCTTATTGCACCTAGCTTCTTTTGTCCATCTTAAAATCTGGTTGTTCATTTTTTTATTGTTGAGTTTTAAGAGGTTTTTTTGTATATGTTGGATAACAATCTTTTACCAGATATGTTTTTTTTTTCCAAAATTTTTTTCTGGTCTATGGCTTGTCTTCTTATTCTCTTGAATAATTTTTATTTCCCTGGAAAATAATTCCAATTCCTTTGGTGGAATTGTTTTCTCACCTCCTCTGAACCTGCACCACCAATTCACCTTCTTTGGCATTTACCTACTCTCTAAATCACAGTGTGCTAGACTTTCATTGGTTAAGTGCCTAGGTTAGTTCCCTCTTGCCCAATACATGCATAATTTCCTTTGAGAAGCTACTGTTCACCATGATGTAACAACTTCATGGTTTGGGTGGGATTCAAACACATCCAGCATCAGGATGGGCCCAGACTGGGTTAATCCAATCAGTGCAACTCATTCCCCCTGCTAAAGTTTGAAGGCCCATAGTCCCTGTTGTTGGCAGTCACCTTGACATCAAGAGGAAATCAGCCTGAGGATAACATCAATAGAAAAGAGCAGAGCTTAGAGTATGGCAAAAATAGCAAGCTGGAGCCCTGATCAAACCATGCCTGAAGCCTGTGTGATTCTGGAATTTTGGTTTTTGCTAGCCAATAAATCTCTTTTATTTTATTTTAATGTTTTGGTAACTAAGTAACTTTTTTATTTCAAAAGCCTTAGACCTTCATAAAAGGTACAAAGAACTCCTTCATAATCTATATTCAGATCTCCCAGTTGTTAACATTTTACTGCAATGCTTCATTGTTCCACCTCTCTCTTTCTCTCTCCCCGCCCCCACCCCCCACATAATCCCTAAATACTCCAAGGTGTAGCTCTCCCAACATAAAGATGGTTCCTTACATTAAAATGATTCTTCCGTATCAGGAAATTAACATTGATACAAATCTCCCATCCAATCCAGAAATCTCATTCAAATTCCATCAACTCTCCCATAAATGTCTGTTGAGGGCAAGGGTTGGGTCAGGATCTGTTTCAGAATCTCACATTGTGTTTAGTTGCCCTGTCTCCTCAGTCTCCTTCCATCTGGAATAATTCCTCACCCTTTCCCTGTGTCCCTTGTCTGGAGAGTTTTAGAGAACCGAGGTCGTTCATTCCGTAGGTCGATCTCACCCCCAGACCCCCCTGTGTTCACTCGTACCCAGACTCTGGCTGTCTGGTCTCGAAGGCGGCTACGGAGGCAATGCCACGCCCTTCTCAATGCCTGCTCAGTGCCTCCCCAGAGCGCTTTATGTCCTCCCATCCCACGCCAGGTGATGCTCACTTTCATCTCCTGGTCACACCGGTGCCTGCCAGGTTTCTCCACAATGAAGTCATCATTTCTCCTCCATATTTGATTAGTATTTTGTAGGAAGATAGTCTGATATTATGCAAATATTCTGTTCCTCATCAAACTTGTGCCCATCAGCCTTATGGCTCCTGCTGATACCAACTACCGGTGTAATGGCTGCCAAATGTGAGTGCGTAATTTTGTCGGTCCTTCTACCTTGTTAGTTGCCTTCTCTTATAAAGAATACCTTGCCTCCCATTTTGTTCATGTACATATGTATTTGTATCAGTGTGGACTCATGGATGCCTATTTTATTTGGTAGGTTGTGCTCACTGCTCCTGGATGTCATTGCTTCTCAGTTCTCTCAGGGAACATACGCACAAAGCAGAATGCACCTACGCATGTATCTCTGACCGTTTCTATATCCATCTGTGTCAATGTATTTAAATACCCAGGAGTTCATCTGACCCTTCCAATGCCATTCCAAGCCCTCACCATTCCTTCCAGCCTTCCCGAATCCCATGTTTCTAAATGCCTCTTCAGACAGTAAGAAAACTGGCTCCCATTATCTTCAGCATATTTACTTATTTGCTTAATCGATTCACTGTTTGCTCAGGTAACACAGCCTTCACAACCTGTCACCTCTGCCCCAGGTCCTCAGAGCTCAGGGAATGCTGAGGCCAAGGCAGGCCCCCTGCCTCCTGCTCAGCTTTCGCAGTTACAGACGTCTCCACGCTTCTAGGGGAAGGAAACGGATATGGGAAAGAAGATAATGATGCGAAGGCAGGCCTCTTTTTTTTTTTTGTTTTTTGAGAGGGAGTCTCGCTCTGTCGCCCAGGCTGGAGTACAGTGGCGCGATCTCAGCTCACTGCAAGCTCCGCCTCCTGGGTTCACGCCATTCTCCTGCCTCAGCCTCCCGAGTAGCTGGGACTACAGGCGCCTGCCACTACTCCTGGCTAATTTTTTTTTTTTTTTTTTTTTTTTTTTTGGTATTTTTAGTAGAGATGGGGTTTCACCATGTTAGCCAGGATGGTCTCAATCTCCTGACCTTGTGATCCACCCGCCTCGGCCTCCCAGAGTGCTGGGATTATAGGCGTGAGCCACCGCGCCCAGCCAGCAGGCCTGCTTTTTACAAAACAATTTTAGGATCGGCTTTCTGTTATAGCATAGCCCTTGTATCTGACACTATTGGGATTAGTAACTGGGACATTTTTTAAAAGCTGTCTCAAGTAGGGATTCATAAAACATGGCTCGAAAACCACGTGCATGTGTGTATTCTTTAAATCTTTTATTTAACTTTCAAAATACAGTTGTACCTTTATTTCTTAATATTCTGAAGTAGGGCTAAGGCCTTTTCTTGACGTGGGTCTGTTATGTAGGGTTTTTTTTTTTTTTTTTTTTTTGAGATGGAGTCTTGCTCTGTCGCCAGGCTGGAGTGCAGTGGCACGATCTTGGCTCACTGCAACCTCTGCCTCCTGGGTTCAAGTGATTCTGCCGCCTCAGCCTCCTGAGTAGCTGGGATTACAGGCATGCACCGCCACGCCCAGCTAATTTTTGTAGTTTTAGTAGAGACGGGGTTTCACCATGTTGGCCAGGCTGGTCTTGATCTCCTGACCTCGTGATCTGCCCACCTCGGCCTCCCAAAGTGCTGGGATTACAGGCGCCAGCCACCGCACCCAGCCTGTTGTGAAGTTTTATATCATCTTTCATACACAGACCACACTTATTGGACACTGTATACAACTTCCAGTTATATTTCCTCAGCATGATCGTTAAAGATGTTTACAAATTCTCTGAATGCAAAGTTACTCTAGATTTGCACAATGCCTCCCAGCCCAAGCCTATATATCTCTCTTGCCCATACTCAGTTTAATGGCAATGATTTTTAGTGACTTGTGTTTACTGAGCTTTTCTAGGGAAATCTAATTTTCATAGAAATAACACTTACTTGTTACACTCTTATTTCATTGACCTAAACGCTAATTAATTAAATCATATACTTGCAATAATAAATACAATTGGCACCACCAGGCTTGGAGACATACAGCTCCTCAGGTAGTTAGTAATCATAGACCTAAGTGGGTAGGAGCAGAAGGATGTGATATCCTAGAGCAGACCAGGACACTTTTTCTGAGGGTCATGTAGTACATATTTTTGGCTTTTGTAGGTCCTGTGGTCTTCATAACAAAGACTTCATTCTCACGGTGGTGAGAAAGCAGTCACGGGCCATATGTAACTGCATCCAGGAAAACCAAATTTGGCCTGTGGGCTAACCAGGGGTGGGAGTTTGATGACCCCTCCTCTAGAGAGTGGCCTATCAGCTATGACATTTGATGTGCCCTGGGCATCCACTGCTTGTTTTGGTGGTGGAAATGGAGGACATTGGTTGGTTAAGTAGATTTCAGGCAAGAGAATTTTTCCTGCCCTGCACCAGAAAGAATCGTAACTTGAACTGCCCAAATCATCTTCTTGAACTGCCAGTCTTGCAGACCTTCCTACTCCCGAACTATAGTCAACTCCTTGGCATTTTTTCTGAGGACAAGACATCATATATGTGTGTGTATATATATATATATATATATATATGTATATATAAAATATATATATGTATATATAAAATATATACATATATAATAAATATATAAATATATAAATTTAAAATATATAAATATATATATTTAAAATATATATTATAAATATATACATATATTTAAATATATATACATATATAAATATATATTTAAAATATATATATTTATAAATATATACATGTATACATTTATAAATATATATTTTAAATATTTAAATATAAATATATACATATATTTAAATATAAATACATACATATATTTAAATATAAATACATGCATATATTTAAATATAAATACATGCATATATTTAAATATAAATATATACACATATATTTAAATATACATATATACACATATATTTAAATATACATATATACACATATATTTAAATATACATATATACATATATATTTAAATATACATATATACATATATTTAAATATACATATGTATACATATATTTATACATATATTATAAATATATACATATATTTATACTATATTATAAATATATACATATATTTATACTATATTATAAATATATATACATATATTTATACTATATTATAAATATATATACATATATTTATACATATATATTATAAATATATACATATATATATTTTTGAGATGGGGTCTTGCTGTGTCACCTAGGCTGGAGTGCAGTGGCGCGATCTCGGCTCACTACAACCTCCGCCTCCCAGGTTCAAGCGATTCTCCTGCCTCAGCCTCCCAAGTAGCTGGGATTACAGGCATGCACCACCATACCTGGCTAATTTTTGTATTTTTAGTAGAGACAGGTTTTGCCCATTGGCCAGGCTGGTCTTGAACTCCTGACCTCAGGTGATCCACCTGCCTTGGGCTCCCAGAGTGCTGGGATTACAAGCATGAACCCCCGTTCCCAGTCCTCTTTTATTTATATTTTAAAAAACCTTTTATGATAGAACATTTCAAAGATATAGAAAAGTAGAGAGAATAGTAAATGAACCCGATGTAGCCATCTCTCAAGTGAAACAGTTACTAATAAATGGTTGATTTTTATCTGCAGGAACAGGGTAGCCTCTTGCTATCCTGGAAGTCTCCCGGCAGCTACAGAAGGATTGTCCTGGGAGGGCAGCCAGCACAGGCACACTTGAGAATCTTTCACTATCAGGGTAAGGGGCCTGAGAGCCTGGCAGCTAAGAGCAGCTGAGCCCCAAGTTCTCAGGGTCTACTGAGCTAATGCGTTTCTCCTCTTTGGGGTGGGGTGCTGTTTGTCTTTCAAGGACTTTCTCACTGAGAGGATTGATATGGTTTGGCCCTGTGTCCTCACCCAAATCTCATCTTGAATTGTAATCCCCATGTGTCGAGGGAGGGAGGTAGTTGGATAATGGGGGTGGTTTTCCCATGCTGTTGTGGTGATAGTGAATGAGTTCTCATGAGATCTGGTGGTTTTATAAGGCAGTTTTCTCTGCTTTTGCTTGCTTCTCTCTCCTGCCGCCTTGTGAAGAAGGTGCCTGCTTCCCCTTCCACCAGGATTGTAAGTTTCCTGAAGCCTCCCCAGCCATGCGGAACTGTGAGTCAATTAAACCTCCTTTGTTTATAAATTGCCCAGTCTTGGGTATTTATTTCTTTATAGCAGTGGGAAAATGGACTCATACAAGGGTCAAAAGCTAAACGTTTCCAAGTAGACACTTGAAACAATCCACCACCTTTGCCTTCACAAAATTCTTTCCTGCCTTCATTCTTTTTACTCTCTGGAAATATAAAAGCTCAAGTGGGGCCAGGCGCAGTGGCTCATGCCTGTAATCTCAGCACTTTGGGAGGCCAAGGCAGGCAGATCACAAAGTCAAGAGTTTGAGACCAGCCTGGCCAGCATGGTGAAACCCCGTCTCTACTGAAAATACAAAAATTAGCCAGGCATGGTGGTGCATACCTGTAGTCCCAGCTACTCAGGAGGCTGAGGCAGGCGAACCACTTGAACCCAGGAGGCGGAGGTTGCAGTGAGCCGAGATTGTGCCACTGCATTCCAGCCTGGGCGACAGAGTGGGACTCCTTCTCAAAAATAACAAAAGCTTCAGTGTGCACCCTGGCCTTTCAAACAAAGATTTCTGAAGAGGCCAAACAGTGCAGTGGTCAAGAGGGGGCCCTTAGAGTCAGACTGCCCGAGTCTAGGTCTCAGCTCTGCCACTGACCAGCTGAGGAGAAATCACATAACCCCTTGTGCCTCCATTTTCTCATCTGGGAAATGGGGATGGTAAAAATTCCTGCCTCAGGGATTTTTGAGAGGATGAAATAAGTTAGATAATACACATGAGGCACCTAGAACAGGCGCCGGCACAGATTCAGCACTTAATAACATTAAAATGAGAAAAAGATACAGAAAGGTCCTACCCATCGGCCACTGGTGGTAAAAATGTTTACATCTACATCTGGACTAACCACTGTCCGTAGAGAGTGGGCTACCATAAGGACGAGATCTGACCCTTGGCCATACTCTTAACCAGCTTGGTGACCATGGTTAGCCCCAATGCCTTTCAGGGCCTCCCAGCTCCCATCAACAACAGGAGGTGTTTGAACAACCTGTCCCTTTCGCCCTTTTATATTACTTTAGTCAGAAACTTGGAATCTCTTTGCATCAAGGAGACGTTCCCACCCCACTGTGGGCCTCCTCAGGCCCTGGGGCTTATTTTTAATTAACCAACCACGACTTCAGGAATGCAAATGCTAACAGGTCAAGCACGGCAATGGGCAGCAGATCTCCCCTGGGCCCCCGGCCTGCTGCTCCTCCTGCTGCTCCTTCTCCGGGTGCAGATCTCCACTGACCAGCCACAGGCCTTCTCCAGCCAGCTGACTCATGGTGGCCACCCCTGCAGTTCAGCAGACTGCTGGCTGGACAGTTCCCAGGCTCTTACAGGGGCCCTGGCAGCTAAGAGGAGGGCAGGCACATCGTCCCCAAGACAGAGGCAGAGTGGAACATCCCCAATCCTGGGAGCCAGCCCCCTTCACCTGAGTTTCCTCCCTCCCTTCAGACATGAGATCCTAGAACCTCTCAGTCTAGAACCCAAGGCCTCTAGAACATGAGGCCCCATGGGCTCCAGAATCCTGAAGTTAGTCTGCAGGCCCTGGTCCTAAATAAACAAGGGCCTCTGGGCCCTCCCCTGACTGAACTCCTCTGTCTTTGGGGGTGCCTGAGCTCAGCTCTTAAGCCCATGGAATAAAATGATGGTGTTAGCCACAGGGCAGGTGCTTGGCTGAATACATCCAAGAAGAAGGGGAATGATCAGATGCCAGGAATTATGAGAGCCATCACCGGCCAGGGGCATGAGCCAGGAGGGTAATGGTCATGGGCTTCAGTTTCCTCCAGGGGACTACATCTTGAAGGTCTGTGCCAACTCTTCCAGGATGAGTCTGATCTGCAGAAGAACAAGGCACAGAGACCAGAGCTTCTAAATGACACATTTCTGCAGCCTGGTTTGGCTTCAAGTTGAATGCCAGCCTTCCTGTTGCCCACTCCTGCACCCTTCCCTCTCACATGCTCCTCCCCTGAATCCTCGCCTGACCACCTACCCATCCCCCCAGCATGTTCCTGACATCATCTCTGCCTCTTGCAGCTTTAACGCCTTACATCATGCAGTAGGAGGCAGTTAGGCAGAGTTCACTCCCAGGCTCTGTACATGCTCATAGATCTCCCAGAGTGACCAGGAAGTGTTTGAGGCCCACAGAACAGAGCTCTGTCTTTCACCTCAGGCTCTGGGGTTGAATGCGGGTGGGGCTCAGCTGTCCCTCAATGGCTACACAGGATGACACTCATCAGGTGGCCCTTGAGGGTCAGCCCAGATGAACTGAGAGGATCTCCCTGAATAAAAGTTCAAGACAGTCTTCATATGCCTGGTTTGGGCACCCTTTAGAAGCCACACATCCACCTAGAATCCCCCAAACTGGGCTCTCTCCATGGCCCTCGAGTTTTTGAACAGGTCTTCTCAGCTACCAGTCATTGGCAGCAGCCCACTTAGCACTCGGCTGTTCACCTCTGTCTCCCAAGGTCCTTGCCATAAATCCAGCATAGTTCTCAGTTTCATCTTTACCCACTGCATTTTCCAGCCAATCAGCATTAGCCCATCAAGCAAACAAACCACATTTGCATTGGGCAAATGGATTTCTACCCTAGAACAGGGGTCCACCCTTCCCCTCTTTCTCTCTACCCCAAAGATGCAGTATCCAGTGGTTCTAAGAGCCACATGCACTTAGACTTGAATTCCACCGCATGACCTTGGGCTAGCTACGTAAATCTTTCTAAGCCTCAGTTTCTTTATCTATAAAATGGGAATAGCAATAGTAATAATCGTATGGGTTTATTAATTGTATTAGTTTATTATAATAACCACAGGAGATAATGCATAAGATGTAATTTGCACAGTGCTTGGCTCAATGTATTTTATGTATTATTATTTGTATTCAGTTGCTCCTTCTCTTATCCCCAACAAGTAGTGAAGTAAATAGAACAGCTTAAATTATGCTTCTGGTAGCCTATATTTGTAGAATGATCTATTTCTTAAGTTACACATTAATTCAAGGTTTCATTAAGTAGCGCAATGCCTTAGGCAACAGATTACTTATAAATAGCAGAATATTTAGTGGCTCCTTAGTTTTGCAGTCAGACATTATTAATGGTCCATGACTTAGAATCAGGAAGGAGTCTGACCACACATCCCCACATGCATACACACATATGCACACACTGAATGAGAGAGAAACGTGCTCCCAAAGCTGCAAGCAAATCTCACCATTATTTTTGGAATAAGAAGGATCAAAAAGAAAGAGGGAGTAGACCCAGGTTGTCCTTCACCAAAGAACGTAGAATGGCATAGTCTAAGTGTTGATTAATACGTCCAGTTTTGCTTATACCTAATTATGGCCAAAGCACCCTTTCAGGACACTTTTTTGCAAATGTTGTGAGATATCATGGGTAATTTTCTTTGCCAACGTTTCGCTTGTTAAAGAAAGTAATAAATTTCTCACAGTGAATTTAATCATTAGGTAATTTAGGTAGGAAGGAGATCACAGCGATTGAGTACACTCAACAGGGATCATTCAGGCCATCACCCATCTTGGTGCTGCTGGTGTGTATGATTCATCATGGACAGACTGCTGGAAGACGGTATCGATGGAAGAGTGTCACAAAGAGATTGTCACACAACCACATGGAAAATACTTGACTCAGCACAGCAGCTGAGCAGGGGCTTTGAAGATGGCCTAGGTGTTCAAACTGAATCTTGGCTAAAGCTCTTTACATTATGCATGTTTTTTTGTTTGTTTGGTTTTTGGTTTTTGGTTTCTTTTTTCACTAAAAGGTCTGGAATGATTAGATTCTAGATGATTAGAGATGTGTTTATTCATGGGCTTCAAGCCCTAGGAAACTCTCTGAGCCTGAAGACCTCACCCCCTTACCCTGCATCCTCCAGTCCTGCCCCTTACACATGACCAGGGTAGCTCACACTTCAGCCACCTGCCAGAGAACAGCAACAGGACCTTGTAGGAGCCAAGTCCACCCACAAACCATTCGCTTCCAGGTACAGATGCTATTTCCAGCTTCCAAGATAAGGCATATGGAAAAATCCCCAACCAGAAGGTCTCATTGCATGGCTTTTTGTAGAGCACACAGCTCAGGGTATCTTCCCAGGCTCTGGGGAAACCTGAGAATTTTGATTGCTCTTGCATCAGTTGTGCTCCTGTGTGATTCTTGGCTCACCTTCTTTCTATCTGCTTCTCAGTGATTCCCCAAGTCACAGAACTTTACGGCTGGCAGAAACCTTAAAGACCATGTGGTAAAACCTCACAGAGCTGCAGAAAGAAAACAAAAGCTGCAGCTGTGGGCAGCATAGTGACCAGCAAGCAGGGCAGAGGCCATTTCTACCCTTCCTCATCCCAACCTTCTCCACCAGCTCCTGGAATCAATTCCTTCTCCACCACACCCTGTGTCTACCTTTGTGTCTGTGACCAGAGTCAGTAAGAAAGTCTTGAGAGATGTGCTACCCCCTCTATTCCACCTCATCAGTGATACTGAACAGATGCAGGAAAACCTGGATAAACCAAGTAAGTAGAGACGGTTGGAGCTGCAGCTCCTCAGCATATCCTTGACTTTTTCTCTCTGCTTTCTGGGAGGTGGTGGCAAATGACAAATCCAAGCAGACGTTCCTGGCCCATAGCCCCACCATGCATCCAGCTGCGCCTCGGCTGGAGCTCTCCCCACCCTGGGATGCCCAGAGAGTCCACCCCTCATGCACCAGCCGACCCTTCCGTCCAGCATGTCCCAGAACGCAAAGTGACTGGTGTTAGCTCTCCCCAGCCCTCTGCACCATAGCTGGTTTCCCCTTTTTCATACTGGGAAATAAAACAATGGTAAACAGCTTTGTTCAGGGATGATAATCCCTGATTATTCCCTCAGGGTTGACCAGGGCCTGGGAGTGAACATTTACAGGGGCCCGAGCCTGTGGCAGATGGGGCGAGAGCATAAAAGAAGGAAGAAGCCTGGGCTGGACATCTGTTAGAAAAACTGAGCTTCTCCTCAGTTTGCCCTGTGAATCTCCAGACACAGCTTCTACAGGGTCTCAGTTCCACAGACCCTCCACACTGCAGTGCTGGTAGGGTCAGAGAAATGCCTACAAACCAGGTCCTGGTGTCCCTGGGCCTCTCTGTGGGAGCCACCCCCATGGGAATAGATGGCTGTGTGTGAGTTCCCTGGAGGCAGCACCAACTTTACATCCCAAACACCGCCTGTCACTGTCTGGGTACGCATGGCTGTTGGAGAGCACAGGTGAATGCACCTGCTGGAGATCGGGTGGAGGGTGAGAGCTCCTCATCCACAGATGTTGCCCTGCCTGCTGTGGCCCCAGCCCCCCACCCCGCTGCCACCATGACTTCCTCAGGACAAGGAGCCAGTGTTTGCTGAGCCCCTGAGATGCACGGCTGGAGCTGGGGCTTCATGTTCATTGCTCCTGGTGACTGTCCTGCGAGGTAGGTATCATTGCAGCCACTTATGGAGGAGCAGACAGGGGCTCAGGGGACAGCAAGAGCACTTTCCCAAGATTGCACATGTAGCGGGGCCAAGCTGAGAGAGAGTGTGAGGGGGATTTGTATAAATTTAGAGCTAGAAAGTATCTCAGCCATGCCTACCTTTCAAGGAGGGTTTGCTGTGTTTGAATTTGGGGCAGGCGGCTTAAGAGTGAGAGAAAGTGAGATTAGGATTGACAGAGACAGACAACGAGAGAGAAGAGAGAAGAGAAAGAGGGAGAGAGAGAGAAAGGAGAGCCCGGTGTTGTTGGAAAGGGAGGGCAGTGTGGTGTTGAGATAGCAGGATGATGCTGAGAGGGACAGAGGCAGGGTAGGGTGATGGACACGCGTGGGGAGCTGAAGGATGCTAGTCAGAGTCAGATGTCCTACACTTGACCCAGACTGCGGAAACTTGGACCATTAACTTAACCTCCCTGAGCCTCATTTACTCATCGACAAAACAGAGCTAGGAATACCTCAGTCACAGGCTGGTCAGCAAGAGTAACTGATATAATACACAGGAAGGTGCTCAGCACACAGCCAGTGCTCCATAAACACTTGCTCCCTTCCGGCTGAGCAGAAGAGGCCTGGCTAGCTTCACTTCTCATGACAACTAGCAAGTGTTAGGACAGTGCCCCTGCCAAGGGCCCTCAGACCAACCCTCCAGGGCTTTTATGCCTCAGACGGCTCATTTGCATGCCCTTGTTGGAAACTGCTTAGCTGAAGAATGGAATGTTCTGGCCTCACTGATTTGATTTTCAAATCACTTCCCTCTGAGCAATAGCCTCCCCCAAGAGCAGCATCCCAATACTCGGTCACACCCATGGACTCGGCCTAGTGATTTTGGGACAGTGAGATTGGAGGGAGGGAAGGGGCTCACCCCACCCTTTCCACACCCTACTCCCAGTATGCATATTTCTAGAAACCAGGTTAAGAAGCTGTAGATTTGGAGAGATGTCAGGGCAGGCTGAATGGGTGGCTGTAGGGAGAGGGCAGGATTCCTGCTCTGGCAGGGAAGGATGTTGTATGTGCTGTTGGAGTCTCAGTCCCTATTTCTTACCCCAATTGTCTATCGCAGGCTTCTGTCCCAGGGGAAAAGAGCTGGCCATGTCAAGCCTCAGGAACTCTCCTTTGACCCTGAACTGCCAACCTGCCTTCTTCTTTCCTGATGATGCCAGCAGAGGGCACCAGGAGCCAGGGAGGAGCTGCGAGATGTCCCGGCCTCAGTGCTGCAGGGATGCTGCCCCCAGCCAGCCTCACCTGCAGACGGAACAGGGAGCCGCCTGGCTGGAGCCATCCCTTGGAGAGCGGTCCCTGCTACCTTGCACAAACCTCCCTCTGAGATCAGAAGCCCTTTCATGGAGGGCAGGTCTCAATTTCCAGTTCTTTTTGGAACAGGAAACAGAGGGACTTGTGTGTATTTATACAAAATTGCAACTGAGAAAGTGGAGGCTCAGAGAGTTTAAGCCACTTGCCTGACACCATCCAGCTGGTAGGTGACACCAACAGGGTTTGCGCCCTGATCGGCCTGACTTCAGAGGTGCACTACTGTTCTATCCGATTATAAATGGTGTGTCTTAGACGGCAGGCTCCCCAGAGAGGGTAGTAGGCCCTCTGAAAGGATGCAGTGGGGCCTGCCTGCCAACCTGTCCCCAGCCCCTCTCCCAGCCTCCACCCATGCCCTCCTCTCCAGAGGCCGTCTTATAACCAAAGGACTGAACCTCCCTGACAATGCCATCCTGCTCCCAGCCCAGAAAGCCTCTTTGAATAGAGTCACCTTCCTCTCCATTCAGAGGTTTCTTAGCTCTGGAACAAGGAAAAAGTGTAAATGATTCCCAGAACATCGTGTGCAATGGAGGCACCGGGTTAATGTTGGAAACCATGGCTCCATGAAACCACGGTTTGATGCTGTGATCCACTGTTCCCCGAGAGCGAACGCTGGACCACCAGGATGTGGGTGGCAGATGTGACGATCCTGCAGATGGGCTGCCACAGTAGGAAATCCAAGGGCGGCTCCGTCAACATGCCCCTAGTGCACCCCTGGGCAAGGTTGGGACCGAGGCTGTGTGCTGGGTCTGAGGTCTTAGGAAGCCCTGTCTTCCTTATGTCTCTCTTCAGGGCACTTTGGGTCTCAGGTGGGTGAAAAATGAGTTGCAGGTGAAAGAAGTTCTCTGGGCAAACCACTTAATTCCCAGACGCAGGGTGTCATGTGGATGCAGTGACCATCTCCATTTTACAGATGGGGAAACGGAGGTTCAGAGAGGAGAAGGACTTGCTTGAAGTCACACAGGGAGAAGGGTGTGAGCTAGGGGGACCTGTGGCTTCTAAGCGGCTGCTATTGTTGCTGCCTTCCAGTGTTCACATACTCGGCAGGGACGATAATGAGAGCAACTTTTTCCAACCAAGTCACCATATGAGTTTCCGGTTGTTGATTTGACACATCACTACCAACTCACTAGCTTTAAACCACACACATTTATTATCGTACAGTTCTTTGGGTCAGAAGCCTGAATGGGATGAAATCAAGGTGTTACTGGAAAAAGGGGTCTCCATCCAGACCCCAAGAGAGGGTTCCTGGATTTTGTGCAGGAAAGGAATTCAAGGTGAGTGGAAAAGTGCAGGGAAAGAAGCAAGTTTATTAGAAACTGCTCCATTACAAAGTAGAGTGCCCTCAGGAAGCAAGCAGAGGCACGCACCATCTTTGCTTTAAGTTTTTCTTATATAGGGATCTTGTCTCTGTAAAGACTAAACCAAAGCTGTGCCTAACTGCCAGTGGGCTGACAGCATGACGTTTATTACTCTACTGATTTAAAGAAAGCTATCCTTGACATGTTCCTACGTCAGCACATGAGAGCATAATTATAATTATTTTGAAAACCTATACTGTTAAGGGTATTGGGACATCTGGACTTTCTGTTGTTGGAGGAGTGTGTCTTTACAGGCATTACCAAACTGCTTCCTTAAATGTAAACATCTTAGGACCATGGGTAGTGGCTGGCAAGGAATGTGCCTTGCTAGTTTTAAGATGGAGTTGATTTTATTTATATGTATTTATTTTTGAGACAGGGTCTCACTCTGTAGCCCCAACTGGAGAGCAGTGGCGCAATCTCAGCTCACTGCAACCTCCATCTCCCAGGCTCAAGCAATTTTCCCACCTCAGCCTCCAGAGTAGCTGGGATTACAGGCGCACGCCACCACCACCCGACTAATTTTTGTACTTTTAGTAGGGAGGGAGTTTCACCATGTTGACCAGGCTGGTCTTGAACTCCTGACCTCAAATGATCCACCCACCTCAGCCTCCCAAAGTGCTGGGATTACAGGCGTGAGCCACTGCACCCAGCCAAGATGGAGTTGATTTTAAAATGGTGGCACTCTGGCTCTCCTATGCTTCTGCATCCCTAACAAAGGTGTTAGCAGAGCTAGTTCCTCCTGAAGGCTCTGGGGGACAATGCATTTCCTTGGCTCTGGCTGTGCCGGCTTCTAGGGGGCAAGAAAGGCCATATCCCTTGGCTCACAGCTCCTTCCTCCATCTTCAAATCCAGCAGCGTGATGTCCTCAACTCCTTCTCTGACCCTCCTGCCTCCCTTTTATAAGGACTCTTGTGATTAGATTGGGCCCACCTGAACAATCCAGGATAACCCCCCCATCCCCAGGTCCTTAATCTAATCACACCTGCAAAGTCCCTTTTGCCCTGCAAAGTAACATATGCTAGGACCTAGGGATTCTGACAGGGAAAGCTTTGGGAGCCATTATTCTTCCTACCACAATCACGCTGTGGGTTAGGAAAAAAGGCCTCAGGCAAGCAACCTGACCATAGGGCCCATCAGAGTCCTTGGAGCTTGGCAAGCTTGGTCTCTCAGGTTGTGGGAAGAGGCAGGGAGAGAGCGTGCCCGTGCAGGCAGGGGCTGTGGGACTGAGACTGGCTTGTTGTCCACCAAGACCTACCTCCTTCCTTCCTGGGCTGGCTCTGAGTCTCCATTGGCAGCCTCTGGTTAGGTTATGTGGACATAAAATCCTCATGGCTCTAGGCTCCCTCTCTTCCTTCATCTTCTAGGCGGACGTGGCCCCAAACTGAACTAAGTGTAAGAGTCATGTAGGGTGCTTGCCAGACACTGGTTCCCAGCTCTCCCCTGGAATGAGAATGTGAATGTTAACAAGCGCCCAGAGATCCCCGTGAGCTGAGAGTTTGGCAGACACTGCAGTAGATCACAGTGTTGCCGCATCATTCCTTGCAGCAGGGTGGGCATGGGGAATCCATAGGAAGGCAATGTGGGGGAGCACGTCCCTCACCCCTGCGATGGAGTCAGAGGGTTGCATGTGCAGTCCGTGGGCTTGGCCTCTGTGGGCTTCCTGAATTGATGGAGTCCCATTCCTGCAGAAATAGAAAGCGTCTGCTTTCCTGTATCTGATGGAAGTGTCTTCTTTGAGCAGCTCACTTTTCTCCCTTGCCCAAGAGGGTTACCTGGGCCAGATGAAGGCAAGGGAGGGGGCATTGAATCAGGGCGCTGTTGCGTGTGTTGGTACAGAGCCAGGCTACCCATTGCCCTGCAGCACCCTGGAAGCATTAACAAGCCCCCCAAATAGGAAGGGATGAGAGGACTTCAAATAGGATGGGAGGACTCTGGAATGGGATGCATGCAGCCTTGCCCCTCTGAATTTCAAGCTCACCTCTGCAGAGTACAGTGGCTGGGGATCAGCCCCCCGGGAGTGCTCACAGCCATTCAACAGGTCTGAGAAGCAAGGCTTAGAGAGTGAAGGGCTCTGTCACCCAGCCTCAGACTGGTTCCCCAGGCTGAGCTGGACCCACGCCACCTCTCCACTCAATGAGCATGCCACTGTGCCCAGACAGAGCTCAGGGGCTACACCTGCACTCCAGGGTCTCTGACACATGAAGCTGTCTGCCCCCTCCAGCCCCCGCATCGAGCATTGACCTTCACAGGGGGCAGCCCCAGGAAGGTTAGGGACACTTCCAGACGTCTCATTTCATCCTCAAATGTCCCCTCACCCTTAGTCAGGCAGGACAAGCCTTAAAGGTGCCCCATCTTCCAGGCAGCCCTCCCAGTCCAGCAGCCTGGCTTCTGGGGCCACCACCAGGGTCGGACTTACAAAGGCTTGGGCAGTGCATCCCACATCCCACTGTCCCTGCTGTCTGCAGCCTGCCTCTCCACACTGAGCACTGAGGCTACCAGAAAAAGAAGCCATTTGAACTCCAAGAGCTCCCGGGAAATCCAGCAGAGATGCGCATTTTCGTCCGTGCACTGCCGCCTGCTGGCCAGCAGGTGTTGATTTGTGGAGAGGCTGGAGGCAGGACGGACGGTCAAGGCTGTGGAAGGTTCACCTTCCAGCTCCGCCTCTCCTACACTCAGGACTAGGGCCCAGTCCCTGGGGGTGTGACTGACCTACCACATTTCCCCTCTGCTCCTCCTGTCAAATCCATCTCGCATGCTGTGACTTTGTTGAAAAGACTGTTAAAATAACTCACATGGAGGTGTTGTGACTGATGATGACTTTAATTTTATCCTTTACCCAGCCCCTCTGAGAAAAAAAAAATTGGAATCTAATTAGGATGATGTTTACCTCCAGATAAATGACTGTAATTGTGGAGTTTCAGGCTGTGCACTGAAACTGTGTTGTGGACAGGCAGGGCTCTTCCTAAGCATCCCGGGATCTCTGACTTGCCCTGAGTATAGAGGTGAGTCAGTGGGGCACATATCGTACCTGTCACCGCAGGATGTCATAATGGAATAGAATATTAGAGTTGGCAGTGACCTTAGAGACCCAGCTATTGCACAGATGAATCCAAGAGGGGGAAAGGCTTTGCCCATAGGGAACGAACTGGAAACAGAATCTCTTCCCAAAAGGCTTAGGGTGAGGAAAATTCCTGGCTGATGGACGTTCTGAGAATTTTTTTTTTTTTTAGACGGAGTCTTGCTCTGTCGCCCAGGCTGGAGTGCAGTGGTGCGATCTCGGCTCACTGCAACCTCTACCTCCCGGGTTTAAGCGATTCTCCTGTCTCAGCCTCCTGAGTAGCTGAGATTATAGGCACGCGCCACCACCCCCGGCTTATTTTTGTATTTTTAGTAGAGACGGGGTTTCACCATGTTGGTCAGGCTTGTCTCAAACTCCTGACCTCGTGATCTGCCCAACTTGGCCTCTGAAAGTGCTGAGATTACAGGTGTGAGCCACTGTGCCTGGCCCATTCTGAGAATTTTAAGGGGAAGCATGATATTGAAATCCCAGAGAACAGCCTTGTGCCCCCACCCCAACCCCATTATCCCCTATTCCCTCTCAAGGATAAGGGCTGGGCAGAGGGAGGCATCATTTGGGCAGAGGGAGCACTCTTGCCTCCTCCAGCTCAGTGTCTGTTCTTCCGTCCATATCTGCCTGCGGGACATGATCCAGCTCACGGCTCTTCTCCAGAAGGGCAGGAGAGGAATTCTGACTCATTTCCCATCTCTTTATCTTTCTGAGCTACATTTATGGATGATTCTCTCAACTTTTTTTTTTCAATTTATGAATTCCTTTGCAAATGTGCCTAATCTGATGTTTATGCCATTTTTTACTTTAAAAAAGTTTAATAATTATATATTTCATTTTGAGATGTATTTGGTGTCAAATCTGTTAGGTCATCTTGGATACTTTTATGTTCCCTGCATGTGTGTTTAATTTCCCCTTTTACTCCCATAAACATTGAAAACACGACTTTGAATCCTGTTCCTGATAATCCCATAATGTGACATCTTTGGTGGTCTAATTCTGACATCTGCTGCTCCTGCTGACACTTGCTCATGATGGATTGTTTCTCTTGTGCAGGCTCAATTTTTATGGTGAACTCATGTTTTGCAGATCTCAGTCTGTGGGAATCTTGACAGGCCTAGGCTGAGGGTTAGTCCTCTGGAGAGATCTGTCAGGAGGCCTGGAGTGCTTGTTTCCATCTTGGAAACACATTAAAATATTTCTCAGCTTGGATATTCTTCAGGGAGTGTAAATCCAGACCCGAAATCCATGTGAGGATGGCCTTTACATTTTCAGGGGGAAGGAAGAGTGAAATATCTCTCTTCTTTTTCCTCTTCCTTCTCTTCCCCCTTCTCCTCCTCCTCCTCCTTCTCTCTTTCTCTTTTTTTAACCCAAAGCTGAAGCCAGGATAGACACACTTTCTTGTTAGCTTCTTTTTCTATGTCACCTTTTTACCAAGAGTTAGCTCTTCAAGGATTCTAGCTTTTCCAAGAGTCTCAGTCCTGACACTCCATCTTGCCTGCATGGGAGCAGGGCCCTGCCTTCTCTCTTTTGTATGGCTGTTAAAACCAGTGACTATAGGTTTCAGATATTTCCAGGTGCTTCTAGGGCAGCCCAGAGCATCAGGGGTCATTTCTCATTCTGGTTTCAGCCTCTTCTTTGGTTTTGGCCTTTGTGAGTTTCCTTACTTTCTTATACATTCAGGTAGTCATTTAAAAGATGTTTGTTTAGTTTCAATCAACAGGTCTAGGTATTTGTAGTGGAGTTTATTTTTTCCCCAGAACATCTAGCCTAGAAGTGGAAGTCCTAATTTTATATTTAAATGTTCAGATGTTTGCCACATGTGAAGAGTTTAACCAATTGTGAAGTTGGAGGGAACACAGCCCACACAGAAGACCGTGCTCACTTCCAACACCAATTACAAGTTTAGGGGTTCCCAAGACCATCTCTTCTGATACCAATTGCAAAGTTGGAAAGACTAGTTCCCCCAACCACTCTCAGTTTTGATAACTTGCTAGAAAGACTCACAGAGCTAACTGGAAGCTGTTAGACTCATCCTTTTTTTTTTTTTTTTGAGATGGAGTCTCGCTCTGTTACCCAGGCTAGAGTGCAGTGGTGTGATCTCGGCTCACTGTAACCTCTCTGCCTCCTGGGTTCAAGTGATTCTTCTGCCTCAGCCTCCCAAGTAGCTGGGACTACAGGTGCATGCCACCACACCCAGCTAATTTTTGTATTTTTAGTAGAGACAGGGTTTCACCATATTGGCCAGGCTGGTCTCGAACTCCTGACCTCACGATCCACCCACCTCAGCTTCCCAAAGTGAGATTACAGGTGTGAGCCACCACACCCAGCAAGACTCATCTTATACTTCTGGGTGCAGATGAGCATCAGCCAAGGGAGGATGCCCACAGGGGGTGTCTGGGGACTACCCCATGCACAGCTGCTGTGGTCCTCCCTGTTGGGTCAGCCTCCTGTTCCCAGCATCCATGTGTAGCAGAACATAGGAGTGCTGGCAACCAGGGAGGCTCACATGAGCCTCAGTGTCCAGAGTTTTTCTTGGGCCTCATTGAGTAAGCATGGCAGATGGTGCACAGGCTGGTCTCCATCTCTAGCCTGCAGCCCCTCTGGGTGTGACTCAAAGCCACCACCTTACATTGTTGGACTTTCCGGTTTGACCAGTCCCTACCCGAAATCACATTGTTAGCTATTCAATGTGACCCACAGCAAACAAAGACACTCCTATCAGCCCTGATAGTCTTAGAGCTTAGGGATTCCCTCCCACAAGCTGAAAGCAAAAGCCAGACCTCTTTTTGGACAAGGTGAAATTAATCACAGGAGTTTTTTTGCTTTTTTTATTTGGTTGGCTTTTGTTTTGCTTTGTTTTGAGACAGAGTCTCTGTCACCAGGCTGGAGTGCAGTGGCTCACTACAGCCTTGACCTCCCTGGGCTTAATGGATCCTCTCACCTCAGCCTCCCTAGCAGCTGGGACTACAGGCACACCATCATGCCCAGCTGATTTTTGCATTTTTGGTAGAGACGTGGTTTTGCCGTGTTGTCCAGGCTGGTCTCAAACTCCTAGGCTCAAGTGATCCACCTGTCTCAGCCTCCCAAAGTGGTGGGATTACATGTGTGAGTCACCACCAGACTATAGTATTTTGTCAAGCTTCTCTATTCTAGAGTTCTTCATTTTGATTCACTTCTTTGGTTAAATTTAAAAAAAAAAAGAGAGAAAGGGTATCACTCTACCCCAGGCTGGAGTGCAGTGACACAATTATAGTTCACTGCAGCCTCGAGCTCTCAGGCTCAAGCCATCCTCCCACCTCAGCCTCTTGAGTAGCTGCCACCACAGGTGTGCACCCTATGATCAGCAGCCTTTTTTTTTTTTTTTAAAAGAGACGGGGTCTATGTTGTCCAGGCTGGTTTTCAACTCCTGGCCTCAAGCAGTTCTCCTGCCTCTGCCTCCCAAGTACTGGGATTGCAGGCATGAGCCATTCCCCCAGCCCCTCTCTTCTTTTCCTTTCCTGAGCTCTTCTCGCTCACCTTCCCCCTCTTTGGGATGTAATCTTGTATCTCTGCTCCAATCTCTTTCATATCTACTTTAAGCCTCCTCCCCTAAGGAGCCATGTCATGTTTCCTGGTTTTAAATATGAACTACTATGTATCTGATTTCTCCTTTACTCTGTTTCCCAGGGGTCACTGGGAGGTTCCTCTTCTGATGTGGTGTTTACTTGTCTTTTGCTCATCCTCCCGTCCTCTAGCTATGGTGCAGCTTTTTTGTTTGTTGCTTTGTTTTGTTTTGTTTTGAGACAGGGTCTCACTCTGTCACCCAGGCTGGAGTACAGTGGCACACTTGCAGCTCACTGCAGCCTCGACCTCCCAGGCTCAAGCGATCCTCCCACCTCAACCTCCCGAGTAGCTGGGACTACAGGCATGTGCCACCACACCCAGCTGATTTTTGTATATATATATTTTTGTAGAGACAGGGTCTTGTCATGTTGCCCAGGCTGGTGTTGAACTCCTGGGCTAGAGGGATCTGCCTGCCTCAGCCTCCCAAAGTACTGAGATTCCAGGCGTGAGCCACTGTGCCTGGCCTGGTGCAGCATTTTTGAATGGGAAGTGCTCTGGCCCTATTCACCCTTGAGAACTTTGTAGACCCCATGCCATTGTTAGTGAGATTCCTCCACCTGGACTTGCCTACCCCGACTTTGAGGCTGGTCATGGAGGATTAACGGGGACACCAGTGCCCTTGCAGACACTGCAGTTGGCCCTCTTGGTCTCTTGGCAGCACTGCTCACGTGTGGCCACTGCGCTCTCCTGGTCCTTCCCCCTTCTCTCTGCCTCTCCCCACCCAGCTTCCTCCTCAGAGGGCTACGATCAGGATATAATGAGGGCAAAAGCGAGGCGTGCGCGATGCACTGCTGTTACAGGTAGTTAGACAGGCATGAGCGGGGCAGGAGAGGGCTCTCCCCACCCCCCAGGAATGTCGGGTAATCGTTCCACGATGATCACATTGCCTCTCTAAAACTGACAAATTGGCAGCCGGTGCCAGGGAGAGGCCATTTCCTGATGGTCCACACCTGTTGCACTAAAGCATTAATTAAATGTAGAGGCTCTGGAGGCAACTTCCCAGGCATGCGCATTAAGAGACAAAATGGCAGAGTATGAGCTTCCGGGGGCACGCCACCGGAAGAGGGAAGAAAGCCTCAGATAGGCATGCGTACACCTCCCAAGGGAGAGGAGGGCACTGTGCAGGCAGGCAGCCCACCCTAAGGGAAGAATCATGGGAAAGGGGCCAGTCTATAAAGTTCTAGGGTCAAGGTTAAAAGTTGCACTTGACCTCGGTGCCTGCTTGAGTCTCTTCCAAGCGCACTTTCTTTTCTCTCCTGTTCTAAAGCCTTTTTTTTTTTTTTTTTTTTTTTGGTGTGTGTGACGGAGTTACTCTCTTGTTGCCCAGGCTGGATTGTAATGGTGCAATCTCGGCTCACTGCAACTCCACCTCCCACGTGCAAATGATTCTCCTGCCTCAGCTTCCCGATTAACTGGGATTACAGGCACTCGCCACCACACGTAGCTAGTTTTTGTATTTTTTCAGTAGAGACGGGGTTTCACCATGTTGGCCAGGCCGGTTTCACACTCCTGACCTTAGGCGATCCACCTGACTCGGCCTCCCAAAGTGCTGGGATTACAGGCGTGAGCCACTGCACCTGGCCTCTAAAGTATTTTAAAGTAAACTTCCACTCCTGCTTTGAAACTTGCCTCAGTCTCTTTTTCTGTCTTGTGCCCCTCAGTTGACTTCTTTCTTCTGAGGAGGCAAGAATTGAGGTTGCGGCAGACCTGTACGGATTCGCCGCGGGGAACTTGGATACCTGCCACTGGTCACACTGTCTGGCACACGGCGCATGATGAAGGTGGAGCAGTGATTCTTCTTACTGTCAGTTCACTGGCTGTCTGGACCCTCTATTTGATCGCTGCTTTCTAACCAACTGATTCGTTCTGTCCTCTACTTTTTCCTGCATGTAAACTTCTTATGAGCAATGACCCTGCCGTATGCACCCAGGGCCCATCTCCATGCCTGCTACAGAGGCCTCCCTGGGTATTGCCAAGTGGGCTGACTCAGAGGCAGTTCTGGGGCAGGGGAGGTGCCCACCGTGTCCCACTCTGGGCCAGAGCCTGCGCCTGCAGGGACGCGCTCCGGTGGCTTCCTGGAGGTGCCTCCTCACTCAGGCCTCACCGCAGCATCTGGCAGGACCGCCAACACGTCCTTCCCCAGTCTCTGCCCCACCTGCCTTCTTGGCAGGGCTGTCTGCAGGGCTCTGCCCGGGCTTCAGGCTCCGGGCTTCTGTCAAGGGGGTGGAGGACTCCTGACTGCAGGATAGACACAGGCAGCTATGGGCAGCTCACTGGAGTTAGGTCAGCGGTTTCCTGAGCCTGGGCCTCTGAAGGCAACGCTCAAGCCCTCCCCTCCCCTCAGTCTCCCACAGCAGCCTGCACCGGGGGCCTCTGGCCTGGACAGCCCCGAGCCTGCGTCATGGAGTGGCATGATGAATGAAGCTACAGCCGGCTGAAATCTGGCTAAGAGTTGGGCTGGCTCCAAGGAGCCCCTTGGGAGTTCCTGGGGGGTGGCCAAAAGTTGCAAACAGCTGCCCAGACATCTGTCGGGGGGGGGGGGGAGGGCGGGGCCCAGGCAGGCTCAGGGAGGCAGGAGGAGGGAGCCTGACGGGCCGTGGTGTGTGCCATTCCCCCTGCCAGGAGCTCACCGGCCTCACCCAAGCTCGCAGCATTGTGCCAGGAAAGGATGTTCTCGGCTCCGGCCTCTTTCCTCCTCTCCTGGGGACAGAACATGGATCCTGGAAGGCATTGAGGACCCTGTGCTCAGCCCCTGCCCATCCCTTCCACCACTTATCTGTCCTGTAGGCACACTGACGCGGCTTTCACAAAATGGGAGGCTCTGAGAGGTAAGTGAAGTGCCCACCCCGCACAGCTGACGGGAGGTGCCGCGGGGCTCCCACCCAGCCTGGTCTCCAGGGCCCCGGCCGCGCTCATCACCCCTGCCTCTGTTCCTGTCCTTCACAACGTAGGGCCTGGCCAGCTGGGCACATAGGCCTAGGACTGTGACCCCTCTAGGGGCCCCAAAAGTGTTTTATTTGTTTATGTTTTTTCCCTAGAAGGAGTGTCACTCTGTCTCTCAGGCTGGAGTGCAGTGGTATGATCTTGGCTCACTGAAACCTCCGCCTCCCGGGTTCAAGCAATTCTCCTGCCTCAACCTCCCGAGTAGCTGGCTCTACAGGCCCTCTCCACCATGCCTGGCTAATTTTTGTATTTTTAGTAAAGACCAGGTTTCACCATGTTGGCCAGGCTGATCTCAAACTCCTGACCTCGTGATCGGCCTGCCTTGGCCTCCCAAAGTGCTGGGATTACAGGTGTGAGCCACCGTGTCCGGCCTAAGTGTTTTAATTTTAATATATTTTAAAATCAAAGGAAAAAAGAATATGGTAATGAATATGCGTAACTGAATCCAGCTTAGTTATATTTGTATTTACACCAATACAGTCATAAAATGTGATATTTGCTACTTAAAGTGCCTGGAGCCCATGAAGGTGATAATAGGACCGTGGTCCCAGTGCCCAAGCCCCTCTGAGCCCCTCTCCACTGCCACCACTCCTCCAGCCCACCCTCCCTTAGCCTCAGAATGGGGCTTGTTAGACCTTGGGGTTGCCTGGGCTGTGGGTGCAGCCCTTGGGGCAGCTCACACCTGAGCAGGAAGCAGTTTGGGTTTTGTGATGGGGTCAGCCCTGCCGGGAGCAGCTAGGATAAGTGGAGAGAGATTTGTGGCAGGAGTCCCAGCTTTGGCTTCTTATATGTCCCTCCTTCTTGGGCTTAGGGATGTTCTGGGGTGTTTAAAGTATGAATGGGTTGTCCCCACCAAGAATCAACTTGCATAAAAGATGGAGGACTCTTCTGGGAAATAACTGACCCTAAGGGGAGAGACAGCACCCTGGCCTTGCTTGGTTGGAGAAAAAACAGGCTGGGCAGATTGGAGAGGATAGTGGGAGACAACAGCTCCAGGTCACCCCACTTGTGACCCTCCTGTGTGCACTCATCTGAGAGAGTGGTCAGTGGCGGCCAATCCTTCCAAGCACCCATGGTGGCTCTGGTACCTCACCCACACGTGCCCACACCCTGGAGTGTGGCCTCCTACGTGGCTTCAGGAGCTGGCATCCCATTGAGTTGCCATGTGATGTGGGCCTGGTGTTGGAAGATGTGGTGCCTTTTTCAGGGGCAGCCCCAGCTCTGGCCAGAAGAACAGCCCACAGAGGTGACCTCTTGGGGGTGGGGGCCAGGACAGACAGATGGACAGATGGACAGGAGGAGGAAGCCCAGATCTGCCGCATCAAGGAAACTCCTGGGGAACATGGCACCGTTCAGTTTCCCAGGCCCACTCCAGATCACTGAGCAGAGCCTCAGTGAAGGGCCAGGTGCCCCCCTAAGTGTGGGAAACACTGCTTTGTGCCACCTTACCCATCTTCCCTCTACATCCCTGACCCTGTGGGGAGGGCCCCTCTTCCTCCCATGACTCTGATAACAACTCTACAGCTCAGGGAAATGAAATGCTGTGTCTAGAGGCCACAACTGGCAAAAGACAAAATGAGGATGTGACCAGGTCTGGCCAAGTCCCAAGTCCATGTACCGCAGGGCACTGGCCGTGCCCAGGCTGGGAGAGGGGCATGTGAGCCACGCTTTGTTGGTGACCGTGGAGTCGGGCCATTCTGGGGGCTGCCTCAGGCAGGAACCCGCGGGGATGCACTCAGGCCACGGGGGACGGGGAGCTATAGCACGCAGATGAACCCTGCTTTGGTGTCGTCAGCCAGCTATGTGACCTTGAGCAGGTAATAACCCTTCCTGAGTCTCGGCCCTCCATCTGTAAAATGGGGGCAATACATCACACGGTTTTGGGGAGAGGAGCTGAAGCTCAGAGCCCAGCTCACCGCCAGCCATTGGAGGGTCGGCGAGCAGTAGCTGGCATGCTGGGGAGCAGGACATTCTCTTCTTCAGGACCCTCCTCCTCCACTCTGGCATCTCTTCCTTGCCTTTTATTCATTCCCTTTCCTGAAATCCCTAGTCCTTCTAACCTCATCCAAATCCAAGATGCCTGGAGTGGGGAACAGGGTGGAAGGGGAGCTGAACATCTCCCCGACTTTGCCAGCTCCCCCTTCCTTCTGCCCCTCACCTTGTGGCACCAGGTGGGTCAGACCCAGCTGGAGGGGCAAGGCTGTTTTTAACAGAAACAGGGACCCCTTGAAGAATTCTGAGAAGAAGCCTTAAAGGGGAATTCCCTGGCTCTGATGTCATTTCAGTATTTCCTGGGGGAGCTGCACCCGCTCTTTTTCTGACACCTTCTTTAAGAGGCTCAGCCTTCATCCTTGACGAGGGGAAAGGCAAGGCAAGGGCGACTGCCACATGTAGTGCACAGCGCAGTCTAAAATCCTTGCACACAAAGCCAGTGGCACTTTGGCAGAGTTCCAGTTGGCTTGCTGGACGAGAAAAGCCCGGGAACTGCATTTGCTTCCCTTGGTCAGAGAGCAGCAGCCCACAGGGTGCATGTTGCTGTGGCTTTCCTCTGTCCTTGGGGATCTGCTGGTTCTGCCAAACTGGACCCTGGAGTCAGGGGCCCTGGGGTGAGATCTCCACTTTGACCTTGACCCTGAAGGCAGAATGTCCTGGTAATGAAGAGCTCCAGGGTCAGTGTCCAACAGACCTGGGTTCAAACCCCAGCTCTGTCAGTCACTAGCTGAGTGACCTTGGGCAAACCCCTGAACTACTCTGAGCCTCCAAATACCTTCTTCATGGGCTTGTAAGGATGCTTAAATGAGATTTTAAAGCTTCTGGTGGGCCGGGCGCGGTGGCTCACACCTGTAATCCCAGCACTTTGGGAGGCCCAGGCGGGCAGATCACGAGGTCAGGAGATTGAGACCACCCTGGCTAACATGGTGAAACCCCGTCTCTACTAAAAATACAAAAAAAATTAGCCAGGCGTGGTGGTGGGCACCTGTAGTCCCAGCTACTTGGGAGGCTGAGGCAGGAGAATGGCGTGAACCCGGGAGGCAAAGCTTGCAGTGAGCTGAGGTCGCGCCACTGCGCTCCAGCCTGGGCAACAGACCGAGACTCCGTCTCAAAAAAAAAAAAAAGCTTCCGGTGCCCGGATGAAGTACAGCTGGTATCCAAGATGCTTTACCCACGTCCCTCCCTTCAAAGATCCCCCAATACCCTGCCACCCCCACTAATGACGGAAATGTGAGACATTAGGGTTATTTATCCTGGCTGATGCCACCCTCTAGTGGCAGGGCACAGCAACACAAGCCACCACAAAAAAGCATTTCACCTCCTCCTGGAAGTGTCTGAACAATGGTTTGCGGTCCAAAAAACCATGATTTCTTACCGGTGTTAGGAATACTGTATGCAATACTACATGAAGGAAATAATGTGCTTTCCTTTGAAGGCCCATTTTTAAAACATTTCCAATGCATGCGCATTGACTAGTTCTTTTTTTGTTGTTTTCTCTCTCTTTTGCCCAGGCTGGAGTGCAGTAAGTGGCACGATCACGGCTCACCGCAGCCTCAAAATCCCAGGCTCTAGGGATTCTCTTGCCTCCCTCCCAAGTATCTAGGACTACAAGCATGCATACCACGCCTAGCTTATTTTTAAAACTTTTTTTTTTTTTTTTTTTTTTTGTGGAGATGGGAGTCTCGCTTTGTCGCCTAGGCTCATCTCAAATTCCTGGCCTCAAGCGACCCTTCCACCTTGACCTCCCAAAGTGAAGGGATTACAGGTGTGACCACTGCACCTGGCCAACAAGTTCTTAATATTGATATTTTTTTCCCCAAATATTTCCATGTGAGATTGACTTGCTGTTACACCTCGAATTTCTTACATACTGGAAAACCCAGCAGCTTCCTCTCCACCATTTAGAGCCAATGTGCCCCCGGCTAAGTCACTTCATTTTGCTGAGGGTTGATGACAGTCTCAAGAAGGGCGGGGAGGATGAGGATCGGCTCATCCACCATGTGCGGCCGTTTTGAAAAGTCTGTTTTGGGCCGTGACCAAGTGCTGAGGCAGCAGCAGCATGCCCCTTGGCGGTGCCACCGCCCCCATAGCTCACACTCCCCCTTCTCCTCCCGGGGATTTAGAGCTCCCACTCATCATTTGGTTGAAGTGTCAAGGATTTCCTTTCCTGTAGGAAATTAACTTGCACTTTACACTTCACACCTATAGAAATTTAATCATCCGCCAATTGTTGGCATGACAGAGAGATGGCTGCTGGCCCCACTCCCGTCTATAAAATATGGCCTTCCCTACAAATCTAGGGGGCTAGAAGAGGGGGGTTTTGACCTCAGCAGAGGGTGGGTCCTTTTTTTTTTTTTTTTCTTTTTTTTTTTGAGACAGAGTCTCACTCTGTCACCCAGGCTGGAGTGCAGTGCCACAGTCTTGGCTCACTGCAACCTCCGCCTCCTGGGTTCAAGTGATTCTTCTGCCTCAGCCTCCTAAGTAGCTGGGATTACAGGCAGATGCCACCATGCCTGGCTAATTTTTGTACTTTTGGTAGAGACCGGGTTTCACCATATTGGCCAGGCTAGGGTGAGGGCGCATCCTTCTAAGTGTGCCTCTGGATACAAGCCCTGGAGTCAGTCGGTAGGTAGAAACTTACAGCCAGCAGGCATGACCAAGGGAAGAGAAGACTAGCAGCATGCACTGGTGTCCATCAGGCAACCCCAGGTGTCCCCAGTGCCCCTCTGCTTCATCTCAGTGGACTCTGGAGCCAGGCGCCTGGGGGTCCAACCCTGCTTCAGTTGGGGAGCTTTGGACAAGTCACTTAATTGTTTTGTCCTTCAGTACAACAATATCAGGGCCAGGCGTGGTGGCTCACGCCTGTAATCCCAGCACTTTGGGAGGCCGAGGCGGGTGGATCATTTGAGGTCAGTAGTTCGAGACTAGCCTGGCCAACATGGTGAAACCCCGTCTCTACTAAGAATACAAAAATTAGCCGGGCACCGATGGCATGTGCCTGTAATCTCAGCTGCTAGGGAGGCTGAGGCAGGAGAATCACTTGAGCCTGGGTGGCAGAGGTTGTGGTGAGCCAAGATCGTGCCACTGCACTCCAGTCTGGGTGACAGAGTGGAGACCCTGTCTCAAAACAAGAACAAAAACAAAACAAAAAACATCAGGTTGTTGAATGTATTAAATGAGTTAAGGGAGTTAATGCATTGAACACAGTAAGTGCTCAATAATTGTTAGCATTTCTTTTCTTTTTGAGACAGAGTCTCACTCTGTTGCCCAGGCTGGAGTGCAGTGGTGCAATCTCGGCTCACTGCAACCTCCGCCTCCCGGGTTCAAACGATTCTTCTGCCTCAGCCTCCCGAGTAGCTGGGATTACAAGTGCACGCCACCACGCCCAGCTAATGTTTTGTATTTTTAGTAGAGATGGGGTTTCACCATGCTGGCCAGGCTGGTCTCGAACTCCTGACCTCATGATCTGCCTGCCTCGGCCTCCCAAAGTGCTGGGATTATAGGCGGGAGCCACCATGCCTGGCCAGCGTTTCTATTAATGTGATTCCTTCTTCATCATCAGGTCTTCATAATCTGTCTCCGTGTAAGTGCTGCTGCCTCCCTGCTGGCCCCTGCCTCCAGCCTCCCTCTTGTCCATGTTGCACCCAGCAATCACAGGATGCTTTCTAAAGGAGCTCTCTGAGAGGCAAACCTGACCCTACCCTACCCTAGGCCTCCAGACTGCCATCCCCCCAGCCCTAGCCTGGCCCCTGCCTCTCCCTGTCTCTCCATCCCTCCCCAAGCTTCCTGTGGGTCCCAGCTTACCCCTTCCCACCCTGGACCTCTGGCAAGCTTCTCTTTGAACTTCACATTCTCACTTTGCTGTTGCACTTCTGCAGGGAACATCTCCCTGGATCCCCTCTCTTCCAATGGACCTGTGCTATGGTCTGAAAGTTTGTGTCTCCTGGAAATTCATATATTGAGAACTAACCCCAAGGCAATGGTATGAGGAGGTGGGGCCCTGGATAGGTGATGACGTCATGAGGGATCCACCCTCCTGAGTGGGATTTGTGTCATTATAATAGAGGCCCCAGAGGCTGCCTTGTCCTTTCCACCTCATGGGACACAGCAAGAAGGAGCCGTCTGTGAACCAGGAAGCAGGCCCTCACCAAACCTGCTGCCATCTTGATTTTGGACTTCCAGCTTCCAGAGCTGTAATAAAGAAACTTCTGTTGTTTAGAAGACACCCGGTCTATGGTGTTTTGTTCTAGCAGCTGAACAGACGAAGACAAACTGTGTGCCTTAAGTGTGATTGTGTTACTGCCCAGGTCACGTGGGGCGTGGGGGCAGTCGTGAGTGAAGGTTCTGTCTCCTCTACTGGCAGGTGAGCTCCCCGGAGACAGGACCAAGGTCTGCCTTCATCCTAAAGTTTGCAGGGCAGAGGCCCAGATCCCGCAAAGGTGATGTGCTCAGGAAGCCACAGCAGAGCCCCACACGCACCATGTGAGTCACGCTGGTGCCACAGGCTTGAACTCTGCTGGACACAAACAGCCTGGGGGGTGTGGAAGTGGGCATTACCGCTGTGCTGTTCTTACTTGGGGCAGTGTCTCCAATATCCCTTTCCCACTCAGCAACTGTGCAACACCTGACTTCAGAAACAGACGTCTAGAGCCCTGCCTGATGGAGCCAGGACCAGCTTGCCTGGTGGATCTGTGCCCTGGGGACCCGCTTGGGCTCTAGCACAGCATGTGCTGTAGAGTCAAGCACACATGAGGTGGCCCCACTGCCCTGCAGACCACAGATGCAGCCCCAGCTCACCATTGACATCTGTCTCCAGTCAGACCTCTTTACACAGCATTCTAGCCTCGCGTTCTCTGCCACACCCACTGCCCCACTCACCCCGCCCTCTCCACTCACTGGAGCTGCCCAGCATCCTCATCCCTCTTCTAAGCAACATGCCTTCCTCCCCATACCCAACATCTTTGCCTGGAATGAGTTTTCCTTGCCCAACTCTCTACCTATCCCTAAGGCCCAAGTAAGGGGAGAGGGAGAGGAAGTAGGGGGTAGGGGAGTGTTAGATTGTATTGATGACCTACGTTCTAGCCCCTCAAGAGGCACTTGACATCTGGTCCCTCAAGGACTCTACTCTGTGGGACATTCCTTGGCTAAACTTGTCTCCTAGACTAATCTCTCCCCCACATGCAGATCCACCAGTCAGGCTTCCCCCATTACCTCCAGGCACCCCTGGAGAAATTTGTCCCCACCCACCCACCCCCAAGACTTGAGTCTTATTCACCAGTGATCAGTGACTCACTTTAAACCAGCGCTATCCGAGATATAGGGCGCCAGCAATCGATGTCATTTTAAATTTTCTAGGAGCCATATTTTTAAAAGGAAAAAGAAACTGATTATTCAACAAAGCATATCCAAAAATGATCATGTAGACATGCATTTAACATAAACACTTATTAATGTGGTCCTTTACTTGTATTTATACTGTCTTTGAAATGCAGTGCATATTTTACACTTTGAGCTTATCTCCATGTGAACTAGCCACTGTTGGCTGCACCTGGTCAGTGGCCACCATCCGGAACAGTGCAGGTCTAGACTTTCTGTAATTCCCCTGGATACAGGGCATGGCGTTCACGTGGGAAGTCTCAGGTTCCTCCTCAGTGAAAGGGTGATGGCAGCGGTGCCTACATCATAGTGCTGTTTGGGGCAATATAAGTGTTCCATGAATGCTGGCTGTTGGTGGGCATGCGTGTCTGTATGCTCACACTGGGGTGTGTGTTAAGCATTGCCCTTGTCAGGTGAACTACTTTCAAATTGAATTTCCCTTGCTTACTTAACAAGAGAGTATTGCACATCTAGGACATGTCAGGTGCTATTCTACGTGTTGGGTCATAGTGAACAAGATGGACACACTCTCTGCCAGGAGCGGGCGTAACACTGCAAGTTTGTAAGCCTTGAGATTCTGCTCAGCCCCCTCCCTGCACAGCTGCCCTCAGGGTTTCCAGAAATGCCCACCTCGGCCACCTCCTTTCTGGCTGTAATGTGGAGAAATGGACACTAGGCGGCGCTATTTGGCCACATTCAGCTTTCAGCTCCTGGCTCTCTTCCGTCAGATCCCAGACCTTCAAACTTCCAGCTCCAGATTTCCCAAGACCGCCAAGACTGAGACTCCAGACTCTCCCCAAATTCCTGTCTCCTAGACTCCTCATCTCCCAATTCTGCACCGCCCCACCCTGTGACTTTCCATATGCTAGATTTCTAAGTCCTCAAACCATCCCAGAGTCCCAGACCCTTAAGACTGAATTCCAGAAAGCCCCAGACTCCATAACCTCCAAGCCTCCAAAACTCTCAGAACGAGATCCCCCAGGCCCTAACACCTCCAGCTTCCCAAACCCTAGTCCTTGGACCCCAAACCGTTTATCCCTCCTACCCTCCAGACCCTCAGACCCCTAGACTCTACAAACCCCTACAAACTGCCCCCAGTCTTCAGACCCTTCTAGACTCTTTACACTCCTAGGAACCATTACAGCCCCAAAGCCCCCCAATGTCCTAGACCCCTGGACTCTGCACACAGATACAGATCCTCAGGCATCAGGCCTTCCCAGACCCCTCAGATCCCCCAGATCCCCCCACCCCAAGATCCGGGACTCAAGACTCTCTCTACTTCCCAAAAGAGTAGAGCTTAGTGCGGGGACAGTGGGCGCTGATCACCCTCTGAAATGGAAAACGGGGCCCCTGCCTCCACTTGGCAAGGTCCCAAACACTGAAGCTCATGAATGCCACAGCTGTGAGGGACCCCTATCTTGCACAGATGAACAAATCCAGGCCCAGAGAGGGCAAAACTCTTGCTCAAAGCCCCCAGCATGTGAGTAGCTGAAATCCAGACCTGTGATTCCTGGGCTCACAGTAAATGCTCAACAAACGCTGGCCATAATCAGTGCATTGCTATTACCCACGCACTAAAGCACCTGTGGCCTAGCATCAGCCCAGGCTGATCTCTCGGAGGCCCGATGTGGGACCATTCTATCTTCCGGGGA